>NC_091931.1:3939264-4283897 GCF_041260155.1 Ptychodera flava | reverse complement strand
AAATAATCATTACAACTACCCCCTTAATAAGAACTTTAGAACCTGAAAATGACTTTTCAGAAAACGGCAGGGTATCTGCCAACAAAGAGACTGGGAAGCCCCGGTATCTCTTAAAATTTGACAGGGGTAGCGGAAGAAAAATCACTAGAAAGTGATATAAAACCATCGTGAATAAATGGTTCGAAAATACCCATAATGCTATCTTGAGAAGAATTGACCTTGACCTCATTAATTGGGGATGAGAGGGTTTAACCTCAGAAAATGTGTTGCACACATTATTAGACTCTAATTGAGTTGATGAAGAAATAAAGCCGGTGGGCTTAGATCCACTTTGACCACTTTGACCTTCACGTTTTCTTTTCAATTTGAAACAATCTGACATTAATGGCCGTCTTTCTTGCAATAATTACAAGAAAGTGTACCAAACTGTTTGTCAGAAGGAGATTGAGACTTGGGATCTGATGATGTGGGAGTGTTACGTGAACTCTGTGAACTGTTGTCATTTGATTTCCTACTCTCCTTGAAAAATTCTTGGATGAAAAGGAGGAGTTAAATTTACCTGCATTGTTTCTGTATGAAAAGGACTGGGATGGTTTGCTGAGAAATGAAGATTTGTGGGTCAACGAATAATCATCGGCCAAACGTGCAGCAACCTCTAATGTATCTGCCTTTTGTTCATTGATAAACGTCTTGATGTCACTCCGGATGCACCTTTTAAATTCCTCAATCAAAACAAGTTGTCGTAATTTGTCATAATTCTGACTGACCTTTTCAGAAGAGCACCAACGGTCAAACAGTTGTTCTTTTGTTCGAGCAAATTCAACATAAGTTTGATCCTTCACCTTCTCACAATCCCTAAATTCTTGACGGTAAGCTTCAGGCACCAACTCATAGCCCTTGAGAATTAATTCCTTCACAGAATCATAATCTGAAGCCTGCTCTACTGACAACTGAATGTAAATTTCTCTGGCTTTACCCACCAAAGCACTCTGTAAAAGCATAGACCAGGACTCCTTAGGCCAATTCAGACTCTGAGCAATTTTCTCAAAATGAAGGAAATATTTATCAACATCCTTTTCTTGGAAAGGGGGAACTAACCTGAAATGCTTAGTGATGTCAAACTTGTCTGAAGGAAGAATTTTCCTGACTGTCCAAGCTCTAAACGTTTCATTTCTAATCTTTCCTGCCTATCTTTCTCTCTCTGTCTTTCTTCCATTTCTAATTGCATTTGTATTTTTTTCTTTTTCTAATGCCTGTCTCTTTTTTTCCATTTGTAATTCTAGTTTCTTGATCTCCAAATTTGTCTGCAATTCTAATTCTAATTTTCTGAGTTCAGAGGTAGACTCGGGCTCATAATCTTTCAGGGTGGATTCCTCAAATTGGCCTAAATCAACTAGATGTTTGGCAATACGGTACTGTATTTCCCTCTTGCGCATAGATCTTTTGACTTCTACTTTAAGGAAATTGGCCAGTGCAATGAGGTCGTCTTTTCTGAGGGAATCAAATGTGTCCTGATCAAGGTCATCCATTTCCTCTGGTTTAAATTCCGCCATGATTAAATTTCGCTGAGTTCACAGTATACAGTAGTTTTGAAAAGGCTGGCAAAATGTTGTCAAACGGCTCAAAATGTTCGTCTCCCGGACGAGCCCCCAATTTGTTACGTGCAGAGAAAACGAACAAAAGGGTGAACTCAGCAGTTTCCGTTTAAACAAAATTTATTATGAAATAAAACTAATTGCTAAGTTAGGGACAGAGTACAAGCTTTAAAAGTGTACAGACTACTTATCTCAGCTGGGACGGCAAAGCTCCAGTCTCAGAGTTGTAACAGTCAGTTGGATGAATGAACAGTCCTTTGGCTTGCAGGCTTGAAGCTGCACAAAGTCCACAGTATAAATCCAGCGTTGACAGTGAAGGTCTTGAAAAGTCTTGAGAATGACTACTGCTGGAGTTTAGTAACACACAAGAGACACGATCCCAAAAGTCTGACTGGAAGCTGTGCACGTCCCTTTTATAAAGGCATGTAAGAACAATCTAGAACCTTTTATTGACATGCTAATTACTGTTCTAAATTATCTCCCTTACACAACTAATCAACTTTCCAGAACATTCCAAACATGACTAATTGAATTCAAGGTTGTGAGGTCATCAAGGGCAGTGACCTTGGGAATGTTCTAGACTGATTGAACTCAGGTCATGATGAGTGTGGGGGAAATGACCTACATAACAATACAGTTAGTGATATGTTTACTATAAAGTCAAGAAATTTCACAAAGTGGTAACATACCAAATGTAAGGTGATTAAGGCTGACCTGTCCAGCCAAACCCACCTTACATCTAGAGGGCCAAATTCAACAAAAAAATGAAAACCAATACTTAGTCCGTGGCGTCTTCTTCGGGTCCATCTTCATCACCAGTCACCAGCTACCTACAGAGAGAAAATTGACTTGATAATGTTAATGATATGTTTACTATAAAGTCAAGAAATTTCACAAAGTGGCAACATACCAAATGTAAGGTGATTAAGGCTGACCTGTCCAGCCAAACCCACCTTACATCTAGAGGGCCAAATTCAACAAAAAAATGAAAACCAATACTTAGTCCGTGGCGTCTTCTTCGGGTCCATCTTCATCACCAGTCACCAGCTACCTACAGAGAGAAAATTGACTTGATAACGTTAATGATATGTTTACTATAAAGTCAAGAAATTTCACAAAGTGGCAACATACCAAATGTAAGGTGATTAAGGCTGACCTGTCCAGCCAAACCCACCTTACATCTAGAGGCCAAATTCAACAAAAAAATGAAAACCAATACTTAGTCCGTGGCATCTTCTTCGGGTCCATCTTCATCACCAGTCACCAGCTACCTACAGAGAGAAAACTGACTTGTCAAGAAAGTCAAGAAATTTAACAAAGTGGCAACATACCAAATGTAGGTATTAAGGCTGACCTGTCCAGCCAAACCCACTTACATCTAGAGGGCCAAATTCAAAAAAAAATGAAAACTTATACTTAGCCATGGTGTCTTCTTCGGGTCCATCTTCATCACCAGTCACCAGCAACCTGCAGAAAGAAAATTGACTTGATACAGTTAGTGATATGTTTACTATATCCAAGAAATTTCACAAAGTGGCAACATACCAAATGTAAGGTAATTAAGGTGGACAGGTCAGCCAAATCACCTTACATCTAGAGGGCCAAATTCAACAAAAAAATTAAAACTGATACTTAGTCCGTGGCGTCTTCTTCGGGTCCATCCTCATCACTAGTCACCAGCAACCTGCAGAGAGAAAATTGACTTGATACAGTTAGTGATATGTTTACAATAAAGTCAAGAAATTTCACAAAGTGGCAACATACCAAATGTAAGGTGATTAAGGCTGACCTGTCCAGCCAAACCCACCTTACATCTAGAGGGCCAAATTCAACAAAAAAATGAAAACCAATACTTAGTCCGTGGCGTCTTCTTCGGGTCCATCTTCATCACCAGTCACCAGCAACCTGCAGAGAGAAAATTGACTTGATACAGTTAGTGATATGTTAACTATAAAGTCAAGAAATTTCACAAAGTGGCAACATACCAAATGTAAGGTACTTTAGGCTGACCTGTCCAGCCAAACCCATCTTACATTTAGAGGGCCAAATTCAACAAAAAAAATGAAAACTAATACTTAGTCCGTGGCGTCTTCTTCGGGTCCATCTTCATCACCAGTCACCAGCTACCTACAGAGAGAAAATTGACTTGTCAAGAAAGTCAAGAAATTTCACAAAGAGGCAACATACCAAATGTAAGGTACTTAAGGCTGACCTGTCCAGCCAAACCCATCTTACATTTAGAGGGCCAAATTCAACAAAAAAAATGAAAACTAATACTTAGTCCGTGGCGTCTTCTGCAGCTCCATCTTCATCACCAGTCACCAGTAACCTGCAGAGAGAAAATTCACTTGATACAGTTAGTGATATGTTTACTATAAAGTCAAGAAATTTCACAAAGTGGCAACATACCAAATGTAAGGTGATTAAGGCTGACCTGTCCAGCCAAACCCACCTTACATCTAGAGGGCCAAATTCAACAAAAAAATGAAAACCGATACTTAGTCCGTGGCGTCTTCTTCGGGTCCATCTTCATCACCAGTCACCAGCTACCTACAGAGAGAAAATTGACTTGATAACGTTAATGATATGTTTACTATGAAGTCAAGAAATTTCACAAAGTGGCAACATACCAAATGTAAGGTGATTAAGGCTGACCTGTCCAGCCAAACCCACCTTACATCTAGAGGGCCAAATTCAAAAAAAAAATGAAAACTTATACTTAGTCCATGGTGTCTTCTTCGGGTCCATCTTCATCACCAGTCACCAGCAACCTGCAGAGAGAAAATTGACTTGATACAGTTAGTGATATGTTTACTATATAGCAAGAAATTTCACAAAGTGGCAACATACCAAATGTAAGGTGATTAAGGTGGACAGGTCAGCCAAATCACCTTACATCTAGAGGCCAAATTCAACAAAAAAATTAAAACCGATACTTTGTCCGTGGCGTCTTCTTCGGGTCCATCTTCATCACTAGTCACCAGCAACCTGCAGAGAGAAAATTGACTTGATACAGTTAGTGATATGTTTACAATAAAGTCAAGAAATTTCACAAAGTGGCAACATACCAAATGTAAGGTGATTAAGGCTGACCTGTCCAGCCAAACCCACCTTACATCTAGAGGGCCAAATTCAAAAAAAAAATGAAAACTTATACTTAGTCATGGTGTCTTCTTCGGGTCCATCTTCATCACCAGTCACCAGCAACCTGCAGAAAGAAAATTGACTTGATACAGTTAGTGATATGTTTACTATATCCAAGAAATTTCACAAAGTGGCAACATACCAAATGTAAGGTAATTAAGGTGGGACAGGTCAGCCAAAATCACCTTACATCTAGAGGCCAAATTCAACAAAAAAATTAAACCGATACTTTGTCCGTGGCGTCTTCTTCGGGTCCATCTTCATCACTAGTCACCAGCAACCTTCAGAGAGAAAATTGACTTGATACAGTTAGTGATATGTTTACTATAAAGTCAAGAAATTTCACAAAGTGGCAACATACCAAATGTAAGGTGATTAAGGCTGACCTGTCCAGCCTTACCCATCTTACATCTAGAGGGCCAATTTCAACAAAAAAATTAAAACCGATACTTAGTCCGTGGCGTCTTCTTCGGGTCCATCTTCATCACTAGTGACCAGCAACCTGCAGAGAGAAAATTGACTTGATACAGTTAGTGATATGTTTACAATAAAGTCAAGAAATTTCACAAAGTGGCAACATACCAAATGTAAGGTGATTAAGGCTGACCTGTCCAGCAAAACCCACCTTACATCTAGAGGGCCAAATTCAACAATAAAATGAAAACCAATACTTAGTCCGTGGCGTCTTCTTCGGGTCCATCTTCATCACCAGTCACCAGCAACCTGCAGAGAGAAAATTGACTTGATACAGTTAGTGATATGTTAACTATAAAGTCAAGAAATTTCACAAAGTGGCAACATACCAAATGTAAGGTAATTAAGGCTGACCTGTCCAGCCAAACCCACCTTACATTTAGAGGGCCAAATTCAACAAAAAAATGAAAACTAATACTTAGTCCATGGCGTCTTCTGCAGCTCCATCTTCATCACCAGTCACCAGCAACCTGCAGAGAGAAATTGACTTGATACAGTTAGTGATATGTTTACTATAAAGTCAAGAAATTTCACAAAGTGGCAACATACCAAATGTAAGGTGATTAAGGCTGACCTGTCCAGCCAAACCCCCTTACATCTAGAGGGCCAATTCAACAAAAAAATGAAAACCAATACTTAGTCCGTGGCGTCTTCTTCGGGTCCATCTTCATCACCAGTCACCAGCTACCTACAGAGAGAAAACTGACTTGATAATGTTAATGATATGTTTACTATAAAGTCAAGAAATTTCACAAAGTGGCAACATACCAAATGTAAGGTGATTAAGGCTGACCTGTCCAGCCAAACCCACCTTACATCTAGAGGGCCAAATTCAACAAAAAAATGAAAACCAATACTTAGTCCGTGGCGTCTTCTTCGGGTCCATCTTCATCACCAGTCACCAGCTACCTACAGAGAGAAAATTGACTTGATAACGTTAATGATATGTTTACTATAAAGTCAAGAAATTTCACAAAGTGGCAACATACCAAATGTAAGGTGATTAAGGCTGACCTGTCCAGCCAAACCCACCTTACATCTAGAGGGCCAAATTCAACAAAAAAATGAAAACCAATACTTAGTCCGTGGCGTCTTCTTCGGGTCCATCTTCATCACCAGTCACCAGCTACCTACAGAGAGAAAATTGACTTGTCAAGAAAGTCAAGAAATTTCACAAAGTGGCAACATACCAAATGTAAGGTACTTAAGGCTGACCTGTCCAGCCAAACCCATCTTACATTTAGTGGGCCAAATTCAACAAAAAAAATGAAAACTAATACTTAGTCCGTGGCGTCTTCTGCAGCTCCATCTTCATCACCAGTCACCAGTAACCTGCAGAGAGAAAATTCACTTGATACAGTTAGTGATATGTTTACTATAAAGTCAAGAAATTTCACAAAGTGGCAACATAACAAATGTAAGGTGATTAAGGCTGACCTGTCCAGCCAAACCCACCTTACATCTAGAGGGCCAAATTCAACAAAAAAAATGAAAACCGATACTTAGTCCGTGGCGTCTTCTTCGGGTCCATCTTCATCACCAGTCACCAGCTACCTACAGAGAGAAAATTGACTTGATAACGTTAATGATATGTTTACTATGAAGTCAAGAAATTTCACAAAGTGGCAACATACCAAATGTAAGGTGATTAAGGCTGACCTGTCCAGCAAAACCCAGCTTACATCTAGAGGGCCAAATTCAAAAAAAGAAAATGAAAACTTATACTTAGTCAATGGTGTCTTCTTCGGGTCCATCTTCATCACCAGTCACCAGCAACCTGCAGAAAGAAAATTGACTTGATACAGTTAGTGATATGTTTACTATATCCAAGAAATTTCACAAAGTGGCAACATACCAAATGTAAGGTAATAAAGGTGGGACAGGTCAGCCAAAATCACCTTACATCTAGAGGGCCAAATTCAACAAAAAAATTAAAACCGATACTTTGTCCGTGGCGTCTTCTTCGGGTCCATCTTCATCACTAGTCACCAGCAACCTGCAGAGAGAAAATTGACTTGATACAGTTAGTGATATGTTTACTATAAAGTCAAGAAATTTCACAAAGTGGCAACATACCAAATGTAAGGTGATTAAGGCTGACCTGTCCAGCCAAACCCATCTTACATCTAGAGGGCCAAATTCAACAAAAAAATTAAAACCGATACTTAGTCCGTGGCGTCTTCTTCGGGTCCATCTTCATCACTAGTCACCAGCAACCTGCAGAGAGAAAATTGACTTGATACAGTTAGTGATATGTTTACAATAAAGTCAAGAAATTTCACAAAGTGGCAACATACCAAATGTAAGGTGATTAAGGCTGACCTGTCCAGCAAAACCCACCTTACATCTAGAGGCCAAATTCAACAAACAAATGAAAACCAATACTTAGTCCATGGCGTCTTCTTCGGGTCCATCTTCATCACCAGTCACCAGCACCTGCAGAGAGAAAATTGACTTGATACAGTTAGTGATATGTTAACTATAAAGTCAAGAAATTTCACAAAGTGGCAACATACCAAATGTAAGGTACTTAAGGCTGACCTGTCCAGCCAAACCCACCTTACATTTAGAGGGCCAAATTCAACAAAAAAATGAAAACTAATACTTAGTCCATGGCGTCTTCTGCAGCTCCATCTTCATCACCAGTCACCAGCAACCTGCAGAGAGAAAATTGACTTGATACAGTTAGTGATATGTTTACTATAAAGTCAAGAAATTTCACAAAGTGGCAACATACCAAATGTAAGGTGATTAAGGCTGACCTGTCCAGCCAAACCCACCTTACATCTAGAGGGCCAAATTCAACAAAAAAATGAAAACCAATACTTAGTCCGTGGCGTCTTCTTCGGGTCCATCTTCATCACCAGTCACCAGCTACCTACAGAGAGAAAACTGACTTGATAATGTTAATGATATGTTTACTATAAAGTCAAGAAATTTCACAAAGTGGCAACATACCAAATGTAAGGTGATTAAGGCTGACCTGTCCAGCCAAACCCACCTTACATCTAGAGGGCCAAATTCAACAAAAAAATGAAAACCAATACTTAGTCCGTGGCGTCTTCTTCGGGTCCATCTTCATCACCAGTCACCAGCTACCTACAGAGAGAAAATTGACTTGATAACGTTAATGATATGTTTACTATAAAGTCAAGAAATTTCACAAAGTGGCAACATACCAAATGTAAGGTGATTAAGGCTGACCTGTCCAGCCAAACCCACCTTACATCTAGAGGGCCAAATTCAACAAAAAAATGAAAACCAATACTTAGTCCGTGGCATCTTCTTCGGGTCCATCTTCATCACCAGTCACCAGCTACCTACAGAGAGAAAATTGACTTGTCAAGAAAGTCAAGAAATTTAACAAAGTGGCAACATACCAAATGTAAGGTAATTAAGGCTGACCTGTCCAGCCAAACCCACCTTACATCTAGAGGGCCAAATTCAAAAAAAAAAATGAAAACTTATACTTAGTCCGTGGTGTCTTCTTCGGGTCCATCTTCATCACCAGTCACCAGCAACCTGCAGAAAGAAAATTGACTTCATACAGTTAGTGATATGTTTACTATATCCAAGAAATTTCACAAAGTGGCAACATACCAAATGTAAGGTAATTAAGGTGGGACAGGTCAGCCAAAATCACCTTACATCTAGAGGGCCAAATTCAACAAAAAAATTAAAACTGATACTTAGTCCGTGGCGTCTTCTTCGGGTCCATCCTCATCACTAGTCACCAGCAACCTGCAGAGAGAAAATTGACTTGATACAGTTAGTGATATGTTTACAATAAAGTCAAGAAATTTCACAAAGTGGCAACATACCAAATGTAGGTGATTAAGGCTGACCTGTCCAGCCAACCCACCTTACATCTAGAGGGCCAAATTCAACAAAAAATGAAAACCAATACTTAGTCCGTGGCGTCTTCTTCGGGTCCATCTTCATCACCAGTCACCAGCAACCTGCAGAGAGAAAATTGACTTGATACAGTTAGTGATATGTTAACTATAAAGTCAAGAAATTTCACAAAGTGGCAACATACCAAATGTAAGGTACTTTAGGCTGACCTGTCCAGCCAACCCATCTTACATTTAGAGGGCCAAATTCAACAAAAAAATGAAAACTAATACTTAGTCCGTGGCGTCTTCTTCGGGTCCATCTTCATTACCAGTCACCAGCTACCTACAGAGAGAAAATTGACTTGTCAAGAAGTCAAGAAATTTCACAAAGAGGCAACATACCAATGTAAGGTCTTAAGGCTCACCTGTCCAGCCAAACCCATCTTACATTTAGTGGGCCAAATTCAACAAAAAAATGAAAACTAATACTTAGTCCGTGGCGTCTCTGCAGCTCCATCTTCATCACCAGTCACCAGAACCTGCAGAGAGAAAATTCACTTGATACAGTTAGTGATATGTTTACTATAAAGTCAAGAATTTCACAAAGTGGCAACATACCAAATGTAAGGTGATTAAGGCTGACCTGTCCAGCCAAACCCACCTTACATCTAGAGGGCCAAATTCAACAAAAAAATGAAAACCGATACTTAGTCCGTGGCGTCTTCTTCGGGTCCATCTTCATCACCAGTCACCAGCTACCTACAGAGAGAAAATTGACTTGATAACGTTAATGATATGTTTACTATAAAGTCAAGAAATTTCACAAAGTGGCAACATACCAAATGTAAGGTGATTAAGGCTGACCTGTCCAGCACAACCCACCTTACATCTAGAGGCCAAATTCAAAAAAAAAATGAAAACTTATACTTAGTCCATGGTGTCTTCTTCGGGTCCATCTTCATCACCAGTCACCAGCAACCTGCAGAAAGAAAATTGACTTGATACAGTTAGTGATATGTTTACTATATCCAAGAAATTTCACAAAGTGGCAACATACCAAATGTAAGGTAATTAAGGTGGGACAGGTCAGCCAAAATCACCTTACATCTAGAGGGCCAAATTCAACAAAAAAATTAAACCGATACTTAGTCCGTGGCGTCTTCTTCGGGTCCATCTTCATCACTAGTCACCAGCAACCTGCAGAGAGAAAATTGACTTGATACAGTTAGTGATATGTTTACTATAAAGTCAAGAAATTTCACAAAGTGGCAACATACCAAATGTAAGGTGATTAAGGCTGACCTGTCCAGCCAAACCCACCTTACATCTAGAGGGCCAAATTCAAAAAAAGAAAATGAAAACTTATACTTAGTCAATGGTGTCTTCTTCGGGTCCATCTTCATCACCAGTCACCAGCAACCTGCAGAAAGAAAATTGACTTGATACAGTTAGTGATATGTTTACTATATCCAAGAAATTTCACAAAGTGGCAACATACCAAATGTAAGGTAATTAAGGTGGGACAGGTCAGCCAAAATCACCTTACATCTAGAGGGCCAAATTCAACAAAAAAATTAAAACCGATACTTTGTCCGTGGCGTCTTCTTCGGGTCCATCTTCATCACTAGTCACCAGCAACCTGCAGAGAGAAAATTGACTTGATACAGTTAGTGATATGTTTACTATAAAGTCAAGAAATTTCACAAAGTGGCAACATACCAAATGTAAGGTGATTAAGGCTGACCTGTCCAGCCTTAACCCATCTTACATCTAGAGGGCCAATTTCAACAAAAAAATTAAAACCGATACTTAGTCCGTGGCGTCTTCTTCGGGTCCATCTTCATCACTAGTGACCAGCAACCTGCAGAGAGAAAATTGACTTGATACAGTTAGTGATATGTTTACAATAAAGTCAAGAAATTTCACAAAGTGGCAACATACCAAATGTAAGGTGATTAAGGCTGACCTGTCCAGCAAAACCCACCTTACATCTAGAGGGCCAAATTCAACAATAAAATGAAAACCAATACTTAGTCCGTGGCGTCTTCTTCGGGTCCATCTTCATCACCAGTCACCAGCAACCTGCAGAGAGAAAATTGACTTGATACAGTTAGTGATATGTTAACTATAAAGTCAAGAAATTTCACAAAGTGGCAACATACCAAATGTAAGGTACTTAAGGCTGACCTGTCCAGCCAAACCCACCTTACATTTAGAGGGCCAAATTCAACAAAAAAAATGAAAACTAATACTTAGTCCGTGGCGTCTTCTGCAGCTCCATCTTCATCACCAGTCACCAGCAACCTGCAGAGAGAAAATTCACTTGATACAGTTAGTGATATGTTTACTATAAAGTCAAGAAATTTCACAAAGTGGTAACATACCAAATGTAAGGTGATTAAGGCTGACCTGTCCAGCCAAACCCACCTTAAATCTAGAGGGCCAAATTCAACAAAAAAATGAAAACCAATACTTAGTCTGTGGCGTCTTCTTCGGGTCCATCTTCATCACCAGTCACCAGCTACCTACAGAGAGAAAATTGACTTGATAACGTTAATGATATGTTTACTATAAAGTCAAGAAATTTCACAAAGTGGCAACATACCAAATGTAAGGTGATTAAGGCTGACCTGTCCAGCCAAACCCACCTTACATCTAGAGGGCCAAATTCAACAAAAAAATGAAAACCAATACTTAGTCCGTGGCGTCTTCTTCGGGTCCATCTTCATCACCAGTCACCAGCTACCTACAGAGAGAAAATTGACTTGTCAAGAAAGTCAAGAAATTTCACAAAGTGGCAACATACCAAATGTAAGGTACTTAAGGCTGACCTGTCCAGCCAAACCCATCTTACATTTAGTGGGCCAAATTCAACAAAAAAAATGAAAACTAATACTTAGTCCGTGGCGTCTTCTGCAGCTCCATCTTCATCACCAGTCACCAGTAACCTGCAGAGAGAAAATTCACTTGATACAGTTAGTGATATGTTTACTATAAAGTCAAGAAATTTCACAAAGTGGCAACATACCAAATGTAAGGTGATTAAGGCTGACCTGTCCAGCCAAACCCACCTTACATCTAGAGGGCCAAATTCAACAAAAAAAATGAAAACCGATACTTAGTCCGTGGCGTCTTCTTCGGGTCCATCTTCATCACCAGTCACCAGCTACCTACAGAGAGAAAATTGACTTGATAACGTTAATGATATGTTTACTATGAAGTCAAGAAATTTCACAAAGTGGCAACATACCAAATGTAAGGTGATTAAGGCTGACCTGTCCAGCCAAACCCACCTTACATCTAGAGGGCCAAATTCAAAAAAAGAAAATGAAAACTTATACTTAGTCCATGGTGTCTTCTTCGGGTCCATCTTCATCACCAGTCACCAGCAACCTGCAGAAAGAAAATTGACTTGATACAGTTAGTGATATGTTTACTATATCCAAGAAATTTCACAAAGTGGCAACATACCAAATGTAAGGTAATTAAGGTGGGACAGGTCAGCCAAAATCACACTTACATCTAGAGGGCCAATTCAACAAAAAAAATTAAAACCGATACTTGTCCGTGGCGTCTCTCTTCCGGTCCATCTTCATCACTAGTCACCAGCAACCTGCAGAGAGAAAATTGACTTGATACAGTTAGTGATATGTTTACTATAAAGTCAAGAAATTTCACAAAGTGGCAACATACCAAATGTAAGGTGATTAAGGCTGACCTGTCCAGCCAAACCCACCTTACATCTAGAGGGCCAAATTCAACAAAAAAATTAAAACCGAATACTTAGTCCGTGGCGTCTTCTTGGGTCCATCTTCATCACTAGTGCACCAGCAACCTGCAGAGAGAAAATTGACTTGATACAGTTAGTGATATGTTTACAATAAAGTCAAGAAATTTCACAAAGTGGCAACATACCAAATGTAAGGTGATTAAGGCTGACCTGTCCAGCAAAACCCAGCTTACATCTAGAGGGCCAATTCAACAAAAAAATGAAAACCAATACTTAGTCCGTGGCGTCTTCTTCGGGTCCATCTTCATCACCAGTCACCAGCAACCTGCAGAGGGAAAATTGACTTGATACAGTTAGTGATATGTTAACTATAAAGTCAAGAAATTTCACAAAGTGGCAACATACCAAATGTAAGGTACTTAAGGCTGACCTGTCCAGCCAAACCCACCTTACATTTAGAGGGCCAAATTCAACAAAAAAAATGAAAACTAATACTTAGTCTGTGGCGTCTTCTGCAGCTCCATCTTCATCACCAGTCACCAGCAACCTGCAGAGAGAAAATTCACTTGATACAGTTAGTGATATGTTTACTATAAAGTCAAGAAATTTCACAAAGTGGTAACATATCAAATGTAAGGTGATTAAGGCTGACCTGTCTAGCCAAACCCACCTTACATCTAGAGGGCCAAATTCAACAAAAAAATGAAAACCAATACTTAGTCCGTGGCGTCTTCTTCGGGTCCATCTTCATCACCAGTCACCAGCTACCTACAGAGAGAAAATTGACTTGATAACGTTAATGATATGTTTACTATAAAGTCAAGAAATTTCACAAAGTGGCAACATACCAAATGTAAGGTGATTAAGGCTGACCTGTCCAGCCAAACCCACCTTACATCTAGAGGGCCAAATTCAACAAAAAAATGAAAACCAATACTTAGTCCGTGGCATCTTCTTCGGGTCCATCTTCATCACCAGTCACCAGCTACCTACAGAGAGAAAATTGACTTGTCAAGAAAGTCAAGAAATTTCACAAAGTGGCAACATACCAAATGTAAGGTAATTAAGGCTGACCTGTCCAGCCAAACCCACCTTACATCTAGAGGGCCAAATTCAAAAAAAGAAAATGAAAACTTATACTTAGTCCATGGTGTCTTCTTCGGGTCCATCTTCATCACCAGTCACCAGCAACCTGCAGAAAGAAAATTGACTTGATACAGTTAGTGATATGTTTACTATATCCAAGAAATTTCACAAAATGGCAACATACCAAATGTAAAGTAATTAAGGTGGGACAGGTCAGCCAAAATCACCTTACATCTAGAGGGCCAAATTCAACAAAAAAATTAAAACTGATACTTAGTCCCTGGCGTCTTCTTCGGGTCCATCTTCATCACTAGTCACCAGCAACCTGCAGAGAGAAAATTGACTTGATACAGTTAGTGATATGTTTACAATAAAGTCAAGAAATTTCACAAAGTGGCAACATACCAAATGTAAGGTGATTAAGGCTGACCTGTCCAGCCAAACCCACCTTACATCTAGAGGGCCAAATTCAACAAAAAAAATGAAAACCAATACTTAGTCCGTGGCGTCTTCTTCGGGTCCATCTTCATCACCAGTCACCAGCAACCTGCAGAGAGAAAATTGACTTGATACAGTTAGTGATATGTTAACTATAAAGTCAAGAAATTTCACAAAGTGGCAACATACCAAATGTAAGGTGATTAAGGCTGACCTGTCCAGCCAAACCCATCTTACATTTAGAGGGTCAAATTCAACAAAAAAAATGAAAACTAATACTTAGTCCGTGGCGTCCTCTGCACCTCCATCTTCATCACCAGTCACCAGCAACCTGCAGAGGAAAATTCACTTGATACAGTTAGTGATATGTTTACTATAAAGTCAAGAAATTTCACAAAGTGGCAACATACCAAATGTAAGGTAAGTAAGGCGGGACAGGTTAGCCAAAATCACCTTACATCTAGAGGGCCAAATTCAACAAAAATAATTCAAAAATGTATACTTAGAGCTCATTTGCAGCACCATGCAAGAACTTCTTATCTTCTTGTACAACAGCAACCTGAAAGTAAATTCTAGAAATACAGTTAGTGGCAATTTGTTCATTTTTTTATCAATCTTCAACTCAGCATTCAGGAACCAGAAAAAATTGTAATATGTTGTTAATAATGCATAATGAGGCAAATGCAAGGTTGCTTTTGCTGACCAGAACAGCTAAAACAACCCTGTAATCACATTGAAAATTAAATACATTCTTGTAACAATTCCCCAAATTGCTGGTCATAGTCATCTTCATTAATGCTTTGCAGTACCTGAAAGAAATTCAAAAAAACAGTCAATAATAACAGACAAATGCAAGGTTGCTTTTGCTGACCAGAACAGCTAAAACAACCCTGTATTCACATTGAAAATTAAATACAGTCTTGTAACAATTCCCCAAATTGCTGGTCATAGTCATCTTCATTAATGCTTTGCAGTACCTGAAAGAAATTCAAAAAAACAGTCAATAATAACTGACAAATGCAAGGTTGCTTTAGCTGACCAGAACAGCTAAAACAACCTTGTATTCACATGGAAAGTTAAAATCAGTCTTTCGGCAATTCCCCCAAATTGCTGGTCATCGTCATCTTCAAGTCCGCATTGAAGTGCCTGAAAGAAATTCAAAAAAGGCAGTTAATAATAATAGGGCAAATGCAAGATTGCCTTTGCTGACCAGAATAGCTAAAGCAACCTTGTATTCATATTGGAAGTTAAAATTAGTCTCATAGCAACATGCCATATAGGTAGTCATCGTCATCTTTATCTCAGCATTGAGGTGTCTGAAAGATATTTCAAAAGTAGGTTAATTATAACAAGATTAAATGCAAGATTGTTCTGGCTGACCAGCACAGGCAGAACAATTTTACATCGAAAAATGAGACTGTGTTGCAGTGTTTTAAATTAAATATCTTTGTATTTTTCCTGTGCATCTCAGAATCCATGGACCTATAAGAAAATTGAGAATGGTATTTATTAATGGTACAAGACAGAACACAAAGTTGCTTCAGCTGACAGCTTCAGTTAAAACAACCTTGTGTCTTAATGATGCTTTGAAGAACTGTTGGCTGGAGGCAGACATCGTCTTCATTTCAGGATTTAATAATCTTCAGAGAAAAAAAAAGAAATACAATTATTTATGTTGTGTCAATAATTCATTGATAATTTATTGCAATATATGGCCATGTAGTAAATAGAAGGTTGCTCTGGTTGACATGTCCAACCAACCCACTTACATATTGACAGCAAACTTTAAAAAATCAAAACGGCTACTTATCCCTGGTGACCATCTTCTATGAAATTATGTTTTCTCGATCTTCATCGCAGCAACCTGCAAAGAGGGATCAACAATACATTTAGTTAAAGTTAATGCTAATAAGTAAATATACTTAATGCAAGGGTACTAAGGCTGACCTGCCACAAAATTTAAGGGCCAGTCATGCTAACTTTTGATTTTTTTCATTATTTTAATTCTGTATGACAATTGTAAGTTCTTATTCTACTCCCAAAAGACTGTTGAAACAACTATTATTTAGCTTGTCAACACAGAGTTGGAAGATTTTAACTCTGATTCACAGCTACAATCCTTGTAGTTTGTTACACATGGCAACTGTTGGCCTAACAAACACTCTCTCACCAGCTGCTTGAACATTTTGAGCTTGTTTGCTCAAGGCGAACAAGAGCGCCCTCATGGGGTGTATCCTAACAAAGGACTGAGCCAAAACGGAGCCAACTAACCTGAACGGGGCCACAATTAGCTGTGATATCGCAGCGGTACTTGTGGCGTGTATCGAACGCGATCGGGTCATTGAGGTCATCGCCACAGTCCCGCTGCGAGCCAACGCATAGGCTTCGTTGGCAGTTTACTATGAGACCGACTGGTATCGTAGATTTAGCTCGCAAAATAATAAAATAGATAAAGCATGCAAAAAATAAAATTATACCTACTGTATCACTGACTATCTGAGACTCATCTTCTACTCCTGCTAACGAGCCCGACCGTGACAACATGTATTTTCGACCGTTTTTCGGTGAGTCGTCGATGGTTCCTGCTTGAATTTGAACTTTTGACCTCCAACGTATTCAATGCGTTGTACTCGCGATCGAGCAAACATCGTAGAACCGTCGACGGCTCACGGGAAAATGGTCGAAAATACCTGTTGTTATCTTCAAGAAAGTTAGCAGGCGCACAGAATGAGTCTCAGATAGTCAATGATAAAGATGGTATAAGTTTATTTATTCAAAGGCTAATATAGTTCAATATTTTGCAAGCTAAATCTACAACACCGGTCGGTGTCGTCGTAAACTGCCAACGAAGCTTATGCGTTGGCTCGCAGCGGGACTGTGGCGATGACCTCAATGACCCGATCGCGTTCGATACACGCCACAAGTACCGCTGCGATATCACAGCTAGGCCACAATTATCTCAAATGGTTGACGCTGATACCTGATCGGGGCAAAACGGGACCAACAGTCCTCCAAATCGACTATATCGATTATGTCTTTCCCCTGATTGACTACTGAACCAGAATCTGAATCAATTTTGTGAAATCAGATGTGGAGAAGAGCACCCCCACTGTTAGGAGTACAGGCTTTTCCGGCAGTCCCTCTATTAAATGGACTTTGATCATGGAGGGACTGTGATTGGGGAAAGTGTGTTTGTTTTGGGAAATGTAGAAGGTGCACTGATGCGGATGGATTTTACAACCAGCCTTTCCTGGTCGATCGAGCGTGCGTCACTATGCATGGTTGCCTGGTAACTTCAATCTCAAACTACCAGCTTGTAAATGCGATGCAATGCGAACAAAGTAAGAATATATGCATGGTCACCAATTCATTCAGTATCTTTCAACATGTCAAACAATATAAATAGCCTCTTGTATCAAACAAAATTCGTGAAAAATGGCCGACTTTGTCCCTTTACTGCCGAGGCGACTGGAAATGGGACACCTAATCAGCAAATTACCTAGCTGTATTGCTGGCCATATGGTGAATTCACTTGGTAATTAGCAAGTGACTTTGTTAATTTGTCAGCGATATCGTTTTTCATTTCAGTCAGCTGCAGACATTTTGTGCATGTACATGATGTAGGGGTATGTTGCCATAAAGCTTATCTGGGTTTGAATAATTCAATTCAGGGGTGGCTGCTTGTTGCTTCATGAGATTCAAAATGAATAAAGATAATTATGATATTCGTGTTGATATGATACACTACACTACTCAATAAAAATATTTTTCAATCTACACTTGTGGTCTCATACAACAATATACAACAATATGCTAACCCTAAAACTAAGCCTAACCCTTATTCTAAACCCCTCCAGGCTCCAAAAGTTGTATTTGGTCTGCTTCTCTCGAGGAAAGTCCGCGATTGAAGTGATTTCCAGGTATGAGGGGCGGAACTCTTGAGCTATGAATTTACAATCTCGACACGATTCGTGAAAGCGAGCAATCCCATTAAAATCAGACAGATATGGTTGTTTCGGTACTCAACGATTTTTAACAGTTCGATATATGTTGAGATATGACGACGACTCACTATATAGCCTATATTCTTGATCTTTCCTTGTCAGTATTATAAGACGACAACAGCGGAGTAGAGCACTTCAGAACAAACAACTCTGCCAAGTCGCCATTTCCGTACCGCGTTCGAATTATGCAGGCGATATCACTGAGTGGAGCCAAAGTTAAGAAACGCAGCTACTTACGGGCATCTGCACTTCTGTCGTTTCATAGGTGTTCGCATCAGAATTTCGTCCATAAGGGCAACTTCTCGGAGTGTTTATCATCCGTTTCACAGGCTCTGTCGATATCCATTTCAACCATTTGTCACCATGCAAATTGCCATGCGCGAACGACAACAATTTACATAGCATAGCGTTGTGCTGTACGATATGCAAATATCTTTTACTTGAGCAGTTTCCTGGCAACTGCCAATCACAGATGCAGCGAATTCCCGTACTTGGTGCTATGGAGACAAAGATTTGGGTGACTTGTTCATCACTTTAATATAGATAATCAACTACAAAACAGACATAACCAAAGACGAAAAAACTTTCTAGGTATTCATACGGAGGAACGGAAGATCCAAAATACTGGATTTCTGCTTCGTGGTTTGGGCAATTTGAAGTCAGGAAATCATTCACTGAGTTTGTAATTGTGCACTGTGATTCGTGCAGAAAAATACTTGACGAGGATAGGTACCCCGGGATAGGTACTCCCCGGGAGGTAGTCCGAAACGAACTTCTGAAACGAAGTAAGGAAAATGATAATGGTAAGAACAGTTCAAGAGTCATGTGCCAAATTTCACGGCCCCACGATTTACTAGTAGTACATACATTCATTGTTGACCGACTCTATACATGTATAGCTAGCCGTACACGTATATGTGCGCGATATGGCGTTGATCCATCATGGCCCTGAGCTATGGATGCTTTGTGTTTTCGTATTGAGGCATTTGCGTTCGTGTTTCTCTGTTAGAGATTGTCCGCTTCAAGAAACATTCTATTTATTTCTTTTGTTTTCCCCGGTTGTGTTTTGTTCCAATCAGTCAACGATTATTTTTTGGCACTCACATCAATTACCCAAACTTTTGGTTTAATGATGAAATAACAATTATATTCGTTTTGAAGATTAACATATAGTTAATATCTACTTCGTTACATAAGAGAATTCCTTTGATCGGTGCTCACAAAGTACTTTTCAAACTTTGTACAGGAGTCGATTTGATGAGCTATGACGTCATATTTTGGAGAGCGCCGCTATCGGCCAAAAATATGTATGTTCTGTAGCTTTGGGAATATCACACGTTTCTGAATTCTGCGCTGCCTGTGTTTGTGCTGCATTATATTTTTGATACCATGACATATCTAATAGAAAGAGAAAAATGATAAGACATTTTATCGTTCTCATTGATGCAAATATCTTTCTTTGTGTCACAGGTTTTCAGTGAAAATGGAGCTAGTTTTAGGACTAAAATAATAGTTAACAAAAGGCAGTTTTTATCAGTAGAAGTGTGCTGTCATGGTTTCCATGTTAAAAGAAAAGTCCCCTTAGACACTGCGAACACCAAAGTTGGCTACAACTTATAAAAATAACTCTCTATTACTTCTCAGGAGATGTAATTGGCAAGCAAGTCTAAACACCCATCAAAGCTTTTGATTTACTGCTTTTGTCTCTTTGTGAAATACATTCACAGCTCATTCAAAATATTGTATTCAACACTGTAAAATTGACACGTTGAAATTCATATCTTACAACTGACATGTAAATAATTTCAATAAAACACAGAACGACTGAATGTTTAAAATATACCCCGGGATATACCCCCCCCCTCCCAAAAAAAAAATTATTGAATTTATATTCCACCTTTTGTTGTACCTTTATCGCAGGGGGTCACCTTGTTTTCGAGATTTGGAATAGGGGTCAGCCACTTTTTGACGTCGGCAAAAAATAATCCACCGCCCCCAAAGCCGAAGAAACTGACTTGTTCCTAAGTAAGTATAAAAGTACACTTCCCTCAACAAGAAGTCTGGTCCCCTGTCCAATTTCTACCGCTGGCTGCGCTGCTCACCTATTTCCGTGAGCAGCGCAGTCAGCGGTAGAAATGGGGCAGGGAACGAAACTGCTCAACGACGAGAAGCTTACAGATTTCTAATAGTTAGTGATAGTGTTTGACGCATTGTCAATTTGTCATGCGTCAAAACTGACGAAAAGGGACATGGGGAGAAATGGAAATGGATTAGCCATTCGCAGTGCGGAATCTGTTCGTATTTCCATCAATCGAATAAACGGAAAATTGAAATTTTGATTAGGCCATTTACAAAAAATTCTATGTTTGCCATCCTTGGATTTTTGAAAAACCTACCAGTCACCCAGGGAAAAAAACAAACACAGACAAAAAACAAGTGTATTCACATAAGCTCAATTTTTATTTGGTTTCCTTTGGAAAAATAAATATTTTTATTTGTAATAGAGTTAATATTGTGTTTGTTTTCTTAATTTTCTCTGAAAAGTTAAGCTTACCGCACGCGGCCGGCAAACAAAATTTTGTTTAAAGCGCCTAAGGCCTTGGCCACTACTTCCTTGGCTGGGCCAGGATTCCATGATTTTGTCATCGCAGACATCTCTTCATGCATATACTAGAGAAGGCGAAGCGCCATTGAAGCCCTGGTGGCGATTTTTTCAGTGTAGATTAATCGTTATTGTAAGTCAAAGCGAAAATGCGTGTTTCTTGCTTAATCTGCAGAACATGAATCGTGGCTCTTGAAATTTGGCACGTGGGCATGCGGCAAGTGATTCTTGAACCACGGTAAGCTTACGGTACAGTCACAGTCCTCGCCGAACCCCCACCCCCACGGTAGTGAATTCACCATTTATTATAACAGAAATATACATTTCAATTGACTTAAAGTTCAATAAACATTTAGCATTTAACCATACCCATCAAAATAAAACACATGGCTGAATACTGGTTAGAGAGAGAGCTTTTATATCTATCTTTTATTGTAACTTTAAGTTTCATCTTATTGGTTTTACCTTTTCAACCATCATGAGATAACCGATGATAATCTAGCAGTGTAAACCAGTATTTGAAAGGGCTTAACTATTACTATATGCGTAAATTATACAAATAAATGTATTAATAATATTAAACTTTCCAAGTTTGAGGGGGTTCCAGTCAAAAGTTTTGTGTTAGAGAGGGGGTACTTTTTTGATAGATGGCCCTTGTATGTAGCTTTGGATTCATTTAGTGGCCCCCTCAAACTCTTCCGACCCTCCTGCCTCAAACAATGCCATTCTCCTTGATATAATTTTAAGGTCACGAGTTTTTTCTCCTGTACGAAGTCCCTTCTGAAGTGGTGATATTTTGCAAGAGAGGCAGGAGCAAGACACCAACTACTTCGTGTGTGTATACCGGTATATTGCGATTGTGTGACATGACCAGCGATTCAACGAGTACGCCCTCTATTCCCAATCAGTTAATACAAGAGGTTACGCTAAATGTGACACCATTTTCTATACGTTGCATTAGCTGTTCTCAGATGTAAAAATTACGAACCCCTACACTGTTTAGGCGTGAAGCAATGTAAGATTTTACTGCTACCGTAGAAAACATCAACACTATGGAATGTTATAACTTTTTGGCTTGTTGAATTTTAAGTAGAGTACATTTTGTTTCATTCAGAATAGAAACAATCATTACTTCTGACGGAAACTCCGAAATTTCGAGTAAACACCCCCCCCCCCCCGCCCAACCATGAATTTTGGGGAGGGTCACCTCTTTTTGCGCAATGATTAGATTCCAACATGTGGCCAATATAGTGTTTCGTCCATAAATATCAAATTATGATAAAGGAAGTTTATTGGGCAAACTATTACCGATTTTCTCCTACAAAACAAGCTATATATGTACTTTTAATTATGTTTTTATATGTGCTTGCGTGAATACGAATGGTTTTTGTTAATTGTTTATTGGAGCCTGAGTAAAGCGAGGAGTCTGTGTATACAGTAACCTTTGACCTTTGCGAACCAACAAGACGAGGCTGAAAATCGTCGATGTGACATTGCTAATATGTATTTAAAAAAATGTCGCGTTTTTAACGTTTTGCCCTAAAAATGTCGAGGGGCAGTTGCTACAGTACTAGAAATGTTATTATTCAAGAACCTGTTTGCTAAAACTTTAAAAAATCTATAAGCAACACTTGGTGCGTATTTTTTTTTGGTGGGGGGGGGGAGGAGTTAAATCATTATGTTGCCGTCGGATTCACAATAACTTTCGTTTAGGGGGTAAGAGAGGTGTTGAGATTACATGTAAAGGTGACGAGTTTCATTTGCTGTTCTGATGGTTTAACTTTCGACGGTCCCGGATGTACACTTTTGTAATTATCCGAGATCGCGGGAAGTTTACGTTTAATACGCAAATGTTTAAGGCTTCCCCAATCCTTCAGACTTGAGACAAAATGGCGTTTTAAGCAAAAGCTAAAACACAGTGCTTGTCCAGTTCTCGCTACACTGTATAATTTTAGCAGTTCTTGAGTGTGCGCCTAATAATTTCATATTGGGGTTTTGTAAAAACGAAGCCCTATTGTTTGCTAGCACAGTATGATAAAGTCTGATTCAAGGTAGTATGCGCCTCGAAAGTGAAGGCCTTAAACGTTTACTCTCCATTTTCTTCAATAAAACTTTCAATCATTCTCTTACCAAATCAACAATAAATATCAGGGTCACGGGTCACATGCAAAGTTTGGTACAAGAGAAACAAATTTCCTAATATTCAAACTTCAAAATGACTGACATCTATCCCTGTGTTATCTCAATCGGGAAAATGAAATTTTTGAAAGGTTAATATTCTAATAAGTTTTTCGTACTTCAAAGTTTTGAAAGTCTTCCGCATTCTGGATATTTCAATCAGCATCAATTCATGTTTTAATAAGGCTTTATTTTTTTCCAGATATTTGACTGCCAACTTCATTATGAAACCAGATATGAACTGTAAATGCTCACGTGTTTCATTATATATTGCAGTTATGTGTAAATTTGAACCTTTGCCACATGTTTGCAACTTCATTGAAAGTATTATGATCAACATAATGAACAAAATTCACCGCCGATTAACACTAAAATATCATGAAGTATACAAATACGTAATAAGCTAGAATAAAAATACCTTCTTTGACTGCTGTCATT
This sequence comes from Ptychodera flava, assembly GCF_041260155.1. Lineage (NCBI taxonomy): Eukaryota > Metazoa > Hemichordata > Enteropneusta > Ptychoderidae > Ptychodera > Ptychodera flava. The sequence goes on along the minus strand of NC_091931.1, from coordinate 4,260,372 downwards.
GTACCACCACTTATATAGCAAGTGTAATTACCTTAAGCCAAGTCCTTCAAGCCATATATGCCAAACTGTGAAAGCTCATTAGATATGCAAATTATAAATTAGCTGACATGAAAATGTGAAATGACTTTCAATATTGTTTTAACATGGTATAATCATCAATGTACATAGCATGTTTTGCCAACTTTGATCAAGTAAATCCCAGTATATATCTCTAATTAGAAAAGATCATTGAAAATGCAAATTAGGAATTCGCTGAAGGAAAAATGCTTAATGACTTTCAATAATGTTGTATCATAGTATCTTTTAATGTATATAGCAAGTTTCATCAACTTTGGTCCAGTGAATTCAGATATATATGCCCAATTAGCAAAGTTCATTAAATATGCAAATTAGGAATTGGCTGAAGTAAAAATGCTTAATGATTTTCAATAATGTTGTATCATAGTATCTCCAATACATGTAGCAAGTTTTGTCAACTTTGGTCAAGTCAATTCAGATATATATCCCTAATTAGGAAAGTTCATTAAATATGCAAATAAGGAATTGGCTGAAGAGAAAATGCTTAACGTTTTTCAATAATATTGTATTATAGTGTCTTTAATGTACATAGCAAGTTTCATCAATTTTGATCAAGTCAATTCAGATATATATCCCTAATTATGAAAATTCATTTAATATGCAAATTAGGAATTGGCCGAAGTAAAAATGTCTTTTGACTTTCAATAATGTTATATCACAGTATCTTTGATGTATACAGCAAGTTTAAACCACTACAATCAAGTTAATTCAGATATATATCCCTAATTAGGAAAGTTCATTAAATATGCAAATTAGGAATTCACTGAAGAGAAAATGCTAAATGACTTTCAATAATATTGTATCATAGTATCTTCAATACATGCAGCAAGTTTGGTCAATTTTGATCGTGTCAAATCAGATATATATCCCTGATTAGGAAAGTTCATTAAATATGCAAATTAGCAACATCTTTTATGTCACTCCTTAATGGTTCCAACTGCTGATATATCTTGGTGTGATCAACATTTGTAGCAAATCTCATCAAATTGTGTGCAGTTGTTTTTAATGTATATCCGTTTTTTCTAAAATCGCTAATTATGCAAATGAGCAAAAAGCATGCAAGCCACACCCACCAAAAACTTATCAATTCTTGCCATTTGCTAACTTAATCTATGTACCAGATTTCATTCTGATCTGATCAGCCGTTTTTGAGATATCGGACCAACAGACAGACAGACAGACAGACAGACAGACAGACAGACACATGGACACACAGACAGACAGACATCGCTGCGACATATGCTCACGTGTGTTAACACGTGAGCAACAAATGATATGATAATTAGATGTCAGTATGGTTGGGTAGAAAAGGTTACATTCGAATTCCAGACCAATCTGCTTCTAATGAGTTTTTTGCTCACGTGTTTACACACGTGGGCATATGTCGCAGCGATGTCTGTCTGTCTGTCTGTCTGTCTGTCTGTCTGTCCGTCTGTGTGTGTGTGTGTGTGTCTGTCTGTCTGTCTGTTGGTCCGATATCTCAAAAACTGCTTATCAGATCACAATCAAATCTGGTACAAATATTCAGATAGCAAATGGCAAGAACTGATTAGTGTTTGGTGGGTGTGGCTTGCATACTTTTTGCTTATTTGCATAATTAATGATTTTAGAAAAAACGAATATATATTAAAAACAACTGCACACAATTTGATGAGATTTGCTACAAATGTTGATCACACCAATATATATCAGCAGTGGGAACCATTAAGGGGTGACATGAAAGATAAATGCTAATTTGCATATTTAATGAACTTTCCTAATTAGGGATATATGTCTGATTTGACTCAACCAAAATCGACCAAACCTGGTATGTATATTAAAGATACTATGATTTAACATTATTGAAAGTCATTAAGCGTTTTAACTTCAGCCAATTCCTAATTTGCATATTTCATGAACTTTGTTAATTAGGAATATATATTTGAAATGACTGGACCAAAGTTGATGAAACTTGTTACATGTATTGAAGCCACTATGATACAACATTTTTGAAAGTCATTAAGCATTTTTACTTCAGCCAATTCCGAATTTGCATATTTGATGAACTTTCCCAATTAGGGATATATATCTGAATTAACTTGATTGTAGTTGTTGAAACTTGCTATATACATCAAAGATACTGTGATATAACATTATTGAAAGTCAAAAGACATTTTTACTTCAGCCAAAACCTAATTTGAATATTAAATGAATTTTCATAATAAGGGATATTTATCTGAATTGACTTGATCAAAATTGATGAAACTTACTATGTACATTAAAGACACTATAATACAATATTATTGAAAAACATTAAGCATTTTCTCTTCAGCCAATTCCTAATTTGCATATTTAATGATCTTTCCTAATTAGAGATATATGTCTGTATTGACTTGACCAAAGTTGACAAAATTTGCTACACATATTGCAGATACCATGCTTCAACATTATTGACAATCATTAAGCATTTTTACTTAAGCCCATTCCTAATTTACATATTTAATGAACTTTGCTTATTAGGGATATATACCGGGATTTACTCGATCAAAGTTGGCAAAACATGCTATGTACATTGATGATTATACCAGGTACTAGGTCAAAACAATATCGAAAGTCATTTCACATTTTCATGTCAGCTAATTAATAATTTGCATATCTAATGAGCTTTCACAGCTCGGCATATATGGCTTGAAGGACTTGGCCAACGGTAATTACACTTGCTAAATTAAGTGGTGATACAATAAGAATAGTCAAATAACTTTAATATATTTATTTCAGCTAATGACATTTTTATACTTCATGACCTTTTAGAATTAATCGGTGGTGATTATTGTTCATTATGTTGATCATAATAATTTCAATGAAGTTGCAAACATGTGGCAAAGGTTCAAATTTACACATAACTTCAATATATAATGAAACACGTGAGCATTTTCAGTTCATATCTGGTTACTAGTTGTCTCGTGTACATAAAGAAACATGTACTGCACCACTGACGTTTATTGCTACTGACATAGAACACTACACATTGGTATGGTAGGCCCTACATCTTTGAATCAGTGATAAGTAGGAATTTATAAAGCATATGTTAAAAAATTGGTTACCGAGAAAACGTTTGTATTGCTTTTGCATATTAAAAAAGTAATTCGATGCAGGACTGATAATGAAAAATAAATTCTATCAAAGTAACGAGAAAGAAATGCTGCCAACCCTATTTCCTCTGATCCAAGCAGAAATCAACAGGTTTTCGCTGAGCTGTAGAAAAGTATTAGTCTGGTGCCGAAGCACAAAACCCAAAAATTTCGGCCCCACAATGGTTCTCGGTGGTTTCTGTATCTTCAAAGCCTACTGAATCAGGATCTGCATGATGCCACCCTGGCACCCTTGGGCATTTAATATATTCAAGATGGCCGCAAGATGGCCGCCAAATATGTAAATGGTGATATCTCAGCTCTGTGAAATGTTATCAAATGATTTTAGTGTCGTATGCCAGATAACAGGGCCAAGAAATTCATTTCTTTCATTGCCGAACATGTACAACCCTTAATTTGCATAAAATCCAAGATGGCTGCCAAATGACCTCAAAAACAGGTAAAATGCCATATCTCAGCTCCATGAGAAGCTGTTGGAGTCATTGTGGTCTCTTTGCCAGGCAAATGGGGTAAGGAACTCATATCTTCCATTGCCTAATATGTACAACCCTTAATTTGCATAAAATCCAAGATGGCTGCCAAGACGACCTCAAAAAAAGTTAAAATGTCATATCTGAGCTGAATGACTAGCTGTTGGAGTCATTTTGCTCTCCTTTGCAAGGTATATCGGGTCAAGCAATTCATATCTTTCATTAGCTGACATGTGCAACCCTTAATTTGCATAAAATTTATTTGCATAAAATCCAATATATGTTTAAGTGTGTAACAAGTCATATCTCAATACACTATGCCACTGATTTTGGTGTCTTTCGGCATGTTTTACGGGACAAAGAATAGGTGTATTTTGTTATATTTGCTGTAAAATCAACCATGATAATCTAAAATTGATATTTACAATCCAAGATGGCTGCAAAATTGGTTTCCACTACAAATATCAATTTATATCTTAGCTGAAATTGCTTCCTAGAGACTAATACATTAAGGGTTCAAGGCAGAAGGATAAGTTTCTTTCGTTATATAAAATGTAACATATTTCATTGAAAGCAAAAATGACCACCCGGTATCAACTATGGCCACACAAATGGATGCCAAAAAAAACATTGAGTCGTATCTTAACCAACCAAGCAATCCTGAGACCTATTTTGTTTTGTTTGTTCTGGTTTTATTGGTCGCAGGTTTTTCATTACTTGTTTCTGAGCTGGAAAAATCTTACTTCTAATAGAAGGATTTTATCCCACATTGTCGCTATAATGGTTTCATAAAACATTACATCAAAATTTATCCAGCATCTTTGACACAAGGTTGTATGTGTTTGGATCCGTTTGAGAGGTCATTGAATTCACATTTCCATTCATATAATTGTCAAACCATGCATTTAATTCAATTATATTGAACTGTACCTTTCCATACACGTGAAGGGTCATATTATCATTTGTCAATCAACTAAAATAAATGAGCTTCAGTTATTCGAGGCAATTTTACTGAGCGTTCTTTTGCCCTTGCAGAAAGTGACTTGTTTGGTCATCTTTGAGCAATCCTGAGTCATCTGTCTTATTTATCTTTGCACAAATTTAGTCACTCAGGTCAATTTCAGTAGGATCTTTAATATTGCTGGCCTTCAAATATATGACCACAAGTGGGTGTGGCAGAGTCCTTCTATGGATACTTTTATCATTGCGGGTATGGTTTTCTGATTTGACAATGAAATACTTGTCTTTTGCCATTTTGACGGCCAGGTTTCATGTCATCCGTCAGACGTTGTACCCTAAGCTTTGCAACTGTCATGCTGCAAACAAGTGTCTAGGTCATGCTAAAGTGTCATTCATAGGCAGCAGGAATACCAAACTCTTGCATTGGCACCAATTCAGAGTACTTTGAGCAGTTTAATTGCATTATAAGCACCAACGTTAGATTTAGTGAGGTGTGAGTTGCATCTTTCCCAATCAAGCATTCTTAAAGACCTCTTTTGATGAGTATGGTCATGTTTTTATTAGTCGCAGAATTTGAATCTCTTGTTATCTGACCTGAAAAAAAAACTTTCAAGAACATTGCAAACTGAGGGAGTTTATCTTTTAATGCTTATAATGGTGTCAAAATATTACATCATGTCTCTATTTACTAAGTAGATTGCTTTTTTGCGAGGCCGATTTTTGCGTCTTTGGATACATTTGAAGGGTCAATTGTATATAATACTGTTCAATGCAAAATATATATCAAAAGTGAAGTCAAAACATCATCGATGTCCTAAAAAGAGTTGCAAAACAGGCATGTTGCCTTAACTTATATTATCATTGATCATCTTTGAGATTGATTCTTAATATTTGCCGGCATGCTAGTATCGTGGAACTCACTTTTCCGATTACATGAACTGTTTACCTACCATTTATCAATTAAATGAAAATATGACCTCTGGAATAGCTGCCATATCATATAATATGTAATACTTCAGCTGACTGAGTATTTAATGAAGTTGATTTTGGTGGCATTTGGTGGCACGTTTATAATACTTATCTGTAACAATGTACCAAAATACTCATTTTCAAGTTTTCGACCAAAACTGTAAGATTCGGTAAGATTCTTGCACAAAATCATCCTTCATCGCTTTTGTTATTAACAGGGCCATTAATATTGACATTTGCTTGTTATACTATACTCGCAGAAAATACAGATGTCACAGCCAGTTGAGTTAAAGAGCATCTGTAACTTCTTATGGAATATGGAGGGTCGCCTGGCATATCCATTAGGAATGAATGTATGCACTTCTGGCGAGCTGGTTAGCCTTGACTAAAAGTTTAATGCAAAGTGATTTGACTGATTCATCTTTCAGCCAACCGAACTCACAGAAATCCGTTTGAGACCTTCCATCTTTGTTGACAATACCGTTCCTTATATATATATATATATATATATATATATATATATATATATATATATATATATATATATATATATATATATATATATATATATATATATAAACAGATTACTTCAAGTACAAAGTAATGAAATCTATTACTTAAGTTTCATGCATCTTGCAATCCTCAGATAGAGTGAAAGGATTTCTAGCTCGACACTCTTACATATAGTATTGGGACGAACCATTCTATTTGTAGGTAGTGTTAAAATTCGATAAATAATATTTGTTTTGGTGGCGACATTTTGAAACCAACTCAGAGCGTTTGTTTAACAGTGTAGATTTGTCAGCATTGATAATGTGCAGCTTTTCTGATATACAAAGATTACATCGCTTGTTCATGTTAGAGTAGCTCAATGCTTTATCATGATTGACCATGAAATGTCAAAGTCTTGTCCCTTATTTCTTAAGTTCCATACATATTTTGATAACTCGGTGTCGTTTTTGTATCTCTCGTTGCGGAACGACTTCATGTGATTAGCGTAGCGCGTCTTGAAGGTGTTATCAGTGAGGCCGATATAACCCTCTCTCCGTTGTCCTCCTCGTTGATACGTTGGCCTTGTACACCACGCCTTTGACTTGACAGTTACCCTTCAGGGGCATGCCGACTTAACCCTGCAATTGCAATCAGCTGGTTGGTCCTTACGCTGTTCTCCGGAGATTACCCTCTTATTGTGCGATTTGATTATACTTGCCATATTCCTCATACAGCTATAACTCACTTAATTGTGTTTCTGTTGAAGATCTTGTGAAGTTTAGACCCCTTTGAAAATATTTATCGACAAGTTGGAGAAATTCCTGCCGATGTTTGTTTCCACGCTCTTGCTGAAAGGGGGGTTGAACCACGTGATATGACGCTTCCTGTTATTGCTTCTCCTCGCTGATTGGTTGGTCTTGGTGAATTCAATTTGTTCGGTGTAGCCGCTTGCCTTTAGCGCTGTATTGTATCGCCCTTTATATTATCAAAGATGCCCTTATCACTAGATATTGTTGAGATGCGTTTGCTTATTGCGTCAGGTATGTGATTAATAATGGTTGGCGGGTGATTAGACTGCTTATGGACATACATTGTTTGGTCGTTCGGTTTACGATACGGGTAGAACTTGCCGTCGTTCAGATTAAATGTCACATCCAAGAAGTTTGTAATCTTCTGGTTTGTCTCGATCGTGATTTTCAGGCCAATGTCATGAAATATCTTTGTGATTTCCTTTCTGATCTTATCCGCCTTGCTGGCCGTGATATTTTTGAGTACACCAAGCCCGTCATCCCGGTATAAGCCGATATGATTCTTATCATACTTTTTGGCGAGTGTGTTAAGTATATACAGACCCACCAGCTCGCATATTTCAGCACCATCGAAGCTTCCCATCGCCACATCGAATAAATCCTTATTCTCTCTTTAATCCAGGGTATTATGTCGTCAAAAGGAGGGTCTTTCTCGAGTGCATTATGATATCAACCACTTCATCAGAAACTGAAGTATATTCTCTCGCAAAATCAAGTGATTTACGTAAGAGATCTTCTGAGATAGATGGATAGAAGTTGACAATGTCAAATGTATGAATCTACATTTTGATTTACCTCGTATCCCCTTGAACCAGTCAATGACAGCTGATGAGTTCCTCCATTGGTTCACACACGTGCGTAATCTAATATCATTGTTGATTGTGTCAAGTAATTGCTTAATCCAACATGTAGACTTATTAACCCGACCAAGAGCGAGATGGGCAAAGTAAGTAAGCAATTACTTGACACAATCAACAATGATATTAGATTACGCACGTGTGTGAACCAATGGAGGAACTCATCAGCTGTCATTGACTGGTTCAAGGGGATACGAGGTAAATCAAAATGTAGATTCATTACATTTGACATTGTCAACTTCTATCCATCTATCTCAGAAGATCTCTTGCGTAAATCGCTTGATTTTGCGAGAGAATATACTTCAATTTCTGATGAAGTGGTTGATATCATAATGCACTCGAGAAAGACCCTCCTTTTTGACGACATAACACCCTGGATTAAAAGAGAGAATAAGGATTTATTCGATGTGGCGATGGGAAGCTTCGATGGTGCTGAAATATGCGAGCTGGTGGGTCTGTATATACTTAACACACTCGCCAAAAAGTATGATAAGAATCATATCGGCTTATACCGGGATGACGGGCTTGGTGTACTCAAAAATATCACGGCCAGCAAGGCGGATAAGATCAGAAAGGAAATCACAAAGATATTTCATGACATTGGCCTGAAAATCACGATCGAGACAAACCAGAAGATTACAAACTTCTTGGATGTGACATTTAATCTGAACGACGGCAAGTTCTACCCGTATCGTAAACCGAACGACCAAACAATGTATGTCCATAAGCAGTCTAATCACCCGCCAACCATTATTAATCACATACTGACGCAATAAGCAAACGCATCTCAACAATATCTAGTGATAAGGGCATCTTTGATAAATATAAAGGGCGATACAATACAGCGCTAAAGGCAAGCGGCTACACCGAACAAATTGAATTCACCAAGACTAACCAATCAGCGAGGAGAAGCAATAACAGGAAGCGTCATATCACGTGGTTCAACCCCCCTTTCAGCAAGAGCGTGGAAACAAACATCGGCAGAAATTTCTCCAACTTGTCGATAAATATTTTCCAAAGGGGTCTAAACTTCAAAGATCTTCAACAGAAACACAATTAAAGTGAGTTATAGCTGTATGAGGAATATGGCAAGTATAATCAAATCGCACAATAAGAGGTAATCTCCGGAGAACAGCGTAAGGACCAACCAGCTGATTGCAATTGCAGGGTTAAGTCGGCATGCCCCCTGAAGGGTAACTGTCAAGTCAAAGGCGTGGTGTACAAGGCCAACGTATCACGGAGGACAACGGAGAGAGGGTTTATATCGGCCTCACTGATAACACCTTCAAGACGCGCTACGCTAATCACATGAAGTCGTTCCGCAACGAGAGATACAAAAACGACACCGAGTTATCAAATATGTATGGAACTTAAGAAATAAGGGACAAGACTTTGACATTTCATGGTCAATCATTGATAAAGCATTGAGCTACTCTAACATGAACAAGCGATGTAATCTTTGTATATCAGAAAAGCTGCACATTATCAATGCTGACAAATCTACACTGTTAAACAAACGCTCTGAGTTGGTTTCAAAATGTCGCCACCAAAACAAATATTATTTATCGAATTTTAACACTACCTACAAATAGAATGGTTCGTCCCAATACTATATGTAGAGTGTCGAGCTAGAAATCCTTTCACTCTATCTGAGGATTGCAAGATGCATGAAACTTAAGTAATAGATTTCATTACTTTGTACTTGAAGTAATCTGTTTATTTATAACGCTCTGCTTTTTGCATTGAGCACTGTAATTTCCCTCGAGGACACCTGTATACTTCGAATATATATATATATATATATATATATATATATATATATATATATATATATATATATATATATATATAATATATATAAACAGATTACTTCAAGTACAAAGTAATGAAATCTATTACTTAAGTTTCATGCATCTTGCAATCCTCAGATAGAGTGAAAGGATTACTAACTCGACACTCTTACATACATGTAAGAGTGTCCCGATGTTCTTGAAAGTTTCTTTCAGGTCAAATAACAAGAGATTCAAATTCTGCGACTAATAAAACATGACCATACTCATCAAAATAGGTCTTAAAGAATGCTTGGTTGGCAAAGATGCAACTCACACCTCACTAAATCTAACATTGGTGTTTGTAATGCCAACTGCAAGAGTTGGTATTCCTTCTGCCGATGAATGACACTTTAGCATAAACTAAACACTTGTTTGCAGCATGACAGTTGCAAAGCTTAGGGTACAACGTCTGACGGATGACATGAAACCTGGTCGTCAAAATGGCAAAAGACAAGTATCTTCGTTGTTAAATCAGAAAACCATACCCGCAATGATAAAAGTATTCATAGAAGGACTCTGCTACACCCACTTTTGGTCATATATTTGAAGGCCAGCAATATTAAAGATCCTACTGAAATTGACCTGAGTGACTAAATTTGTGCAAAGATAAATAAGACAGATGACTCAGGATTGCTCAAAGATGACCAAACAAGTCACTTTCTGCAAGTGAAAAAGCATGCTCAGTAAATTCCCCTCGAATAACTGAAGCTCATTTTTTGTGGTTGATTGACAATGATAATATGACCCTTCACGTTGTATGGAAAGGTACAGTTCAATAAAATTGAATTTAAATGCATGGTTTGACAATTTATATGAATGGAAATGTGAATTCAATGACCTCTCAAACGGATCCAAACACATACAACCTTGTGTCAAAGATGCTGGATAAATGTTGTTGTAATGTTTTATGAAACCATTATAGCGACAATGTGGGATAAAATCCTTCTATTAGAAGTAAGATTTTTCCAGCTCAGAAACAAGTGATGAAACACCTGCGACCAATAAAACCTGACCAAACACAACAAAATAGGTCTCAAGATTGCTTGGTTGGTTAAGATACGACTCAATGTTTTTGTGGCATCCATTTGTGTGGCCATAGTTGATATTGGGTGGTCATTTTGCGTCAATGAAATACGTATTTTTACATTTTATATATCAAAAGAAACTTACCCTTTTGCCTTGAACCCTTAATGTATTAGTCTCTTGGAAGCAATTTCAGCTAAGATATAAATGGATATTTGTTGTGGAAACCAGCTTTGCAGCCATCTTGGATTGTAAATATCAATTTTAGATTATCATGGTTGATTTTACAGCAAATATAACAAAATACACCTATTCTTTGTCCCGTAAAACATGCCAAAAGACACCAAAATCAGTGGCATAGTGTATTGAGATATGACTTGCTACACACTTAAACAGATATTCGGATTTTTATGCAAATTTTATGCAAATTAAGGGTTGCACATGTCAGCTAATGAAAGATATGAATTGCTTGACCCAATATACCGTGCACAGGAGAGCAAAATGATTCCAACAGCTAGTCATTCAGCTCAGATATGACATTTTAACTTTTTTGAGGTCGTCTTGGCAGCCATCTTGGATTTTTATGCAATTAAGGGTTGTAAATATTAGGCAATGGAAGATATGAGTTCCTTACCCCCATTTGCCTGGCAAAGGAGACCACAATGACTCCAACAGCTTTTCATGGAGCTGAGATATGGCATTTTACCTGTTTTTGAGGTCATTTTGGCAGCCATCTTGGATTTTTATGCAAATTAAGGGTTGCACATGTTCGGCAATGAAAGAAATGAATTTCTTGGCCCTGTTTACCTGGCATACGACACTAAAATCATTTTGATAACATTTCACAGAGCTGAGATATCACCATTTACATATTTGGCGGCCATCTTGGCGGCCATCTTGAATATATTAAAATGCCCAAGGGTGCCAGGGTGGCATCATGCAGATCCTGATTCAGTAGGCTTTGAAGATACAGAAACCACCGAGAACCATTGTGGGGCCGAATTTTTGGTTCCACCAAAAATCAGGGTTTCGGCACCAGACTATATGGAGTTTCCATTAAACAGCCGCAGGAAATGTCGGTCCGTCAGGAACATTATTTTTATTTAAGTGTGATCCGTCAAAAAGACCAGCAAAATATGGTAAAATCATGCTTGACCGTTTGAGAATACGAAAACAAGTTTGGTGTAGGTAGGTTTTAAATAGGGCAGGTAAGGGTTACATGGGACATTTATTTGCCCTTACAGGCGAAGCATTGCGTTCACTAGTACTTTCAGTGGTGATTTCCAAAACGTTCCGAAACAAATTATTCAAATTCGATGAACATACAAGTGCGTTGGTGGCAGTAATAAAGAGGCAAAACGATATTGTTCCTACTTATTAACAATCCGGGGAAAATTTGAATCAAGCCGATTTAGTTCAAGCATGCTGACACCATTTTTTGCTCACGTGTTAACACACGTGAGCATATGTCGCAGCGATGTCTGTCTGTCTGTCTGTCTGTCTGTCTGTCTGTGTGTCCGTGTGTCCGTGTGTCCGTCTGTCTGTCTGTTGGTCCGATATCTCAAAAACGGCTTATCAGATCAGAATGAAATCTGGTACATAGATTTAGTTAGCAAATGGCAAGAACTGATTAGTTTTTGGTAGGTGTGGCTTGCATACTTTTTGCTTATTTGCATAATTAATGATTTTAGAAAAAACGGATATTCATTAAAAACGACTGCACACAATTTGATGAGATTTGCTACAAATGTTGATCACACCAAGATATATCAGCAGTGGGAACCATTAAGGGGTGACAGGAAAGAGAGTTGCTAATTTGCATATTTAATGAACTTTCCTAATTAGCGATATATGTCTGATTTGACTCAATCAAAATCGACCAAACTTGGTATGTATATTAAAGATACTATGATTTAACATTATTGAAAGTCATTAAGCGTTTTAACTGCAGCCAATTCCTAATTTACATATTTAATGAACTTTGTTAATTAGAGATATATATTTAAATTGACAGGACCAAAGTTGATGAAACTTGCTACATGTATTGAAGCTACTATGATACAACATTTTTGAAAGTCATTAAACATTTTTACTTCAGCCAATTCCGAATTTGCATATTTAATAAACTTTCTAAATTAGGGATATATCTGAATTAACTTGATTGTAGTTGTTGAAACTTGCTATATACATCAAAGATACTGTGATATAATATTATTGAAAATAAAAAAAAAAACATTTTTACTTTCAATTCCTAATTTGCATATTAAATGAATTTTCATAATTAGGGATATTTATCAGAATTGACTTGATCAAAATTGATGAAACTTGCTATGTACATTAAAGACACTATAATACAATATTATTGAAAGTTATTAAGCATTTTCTCTTCAGCCAATTCCTAATTTGCATATTAAATGAACTTTCCTAATTAGAGATATATTTGAATCAACTTGACCAAAGTTGACAAAACTTGCTACATATATTATAGATACCATTATACAACATTGTTGAAAATCATTAAGCATTTTTATTTAAGCCAATTCCTAATTTGCATATTTAATGACCTTTGCTTATTAGGGATATATACTGGATTTACTTTATCAAAGTTGGCAAAACATGCTATGTACATTGATGATTATACCTGGTTAAAACAATATCAAAGGTCATGTTCAATTTTACACATAACTGCAATATATAATGAAACACGTGAGCATTTTCAGTTCCTATCTGGTTGAGTCGGGCGCCACCTAGTGGCGAGGAGTCTATGGGATAACATGTACACGGGAGGTTTTTACAGCACAATTGCCTTTCAAGCAACTAGGCAGAATTTCGATCGGATGCCCGTAAACAAAGTGACTTGACTTGGCACGACATATTATCAACTCTGTAAGATCTTCGATCTTCTCAACATCCAGCCAGGCCATGTTATCGCGTTTTTGCACTGCAGATTAACATATTTGGAATATGATATGCCGGTTGAAAACTTTCCGAGCAACCGCGACTTCGACTTAATTAGAACTGTCAGAAATAGACGTTAGAAACTAAAATAATATTACGAAGACTGCACACGCATACAAAATGAATTATATGTTGACTGTAATACCTATAAATAAATAAAAATAAACATTTTCAACAATAATACTATCGCCATGCCATTACAAAACTGACGCCAGAAATTTACATAGACTTGCGGCACAGGGTGTCCAGTCCTACACTTAGCAGTGGTGTGGCAAATGACGACTTCAACGATTCCTTTAAGGATTGGTAACGCCACAATACTTGCGGGCACATACCAAGGAGTGCATTTCTCACTGCTCACCAGTGAGAATCACTGATAGCAGTGAGAATAACAAGAGCTTCTCACCAACTGCGAGAAAGCGTCACTTTCTTGTTCCAGTCTCGCAATTTTTACTATAGTGTACTTGGCAGACAGGCTTTTTGTGACAAATAACTCCTGGTTCGCATGTAGAGTGGTTAGGCTGCGTTCACAAAAAACGGTGGTGGGGGGGGGGGGCTGGAGGAATTCAGGGGGGGGGATTCAAAAATTTGAGGGGTAGCAGAGGGGGACATGAAAATTTTGCTCTACCTGTAGGGGGGACTTGAAAATTTTTGGTTCCCTTTTGAGTTTTAAATTTTCCAATTCAAAGTTTTTGTAGGTAATTCAATGAAAAATTAATACCATTTTTTTATGTCATCAAAACGTTGTAATGTTTGTAATAATTTAACAAAATCTAGAACCATTTTGTCACATTTCATGACTTTTATCTCGAAAAAATCTAAACGTGTGATTTGTTGTAACAAAACAAACTTGAGCCTCGTAACAGGGCAGAAGCTGCAACTGTTAATGATTTCTGCAATATTTCCATGCAATAAAACAACTACAGTTTCTTGCTATCTCCCTACAGCATGCGCAAACACACAATATTTAGTTTGTCGACAAAGCCTGTATATATAAATATAAATAAGTATTTGGTGATAATTTATTTGGAGTCCAGACTGACATGACATGACAGTCAGTTGTCAGGGATACAAATGCATGGTACACATACACAGGCTGTGATAGCAAACTCAATACTAGACAATTCAACATGCTATAGGGAGTAGAACAAGAACGCAGTTGTAAAACTGAACAAAAATATTGCCAAAATTATCAAAGTTAAAACAGCTACTGCCTACGGGCAGTGTCACTATCATTAATGCTCTGCTACTCAGGTGCAGCCAATGGAGCTATTCATCGAAAAAGCTATTCCAGGAGCAATTTTTGAGGGCAGGGGAAATTTTAATTTTGCTAGGGCAGGGGACATGTTTTTAGGTGTTAGGGGAGCAAATTTTAGGGTTTTTTTGTAGGGCAGGGCGGATATCGGTTGATTGTCCTGGGGACAGGGCTTGGCGAAAAACTTTTTGAGGGGAATTGTTTCCAGGGCAGGGGAAATTGGCAAGTTTTTTCTCGCTACAGGGCGAGGGAGCTTCAAAAATTCACAGTGGGGAGGGGAAACAGGCAAAAATAAGTGGGGAGTGGGTAAAAATGAATTTGAATGTGGGAGGGTAAGTCGAAAAATTGTCTGTGGGAGGGCAAATTATGAACAGCTAATTCATTACCCTCTTGACTTAAAATTAGTCAGCTCACATTATTTGTCATGCACAATATATCTTATCATAGTAAGGACCTTTTTAAAAGTGCATTGTTCGTTGGCTGCACCTGTGCTACTGCAGTGCCACTGTCACTGCATACCTGAACAGTGACAGAGATATAGATCTGACTCTGATGTACATGGTAGTTGAAGAAGAGTTTGGGTCAAATGGCGCTCATGACAGTGAAACATACTTGACAGTGTACACAAGATCAGGCCAGAGAGCAACACATGGAAGAACACATAGAAATTTTTGAATTCTGGCATATGAGAATAATCAAATATTAAAGAAAAAGATGGGGTCACCATGCTTGATTTTCTAAATTTTCACATTCTTGTTATAAAATGATACAGAAGTAAACTTTTGAACAGTAAAGACTAAAAGAAAAATATGCGACCAAATGGAATTATTTATTTTTTAACCAAATTAATTATTACACCCAAAATTTCAGAGATTAAAAACATTTATTTGATGGAATATTTTAACCTTCCAGTATTGTCAATTTTGACTTGTACTTTTGAAACAATTTTTTGGTAGGTCAGACGGTGGTCACTGTGAAATATTGCAATTAGCCAGAATTCACAATTGTCCTACTCTCTCATGATTGTCATTTTGTGTGCTCTTCAGCAGGAGCAATTGACCTGGCCAGAGTTGGATTAACTCAAGTTGGCTTTTAGACCAATAAATCTAAAAAATTCACTGATGCATTTAAAGAAATTACCTTGGGAATATGACTACCGGTATAAAAAGTGCTAATCACAGGTAGTGTTGAACACCTGTGAGCAGAACGGCGCAATACATGTTTATTTTTTCTGCGCAACATCCTTTACAAATATGCGGGATTGTGATAGTTGGCGGGACTTAAAAAATTTTGACCATATAGAGGGGGGGGCATTTGAAATTTTTTTAGGGTACTTAAGGGGGATCTGAAAAAAAAATAAGATTTTAATCGAGATTCCTCCAGCCCCCCCCCCACCCCCTAATCGTTATTTGTGAACGCAGCCTTAATTGATACAGTGGCTGGAAAATGTCCATAATCCTGGTAACTGGCTTGTTGGTTTTATAAAATCTCAGGCTAGACAAATCATATTCCGCGGCCGTGCAGCATAAATCAAACACTCGAGCTGAAATGAAACGCGAGGTCTTGCCAATCATCCCTTTATAATGTCGGTCTCCAGATATTCTGAATCAAAACCACATCCTCGAGGTTGATTGATTCAGCTCATGACAACCAGATGCTGGATCTAAAATATGCAGACTTGACCTGTCAGCACTCACCCGGTCAGTTACCCTATACCCAGCTTGATTAGACTCAAATGTTGAGATGTCTACCTCTGCCCGTTGCAAGATTTATTGACAATCCGTGACAAATTGCGTCCACCCCTTCAGATGTCGTGATTCTTGATATATCATACTCTAAAACATTTGTTTTGGCATTTTCGATTTGAAATTTCGATGATCTAAGTCGTGACAATGCCCCGGTCCTCAAACGTTCACAGTGAATAAAACAGACGCAAGACAGACGCAAGACATCCTTCTTTATAAATATATCAACACAACCGCACCAGACTTTAAATCAAATAAGTCAAGATGTCGTTTCAGCGTGACCAATCGCATCCAGGTGATGTGTCATCTTTCAGCTGTTCTAGGCTATCATCGGAGTAACTATATTATTGGGCATATTGCTTTTATTCCTTCTGGCCTATACAAATTTAATATTCGATAAGGTCAACTCTTAATCGATTCTTGCATGGGAGTTTTAGTCAGAGTTTGACCCAAAGCGCCCTCTATCGTTAGTGTGATGAAAACGGGGCAGAATATACAGGGGCATCATCATTGCTAAAAAATGTTTTGCTACAGAGTGAGATTCTTTAATGTTTCTTGTACCGTGGACGAAAACGACAATTCTCCGCACTGTGTCAATATCTTCGCTTTAAGTAAAAATCTCCGCGCTGTGGGAAATTTATCTCCGCCCTGTGTAATCTCCTCGCTGTCGGAAATTCTCCGCGCTGTTTAGGCTAAAGGGAAACCTAAGTCAAGGAAGTGTCACCATTTTCCCTTCTAAAATCCACCTTGAATAAAATGCAGCTCAAATTTGCCACATATTTGCACGCGCCAGCGACTGCCGTGCGACGAAGGATATGTCAGTAGACGACATTTATGAACAGTTCGTGTCCCTGGGGTTCGTGTACACTCTAAAATAGGAGACATTTGCTGAAGTCATGACCTTTTGTATTGGCCAATGGCAGAAGGGAATTTCTCATGAATATTTAAATTTGTAAATGCGGAAGTGAACGTACGATTTTGCGGGAACGAACCCATTGGCAACTTTCGGCGGGTTTTTTAACCCCAGTTGACAGATATTCGGTGTCTTTCGAATGAAAATATCTCCAAAATGGTCTACACTTTAAAATGGCAGCTTTGGAGGGTGGTACGTGCGAGATTTTTCTCGTTACATCATTTTGAAGTTAGTCATTGAAATACGCAAATCGCCATCACACTTTCCCGCGATTTTAACGTTGACAGTCGACTCATTTTTGCGGGTGTTTAACGGTCGTAGTTCTGGCTTACTTAGTTATTTCTTATATCATTCAAAGGGGCAGAAAACCAGCTTTCTAATGATGCCTAACACTTGGGTCCCACGGATAGGTGCGCAACGGTGCGCGGTTTTGAAAACAGGAAGCATTGTTGATCGCAGGTCGTGACTAGTATTGCAGCCGTATAGCCCTGCGTACAGGCCTGTTTTCCCGGCGTTATATCGAACTGTGGACGAAGACATGAAATGACTGGCCATCCGATGGTTACATCAATTGTGAGTCCTCAGCTGAAAACGTCTAGAAGACCATGTGAAAGTGTCTTCCGTCCATGGCATGAACTTTACGATGTTTAAGTTCCATGATTCTGTTGCTGCGACTCTGTTGTTTTCCTCGATAGGCGGAGTCTAGCAGTCGCGATATGCGCATGTGTCAGACCACAGACGTACGTCTCAACGTTGGCGGCGGTGTTCCGCACGACGTTATCGACACGGTGATTGGTTTATTTTAGTCACATGGGCGTTTATGGGATATATTTTGAACGTCTCCTATTTTAGAGTGTACACGAACTGATGAAAATGAACTCGAAATCCCATGGGCGCGAAAGGGATCATGGGAGGAGCGTGCGTGACGTCACGTGTGTGTGACAGCTTACTGTAGCATTGGAGTCTATGACTGTTTAATATAGTTCTGCACGTTACAACTTTTTAATGCTCAGTAGCAAGAAAAATGAATTAACTGTTGTGCAGTTGGGTGCAAAAATGACTAAAGGTAGAACAAAAACGGTGTTAGTTTTTACCGTTTGGTACGCTGAGAAACAGACGTGTAGGGACATGAAGCCTGCCCTCACGCTCAGACAGTATAATTCTTTTGTTTACTACTATTGGCTTTGCCGCCATTTCTGTTTACAGTTGTAACACTGCACTGTACACACTGTACGGACGATGTTCCAGTGAAATCAGCCGATTTCCTGTCTGTTTGTTGAATAACTGTTCAAAGGTTTTCAGTAGAGTCTTGCAAAGAAGTAAGAACTCCTTTATTTATACTGTTATTAAGCCGTTTACATATTTTCAGTCAGTATTTTGACGTTTTGATGCATACTTGCCAAAACCATGTGACAGACAGTTCAATGAGTTACCGCCATATACATGTGTTAAACAATTCAGCATACAACGCGGAAAACGGACGATCGCCTGTGAATGCTGAGAGAAACTGCTATATCAGTGAATTTAGGCTTTCTATTTGAGAGATTTACTGTTTACAGATCGAATAAAAACCAATTATACGGTTTTCAAGACTCTGCTGCCTGTTTTCGTGTTCACATTCCCTGAGGGTCACATTCATTCGATTTCTGTAAGCTGCTAACCAGGATCCTAGGGAGTGTGGATACACCGTTTATGATGTCAGAAACTGATACAAAGAATAAAGCAAAGGAAGCCAAGAAGAAGAGAAGAAATGCTAAAGCATCACTGACTCGTTATGGTAAGGGCCTTAACGTTCTGATAGACAGTAACCGTCCCATAAATGAAGTTGAGCAGTCACTGCAAAAACTTATACATGCATATGATGACGTGGTTCAGAAACACGAGGAGTATATTCAATACATTGAAAATGATGAGGAATTTGAACATGAAGAAGCCTGGATTGAAGACTGCCAACAAAACTTCATCAGTCTAAAGAGTAGAGCCATAGACTACATGAAAGAAAGTGAAGCCCCAATGAAAACTAATAGTTCAGAAAGTAATACAAGAGAGCCAGTAGACAACAATGAGAATGACAGTACAGATGAAACTCATGAAATTAATACTGCTGATGTGTCAAGCACAGCAATCAGTGGTTCTGTACAAGATGTTGTAAACCTAGTTGCACAACATACTGAGCCGGTGCAACAGAATACAGATTCCAGTTTGTCTTGCAGCTTTAAGATGGAAAAGCCAAAACTTCCAAAGTTTTCAGGTGATGTCAGAGAGTATTTCACATTCAAGGCAGATTTCAAACATATGGTCAACACAAGATACAGTAAACGTGATGCTGTGGCACTCCTGCGCACCTGCCTGCAAGGTAAACCGCTTGATTTGATCAAAGGTTTAGGCACAGACTATGATGCCGCATGGGCATATCTGGACTCAATCTATGGTGATCCTGAGATTTGTAGCAGATATCATTATGCAAGATATTGTGAAGTTCAAGCCATTAAAGGGTGAGGAAGATGGCCGCTTCTGTGACTTGGTACACCTGGTAAGACGTAGTTATAACGTTCTGAAAGAAGTAGGTCGACCACACGATATGGACAATAATCATGTTTTGGCCATGATAGAAAAGAAAATGAGTGCTGATGATAGAAAAGTTTGGTTCCGTTTGCTAGAAACAGAAAACCAGTCTGCAACAATGGAAGCTCTGATGGCCTGGATGACACAAGAAATGAAATCCCGTATGAGAGCAGCTGCACCATTACGTAATCCAGTTCAAACAGCACGTATACAAGCAGTCAACTACGTATCAGATGGCACCAGTAGCAGAAGTTCACTGCATTATAAGTGTTGGATATGTCAGTCATCAAATCATTGGGTAGACCAGTGCCGTAAGTTGATAGCGATGTCTCCGCAAGCACGTTTGGAAAAAATGAAGGATGGTCATGCATGCTTCAGTTGTCTGAAGAAAGCAGGTAAAAACCACAGTGCAAAGACATGTACTAGAAAATGTCACTGTCAGGAGATGACTAATGGTATGCCATGTAACCTGTTCCACCATCCGCTTCTACACACTGGTACAGACACTGTTACTGCTGTAAGGTCAGAGAACAATTCAGTTGGCGTAGCAACCATATACAGCAAAGGGATACTACTACCAGTTGTTTCAGTAAACATTGTCAGTAACCATGGTAGACAGCAGCCTGCCAATGTACTCCTTGATTCTGGTGCACAGATCAGCCTGATAAGGACATCCCTCGCAGAAAGTCTACAACTCAGAGGTAAAACCATCAGTACTACTATTACAAAGGTCGGAGGTGAAGAAGAAGAACTCTGCACGAAAATATATGTTGTTCCTGTCCGCCCTGTTAACAAGAAGCAGATGTTCACAGTTAAAGCAGTTGGTATCCCCTCCATCAGTGATGACATATCTGAAGTCAATGTTATTGAAATGTCAAAGCAACTGAACATTAAGCCAAATGACATTCACCGAGGAAGTGGTTCAGTAGACCTGTTAATTGGAATTGATCATGCAAAAATGCATGCTGGAGAAACCGTAGAAGTAGGTAACCTGATAGCCCGTCAATCACCACTAGGCTGGGTAGTATTTGGAGCATCCACTGAAGAACAGTCTCAAAACTGCCAAGTACTGCATATCAAGTTTTCAGCACCTGTTGACTTGACTGATTTCTGGACAATTGAAACAATGGGAGTTACAGCTAAGTCGTGTGCCTGTAAGCCTGATGACCTGAGTCCTGCAGAAGCAGATGAAGCCAGAATTATTGATGAAAGCTGTACTAAAGTTGGAAACCAGTGGCTCATACCGTACCCTTGGCGAAAGGATCCAAGTCTGTTACCGGACAACAGAGTCCAAGCTGAGAAGAAATTGTATGCAACTGAAAGACGTCTAATGAGAAATCCTGATCACGCAGAAGCATACAGTAGTCAGATTAAAGAAATGGTAGAAATGCAGTTTGCCAGAAAATTATCCGATGAAGAATCAGAGTCGTACCGAGGTCCTGTACACTACATTGCTCATTATGAAGTCCTGAAACCAGAGAAGAAAAGTACACCTCTCCGTATTGTTTTCAACTCATCAGCTGTGTTCCAAGGACACTGTTTGAATGATTACTGGATGAAAGGTCCAGATCTGTTGAATAACCTGTTTGGAGTAATGCTCAGATTCCGTGAAAATGAAACAGCGGTTATTGGTGACATATCAAAGATGTACCACAGAATCCTGATACCAGAAAGAGATCAGCATGTACACAGATTTCTATGGAGAGATCTTGATGTCAGTAAGAAACCTAAAGTTTATGTGAAAACAGTTCTTACATTTGGAGATAAACCTGCACCAGCCATGGCTCAGACAGCACTGAAACGTACAGCTGAAGAAGGAGAAAAACTGTACCCAGAAGCAGCGCGCACACTGAAGGAAAATACATAGTATATCTGTGATTCAGTCTACACTGTAAATCAAGCCCAGAAACTGACAAAACAGGTAGACAAAGTCCTGGCTGAAGGTGGATTCAAAGTGAAAGGTTGGGTGTCAAACAAATCACTGAATGAAGAAACACCAAACTCTGACAGAGTAGAACGGAAACTTCTCCCAAATGAAGCAGAAGAGAAAGTACTAGGAACAGTATGGGAGCCTGAAGAAGATGTTCTCAGTTTCAAAGTCAGTATGAACTTAGACAGATATGTAGCAAACCAAGGAGAGTCTGATAATCTGAAACTGACCAAGAGAAGAGTTCTTAGTCAAGTTGCACGCATTTTTGACCCCATAGGCTTTGCAACAGCATTCCTAATCCGTGCAAAGATAGGTATGCAGCATTTATGGTTACAAGGCATAGACTGGGACCAAGAATTATCTCAGCCAATGCAACATCAGTGGATGAAGCTATTCCAAGAAATGAGTGAGCTGAACAATGTAAGCTTCAGCAGATGTCTCACACCAGCTGATGCCACCGGAGATCCGATTCTGTGTATATTTTCTGATGCATCTGAAGAAGCCTTCGGAGCCTGTGCATATTTCAGATGGCAACTGATTGACGGTACATATGATGTCAGATTCATTGCAGCAAAATCACGTGTAGCACCGTTGAAGAAACTGACAACTCCAAGACTTGAACTACAAGCAGCAGTCATAGCAAGTCGCTTGTACAAGACAATCACTGAGCAAACCAGATTTCAGATCAGTAAGCCGATATTTCTGACAGATAGCAGCATAGTATTGGCATGGATTCAGAAACCAGCAAGAAGATTCAAGCCATTTGTATCTAATAGGGTTGGAGAAATTCAGAGCACTACAGATCCGTCACACTGGCGACACGTACCAGGAGAATTCAATGTTGCTGATGATGTGTCACGTGGTATATCTGTCAAGCAGTTAACTGAACGATGGCAACATGGCCCAGAGTTCCTGTATTTACCCGAGTCTGAATGGCCACAAGATGTTTCCTGTCCAGACCAAACTGAGCTAGACAAAGAAGAACGTAAAACTCAGCAGATTCTTGTCACACAAGAGAGCCCAGAAATTCTTGTCACACAAGAGAGCCTAGAAATTCTCGATTGTACTAGATTTTCGTCATGGATGAGACTGATCAGAGTAACTGCATATGTCCTGAGATTCATCGACAATCTACGCGACAAGCAACAAAACAGAGCATCGATGAAACAAGGTCCACTGTCACCGAATGAACTCAAGGATGCAGAAATGTACTGGATAACCAGAGCACAGAGAAGTCTCCATGAACGCCTTGCAGCTGGAGAATTCAAGACACTGAGTCCATTCACAGATGAAGGAATAATCAGAGTTGGAGGTCGAGTAAATGCTTCGTTCATGTCATATGAGACCAGCCATCCAGCTTTGTTACCAAACCGACACCATGTATCACTACTGATTATGCAGCACATGCACCAGTTCGGACACACTGGTATTGCAGCTACAGTAGCGAAAGCTAGAAGGAAATATTGGATCTTGAAAGCCCACAGACTAGCAAAGACTATAAAGTTCAGATGTGTATTCTGCAGAGAAAGAGACAAGAAAACTGAAACACAGTTCATGGGAGATCTACCACAGCAAAGATTGGCACCATATACACCGCCATTCTATTACACAGCTTGTGATTACTTTGGACCGTATAAAGTAAAGATCAGCCGCAATAAGACCACGAAGCATTATGGAGTGATCTTCACTTGTCTGAATACCAGAGCCGTTCACTTAGAACTAGCAGTAGATTACTCAACTATGGAGTTTATGCAAGTACTTCGCCGGTTCTTCGCGATCCAAGGATATCCAGCAATGATGACCAGTGATAATGGAAGTCAGTTAGTAGGAGCAGAACAAGAACTCAGACGTATAGTACAAGGATGGGATAAAGAGAAGTTACAAGAGTTCTGTGCAGATAAAGGCATGAAATGGAAATTTACCACGCCTGCAGCCCCACACCAGAATGGATGTGCAGAATCACTCGTAAAGACATGCAAAGCAGCATTAAAACAGTCAGTTGGAGAGCAAGTTCTGACACCGTTCGAGTTGTACACCGTACTACTTGAAGTAGCAAATCTCGTCAACCAGAGACCAATAGGGAGAATTCCAAATGATCCTGATGATGGAGCATACTTATGCCCAAATGATATCCTGTTAGGTCGAGCATCGACAGCGATACCACAAGGACCATTTCGAGAGACAAAGAACCCAAGACACCATGTAGAATTTGTGCAGAAGATCATAGATTCGTTTTGGAAGCGATGGAGTAGAGATGTATTACCGCATTTGGTACCGCGCAGAAAATGGAAAGTAGAAAGACGCAATGTACAAGTCAATGACATTGTAATACTATCTGACTCTAATGCAATCAGAGGTAAATGGCATATTGGTCGTATTCTTGAAGTTTACCCTGGACAAGATGGTAAAGTACATAATGTGCAGGTCAAAACAGCCACAGGAATTTACAAGAGACCAGTCACGAAGATTGCAGTTATTTATTCTGCAGAAGGTTATTAGATGAGCCCAATTGCCTCATCGAGGGGGAGAAAAATGGTACGCTGAGAAACAGACGTGTAGGGACATGAAGCCTGCCCTCACGCTCAGACAGTATAATTCTTTTGTTTACTACTGTTATGTTATGTTATGTTATATTTATTTATTAAAGTGTCATGTGTGGTCTTAAACAGCTTGGTTGCCACACCAAGCCCCAAGGGCTTACAAGACACTAAAACAGTAAATAAAGTACATAGATATGAATAGCTCGAAATTTAATTTAAGTATAAGAAGCTTCTTGTCTCATTGAAAATGCATGATAGACATAGGATGCCAATTGGGATGGCATGTCGCTCATTAGAAATTTGAGTTTCTGATGTACATCAAATGAATCAAATACAGAGCACAAGTTTCTGGCTTTAGAGAACAATTGTTTCCTAATAACATTGTAAAGTGTGCAATCAAAAATAAAATGGAGCTCATCTTCTACTACATTTGGACAAAAATCACATAGTCTTTCCTCTTTAGGCACATTCGTGTAACGCCCAGTTTCAATTTTTAGAGGTAAGATACCAACTCTCAATTGTGCTAAAGTGATCTTTTTGATCTAGAAATGGGAAATTGTAAATATTTCTCCATTCCATATTCCGTCTTAAACATCAGATATGTACGCAATTTGGGCTTTTCACTCAGTTGGGATGTCCAGTTACTAATATACAACGTTTTTAATGCATCTTTCATGACAGGAATACTACAAACCTCTAAATTACCAAATTTCTCCTGCAAACCAATTTCTGAAAATAAATCAAACATATCTTTAGCCCAGTTTTTATATTTTAAACTGATATCCCAAGTAAAAACTTGCTTAATCATTCTGTTATCAGGCATAACTGCTAATCTATTCCAGAGTCTTACCATGTTCAATTTATTTCTTAATAGACAAGGGTCCCAACCCATATCTCCATTTATACCAAGTATAGGGGCAAATTTGTGGACACCAAGAAAATATCTAATCGCTCTGTTTTGAATTGACTCACATTTTGAAGAGAAACGGTAGCCCCAAATTGCAGAACAGTAGTCTAAAATTGGAGTAATACAAGAATGAAATAGAGTTGTAAAAGTGTTATATCTAAAATCCTTAAACATGTGATCTTAGAAATAACTGATCCCAAAGCTCTACCTGCAGCACTTGCTAGGGTTTCAGCAGTCACTTCAAAATTTAAGAACTGATCCAAAACTAAACCCAAATATTTATACTGAGAAACTACGTCAAGATTTGTACCACCAAATTGAAAAATAAAGTCTGTTTTCATTTGTCCCATATTTCGAAAATGAACAATTTGTGTTTTGGACTTGTTCATCATCATACGCCACCTTTTGCACCAATCTTGTAGATGGTCAATCATCTTTTGTAAATTTGTCTCATTTTCAGCAAGCAAAACAATATCATCGGCATACAACATAATATTAATTAATGAGTTACCAACTGGGATACCTAAAGCTAAATCATTAATCTCAATTGCTAAATCATTGATAAAAATAGAAAAAGCGTTGGGAAAGCACATCACCTTGTCTGACTCCAAACTTGCACACCAAGAAGTAAAGTTTCCGTTTACATTAATACATGATAAAGAGTTACAATACATACTTTTAATAGACTCATAGAACCTCCCATTAATATTATTTTGCAACAATTTGTAGAACAGTAAGTCCCTGTCAACCCAATCGAAAGCCTTTTTCATGTCAACAAAAACAGAAAAAGTTGGTAAATTTTGAGCTTTTCTATTTCGTATAATATGAAGTACATAAATATGGTCAAGACAAGTTCTTGTTTTTCTGAAACCATTCTGTTCGTCAACTATTATTTTTTCTAAATCAAGGTATTTCGTTAATCTATTATTTAAAATACCAGAGTAAAGCTTACTAATATTAGACAATAAACTAATCCCCCTGTAATTTAACGGGACACGTGGGTCAGACAGAGAACTTTTTGGGATGGGTTTGATTACTGCCTTTCCCCACTGTGAGGGCACTCTACCAGAAGTAAAACAAAGTTGGAAAAGGTTATGAAGAATCTTAATCGCATTATCATTCTTTAAGATCTCGTATGGGATTTTATCTGGACCAACTGCCTTGTTGCATTTAGAGCGATTAACAACATAGACAACTTCTTGTAAAGAAATATCACTATTCAGATACACATTAAGACTTGCATTATTTGCTAGATACATTTGTTCACACTGAGTTTTAG
The DNA here is from genome assembly GCF_041260155.1 of Ptychodera flava. NCBI lineage: Eukaryota > Metazoa > Hemichordata > Enteropneusta > Ptychoderidae > Ptychodera > Ptychodera flava. The sequence goes on along the minus strand of NC_091931.1, from coordinate 4,233,659 downwards.
CACCGATGATTTTTGTATAAAAAGAATCATCGAAAGTCGATTCATTCTCGATATCAGATAAATTATACAATCCCTCAAATCACTTTTCCATTTATGTAAAACAAAATAATATCATTAACTATCATACCATTGTCACCATAAACTTCAGAAGGAATGTCCTTCTTACACCTAGGTCCTAACTTATTAATTTGGTTCCAAAATTCTGTTGGATTTGACGCATTTAAATAATCTATATTAGACATCAACTTACGATGATATTCTCTCTTGGCAGTTCGAAAAGTTTTATCAAACTTTCTTCGTGCTGTCAAAAACTCGTGTTTCAAAACTAAACCAACTCTTTTAGAACAATGACTATTCAGAAATTTACGTTCTTTTTCCCTTAAATCTTTCCAAAGACTGGAAAGTTCACTCGACCAGAATGGTTTAGACGTTTTACGTTTTCTAGAACAAGTAGGAAAATCTCGATAATCAAGTCTCGAGTCCATTTCATGAAAATACACTGACAGAGAGAATCATACAAATTATCAATGACATATTGATTTTGTTGGCTAGCTTGTATAGTATCTACGATTTGAATTATGGCATGCCTACACATATCAGAATCAAGGAAATTAGGTGGGATACTTGAAATATTGTACTTTCTTTGTGTTGCTTCACTAGTGGAACCAGACATATTTGAAGACGCTTTATACATGCAATCCTCGCATGTTGAAAACACAATAGAAAGAATAGAATGATCTGGAGCAGCACGATCACTTAAAAGTCCATGCAAATTAAAACAATCAATCAACTGAGATACTGGTAACACTTTGAATTCCTTACAATACTCAATATTGTTGTGCGGTAGAATAAAATAGTCAACTACCGCTTTACCTCTATGAGAAATTGAAGTAAAATTATCATTGGCAGGAGTAATCCTACCATTCACAATACACATTTTGATGTCTTTCAAAAACTCAATAAGGCTTTCTCCATGTTTGTTGATAGTATGGTCTATACAACATCTTTCACTATATTATCAATATCTGGTACATAATCTAGCAATGAACCAACTCTGCCATTTAGATCACCACAAATAATAACATTATCAACATCGGAATTTATATAGAGCTGACAAATTAAATGACTAAAAAAAGAAGTTGAATCTCTACCCCAAGTAGAATTCTCGGGTGACAAATAACAAGTAAACACCAAAAAACTATAATCTGTAAACTTGTTGACAAATTTGAGACCGAGTATACCATCACGACCTTTGTCAATGATGGACACAGAAAATGAATTGAACAACGAGTTCTTTACAAGTACACCGACACCACCAGATGCGCGAATGGCATTCTTATGCACAGCTGGTCTATTGAAACCAAACCAGGTGTGCCCATCGATTTCAATGGTTTCATCTCTTTTCAAGTGAGTCTCGTTTAGACAAAAGATATCCGATTTCTGGCATAAGATAATGTTTTCCAGTAATTCTTTATTCTTTACAGTCCAACCGTTAATGTTCCACTGAGAAATTGAAATCTGTGACCCTGGGGGCTGGTTCACTCCTCATCCGTCTTGGTCGCCGTTGGTTTCGCGTTCGCGTCGTTATTCGGGTTCTTCTTTTTTAAGTAAACGCCCACTACCGGTAAATCTATACTGATCACCTCCTGGAATATCTTTTAGTATAGCTTTAAAGTTTAATTCGATTAAACGTTCAGCGTGAGATTTCAAAGAGCGAATGTACACTCGAGAGTAAGGACTCTTAGATCTCAAAGCAGTTTTAGCTCGCAATACCTTGACTTTTGAGTCCACGCTATCAAGCTGTACTTTGATAAGACCGGGGCGGTCATCTCGACTCTTCATCCGGCAGGACTTGGTTACCTGAACATCTTGTACCTCTAGACCGCTGCTAATCAGCTCAGACACTTTCACCGATAAAGCATGGTCGTCTGCTGGAAAATTACTGACGATTATAGACCGGTCACAATCAAATACTGACATGTCATCAGAAACACCAGACAGTCGACGTTCCACATGATCAATTCGAGCACGAAGACCGGCAATTTCCAACATTAATTCTTCCCGAATTTCTTTACTGGAGTGTTTTATCTCTGCCTACTATTGGCTTTGCCGCCATTTCTGTTTACAGTTGTAACACTGCACTGTATACACTGTACGGACGATGTTCCAGTGAAATCAGCCGATTTCCTGTCTGTTTGTTGAATAACTGTTCAAAGGTTTTCAGTAGAGTCTTGCAAAGAAGTAAGAACTCCTTTATTTATACTGTTATTAAGCCGTTTACATATTTTCAGTCAGTATTTTGACGTTTTGATGCATACTTGCCAAAACCATGTGACAGACAGTTCAATGAGTTACCGCCATATACATGTGTTATGCAATTCAGCATACAATGCGGAAAACGGACGATCGCCTGTGAATGCTGAGAGAAACTGCTATATCAGTGAATTTAGACTTTATATTTGAGAGATTTACCGGACTCTAAACACAGATCAGTGTACTGATGTTTATGAGAGCGTTTTGTACGGCCACTCAAGTTTAGGCCTATGTTGTGATAAGTTGTCTGTTTAAACGGAAACTTACTGGTTGTATACGTTTAATGTTACTGTATACAGATCGAATAAAAACCAATTATACGGTTTTCAAGACTCTGCTGCCTGTTTTCGTGTTCACATTCCCTGAGGGTCACACCGTTTTCCCACAGAACAGCTCCTTCGAAGACAGTGGCTTATGGTGTCCAATCCATGCCAAAATTACTACTTTGATTTTACAACTTGACATGCAACTGCGTTTTCTATTTCACTACTCAACATGCTATTCCACTGCTCTGCATCCTATTCCACAACTGTTAATGCTATTCCATTTTCTATTCCACAATTCAACATGCTCTTCTGAATTTCATTTCACAACACAACATGCCATTCCAAATTCTATTTCACAATTCAACATGCTCTTCTGAATTTCATTTCACAACACAACATGCCATTCCACAGACGTCACTGATGTTATTGCATCAGTGACGTCTGGCGGTTCGCCTGCATTGAGTCAAGAGCCTGTGGGCAAAACCACTGATTGCAACGCGGTTTCTCCACCGAAAACAATCGGTTTTTCATCCAAAATCGTGATCGATCTCCTATTTTGAGCACGCTCAACTTGTCTAGATACACGATGTGCTAAGCTGTGCTTTTAAACTTGCACAAAGCCCACTTTTCTCTCTCTATGCGAGGGAAGCGTTCGTGTCCGCCGTTTATCTCATTCAACCCATGAGCACTCGGGGAAACACAGCCTTGCAAACAAAAGAGCATCGCGATGTTGAACCTCGAAAGTCGACGTTCTGAGAGGAGTGAAACAAGAGAAAATTGTGAAATATGTAAAACTTCTGAAGAGAAAAAAGAAAATTATTTTGTCAACAGATAATGATCATCGTAGATTGTTCATAGCTGAGTGGTGGTTAGAAATAATGTTCATTACAGAGTGCTACATCTCGACGCTCTTTTGTTTGCAAGGCTTGTTTTCGCCCGAGTGCTCATGGGTTGAATGATAACAATGGCGGCGCATATACCAACGCTTCCCTCGCATAGAGAGAGAAAAGTAGGCTTTGCATAAGTTTACAAGCGCGGCTGAGCACATCGTATACCTAGGCGAGATGGGTGTGCTAGAAAACGAAGATCAATGCAAGTTTTGGATTCAAAATCGGCTGTTTTCGGCGGAGAAACCGCGCCGTATTTCCGAGGAGCTACAATCTGCAGTGGTTTTGCCTATATATAGCAGTCTGCAAGGGTGTGAGGCAGTATAAGGGGAACACCATTTGATTTCTGGGGGGGGATATGGAGGATTTTGAGAAAAAAAATTGTCGCCAGGTGAGATAGAAGAAAAAAAAATTGATCCTGTCATGGCCTGAGAAAAAAAAATTGTCATAACAGACTGAAGTGAAAAAAAAATTGTCACAATGCACCAGAAATTAGCAAAATTTGGAAACCCTATTCTCATGTATTCTTTGCCGGCGCACCGCCATAGGCGGAGCAAATATTTTTACCACAAGCAATTCTTATGTTTTTTCCCAGCACTTATGACATAAGCATGCATTACATAGGTCTACTTTACACCTCAGTACACTCAATGTTTTCCTTCCCTTTTCTGACCCAAGAAATCATATTTCAGGATTTCTGTTGCTAAAAGGGGACTTTTTGACTTCTGTAAATTGTGAAAATTTTAAAACACAAGACAGGAGTCAATAAACTAGTGTTAAAACCAATATATTATTCTCTCAATATAAATATATTAGAAAGATGTACAAGTTGACAATGAAAAATTGAGGAACAACAAATATAATGAAATACAAGGGAGGGGGTCACTAAAAAAATTGAAAACTTCAGGGGGCGTTACTCAAAATGTGGAGAGGAAGAAGGGGGGCGGGGTGACTCAATTTTTTGGGGCGAAATAAATTGAAACACCTCAGATTGCATCATTGCACACATTCATTTCTCAAAATTTTCAATGCGAGAGGGGGGCACCCTCTCTCGTGCTCTCCCCCCCCCTTGGGTCTTCGAACAGTTTTACCCGAAAAGACAAATTTAAAATACCTATCGGATTGCACTACATTGCACTGTGGCGCACATCAATTTCTCAAAATTTTCACAGGATCTAGGACAAAACTGAACTGTTGTGAATTCATCCTTTATTATCACAGAAACATGTTTTAATTTACCTCAGTTCAATGACCATTTTGACAGTTAAACATACCATATTCATGCTTTTCATTAGAAGCTGGCCGCTGGTGAAATGACACAAGAAGGTCACAGATTTTCCGTTCCTGTATATTCATGAGTTTTCAGTCTCTGGCAAACAGAACTGTTTTTCACAAATTCCATTGTCATTGTTTGGTTGTTGAATTTTGTGACACAAACACTGATCATGCAAAAAATGTAAAAAAATATTGCAGTGTTCAATGTCATTTTCAAACAGTTTTACCGAGTGCAAAATTAACTGAAACTCCTCTCAGATTGCACCATTAAACACATCAATTTCTCAAATTTCCAATAAGAGAGGGGGAACCCCCCTCTCGTGCTCTCCCCCTTGGGGTATTCTAACAGTTTCACTTAGTAAAAAAATTAAAAAACACCTCTCAGATTGCACCAGACTGCACCATTGCACACATCAATATCTTAAAAATTTCCATTCAAGATTGGGGGAAGCCCCTGTGACACTTTCCCCTGAGCCTCTCGCGTGTTCTCCCTCTGTACTTTCAAATTCTGCCCGGTCAGATATCCTAGTGAAAACCCTGTAATAATACCAATCCAAATTATACAGATACTGCGTGAGCTTTTATATCTTTATTTTATTGGGACTTTCAATTTCATTTTGATGGGTTCACCTTTTTTAACCATCATGAGATAACTGATGATAGTCTAGCAGAGTACATCAGGATTTCAAAGGTCTTTACTGTTGCTGTACTTTGTAAATTTTACAAATACATGTATTTGTATTTACCTTTTCTAAGTGGGGGGATCAGTCAAAATTTCAGAGTTAGAGAGGGGAGTTACTACTCAAATTCATCATGGTTGATGGGGGGGGAGGGGGTGTCACTCGAAATTTCTGAGTTTCAGGCCGTAAATAATGACGGCTCCCTTATATACAACGCATTACAAACTTGATGACAAATAAAAAAAAAATTTGCACTGCTACTCCATTTGAAGAAAAAAATTGATGCAGCTCTGACAGTAGAAAAAAAAATTGCTGTCACTGTGACAGGAAAAAAAAATTTGCTCCCATACCCATTTCCTCCATACCCCCCCCCCCAAAAAAAAAAAATCAAATGGTTCTCCCGTAACGCCGGTAACACACAGCCCTGCCATGCAGAACTTGGTCTAGAATGGGATGTTGTGTTGTGTTGTGAAATAGAATTCGGAATGTCATGTTGTGTTGTCAAATGAAATTCAGAAGAGCATGTTGAATTGTAAAATAGAATTCGGAATGGCATGTTGTGTTGTGTTGTGTTGTCAAATGAAATTCAGAAGAGCATGTTGAATTGTAAAATAGAATTTGGAATGGCATGTTGTGTTGTCAAATGAAATTCAGAACAGCATGTTGAATTGTAAAATAGAATTCGGAATAGCATGTTGTGTTGTAAAATCAAAGTAGTAATTTTGGCATGGATTGGACACCATACGTGGCTAAAGAAAGTCCGGCTAGTCGGAGGTAATAGGGAGTAAAATGTTGTAAGATATTAAGTTATGTTCTGCACCTTTCAAAGGTCTGCGAAATTGCCGATATAAAACCGATAAATATGGGCAATTTCGGGACTACACCAGTCCTGGTAATATTGATACCAGAAGATACTAGAACGACTTGTTGCCTATCGTGTCTTGGCACGCTGAGAAATAGCTGATATTTACCCTATAAATATCAACAATTGCGAGACTCTAATATCGATACCAGACGACCATACTAGATTTCCTTGCACTGTGTCTCGGCACGCCGGGTCTGCAAAATCACCAATATTAATCCGATAAATATCGGCGATTTCGGACTTAAACTCTGATACTAGACCACAGTCACTCGTGAGCTATTCAGCTCTGGGACTATTCACCCAATAGACGAGTGTACATAAGCGAGAAAAATTTCTCGCTTATGTACACTCGTCTATGGGGCGAATAGTCCAAGAGCTGAATAGCTCACGAGTGACTGTGACTAGACGATACTTGTCAAATCGTGGGTAAATATCCGATGTATATCGGAGATTTCACCACCTAAGGGAGCATTCGTTTTTTCGGGGAGGGGGTCGGTGGAATTTGAGCGACAAATGAGATGTAAAAAGCAACCCCCCTCCAAATCAAATTTCTAAAATTGCACACCCCCCCAAAAAAAAAATTCATCAATTGTAAAATGTGACCCCTCAAAAAAATCATCAGATTTGATTCATTGACCCTTCGCACCCTATGGCCCTTCGCTGAAAAATTAGGCCCTTCAAAAGTGTTGGCAAGAAAAAGAGTAACTCACCCCTTGAATTTTCATGCACAAAAACAGCGACCCTCCCCCAGATGTCACAGTCCGTATCAATAATATCTTAATTGAATTATAATTTCCCATTTGACCTTTGAACTTTCAATGAATCCGTTTTGAACTTTACAAATAATCACTGGGTGAAATTCCAATGTCATATTGGTTTTTCAGATCTACTCTTTCAAATATAATATTCTCGTCATTTATCAATTGTTAAACTTTTTTAAAGCACGGATTTTAATAGCTAGTTTTGTATTGTAAAAAATATATTCAAAGTTTCCTCACATACCACAATATAAAGAGAATCAACAGTTTTGGTGAAATTCCAAAATCGAATTTCTTGCACACACATGAACTTATAATCGCCCTAGTCTAATCAAGTACATTAATATCAATAATCAAGAGTCTATAAAAACACAGATTTAGCTAGTTTTGTATTTAAAGGAAATTATTCATAGCTTCCCTAGACTACTCATAGATTATGTATGGAGGACCAAGCAACATTTCGTTGAAATTCCAAAGTCAAATTTTTTCCATAACTCTATACAAGCCTTTGTAAAATTTGACCCCCTCCCTTCCAATCATTGATTGTTAAATTTGAGCCCCTAAAAACGGTTTCGTAAAAGTCACCCCCCCCCCTGATTTCCGCCAACCCCCCCTGTAAAAAAACGAATGCTCCCTAACAGATCTGACCACCCGACTACCTCTATCAGACTCTTAGTTCAAAAATAGCATCCATGGCCGGTAGTCAAGAATCCTGCATGTTTTACATTATTAAATTTATTTATGCAAGAAATACATTTTTACATGTAGCCTAAAGCATTTTTTTCATTAAATGTCCACACGAAACTTTCATACACATTACTAGCGGGACTTCGTCGAAAGGGCCGATCGGATATCATCGGGAGTTTCAGGGAGGGCCTTGCACGAAATACATTCTTTACATGTAGGCTTAATAAATTTTTACTTGACGATCGGGATTTGGACAGAGGACTGATCGGACATCATCGGGAGTTTTGGCTGGTCTTCCACGAAATACATTCTTTACAGCGATAGACGATAGTTCATATCACGGGTAAATATCCAATATAAGCTTATATCGAAGATTTCATCACTTTACAGATCTGAGCAAGCACGACTTCCTCAGTTCGACCCCAACTTCGAAAAACGGATGATACTATAGATTTGTCAAATCGCGGATAAATATTTTCCGATATATATCGGAGATTTGGCAACCTTAAAGATCTGGCCAAGCTCGACTTACATGGTAACGTATAACACATACATGTGAAGTTACTCTCATTTTCCTTTACAGTCACAGAAGTGAATAGCGCACAGAACAAACAGTAGAGAGAAATTTGAAACAGTGCAGAGAATTCTCTGAGAAATTTTTGCCTTTAAATGATGTTCATGGTTACCAGACACGTTCTGCTGCAACTCATAAATTGCTTCTCCCTCAATTCCGTACACAAACAGGCCAGAGGACGTTCTCTATGCGTGCCTCAAGTTTCTTGAACTCACTTCCTGATGATATTCGGTGCAGCCACAATGTTGAAATTTTTAAAGTTCGGCTGAAATGTTTTATTAGGGATAATATTGATAAATAGAACTTTTGTTTTTTATTCTCTTTGCTTTGTTGATTTTTTAAATATTTTATTTATATTTTTTATATTGTCTGCTATTTGACTTCATTGTTTTTTTAACACTTATTGGATTTTAATTCTGTGAATACGCGTGGGTATCCAAATTTCCACTACAGAACCATAATCAGGTAAAGAGCAAATCTGGCACCAAATACGAATCCACTTCCGGGCTGATGATTCGATGAATGTAATTTACAGTCACAGTCCCTCCGAGGGGCTGTGTTACAGTGTAACAATTACCGTGCGACGCCGCACCGTCTCTGACGTCTGCGTGAGCGACGCAGCATGCCACTGCGCATTTCTGCACCAAATTGGAAATAGGAAATACTAGTAGCCTGCATTTCCTATTTTCAATTTACGTCGGGCTGGTGAGTGAACAAGGCTTCGCGTTGGCCGCAATCAATCCGTGGCATTATTAGGCCAACCATATTTCGATGTGGAAATCAGAGAAAGACATGATAAATTATGTCTAAATTGCATTTCGTCACAGATTTCAGACCCAAGGAAATGACGTTTACCAGCTAATTTTACATAAACCGCTGCGATTTTGTGAACAAATTCGAAAATTTAAATTCCTCGAGGTGCGCGATACATTTGGCGGCCAGGCATCTTCCTAGTTTGGAAAGAGAAAAACAATTGTGTGGAATCGGCTTTAAATTGATATTTACGAGTGTTGACCAGCAATATTGCGCATGAAGTAGTTGCTCTTGTGCGACGTGTTCTGTCTTATGCGTGAAACAAAATCGAATATTGCAATTTGATACACAGCCCCTTATTTCCGATATGCGATTTTCGATATTGGTTTGGACCCGACAATGTTACATTTTTAGTGATAATCCCGTCTCACTGAGACTGATACATTTTAGACAAAACATCCATCCGCGCCTATACTGTCAACGGTTTCCTCAATAGCTGGTGTCTACACGTAAAAAGCGCGCTCCTTCCTGCCCTTGTGATACTTTCTGATAAAACTGCAAAGTTAGTGTCTATGCTGAGCCGCTGTTAACTCAGCCTGAGGCTGATTTGAAAGTCTGGCACAATGACAGCTATGGATCTAGAACGGCTGTCAGTAGATGATAGTTACATAAAGGCTTTTCTTCAAGTTGGTCCCGGGAAAAGTGAAAAAAGAAAGTAAGAAAAGATATCGAGCTGTAGAGAACTGCAAATTAATTACGTGTTTATAAACCCCCATCAATTATTTTATTCTGAATAAGGAACGCATCTAGCCGAAAAGTGGTTACCCTGAAACTTTGTCCACTCTGGCAAACGCAACTCAATAACAGCTCTATTGGGATTGGGGGGAGCATGGTGACCATGTGCCGTCTGTTTCGGAAACAAAGCAGAGTAACTCGTTTGTAATTAAATATTCCTGACTGAAACATTCATTTAATTTGAAACTTATTATGTTTGGCATAGCCGTCCGACTTGCGACGCCAGGTCAAGTCAACATTAAAGCCGCAATTTTCAATCCCAGGTTCTCGCATTAGTGGAGTTCTCCTCCCAGTCAAACACTTGGCCAGTATGATGTTTGATTTCTATACCATTAATTACACAAACTGATCTCAACCTTTTGGCTTCTTTTGCTAATCCTGCAAACAGAGTTTATACAAGGTTAGCGTTTGATTGACAGTCCGTTCAAATCGCCAATGGTCATTGATTCCCAAACACCAACGCTCGAATTTCCTAAAAATCATCTTCCAGTCGCGTTAGAATTTGAATATAACCACAGAGTTCGATCGGCAGCAGCTTCGCGCTGACTGCTTGACAGTTTTCTGCCCTGTTGCGACTGGAAAAAAAATTAGAAAGTGGCAGTTTCTGGAGCGTGTGCTCGCGTGTTGCCTATTTGGTGTCCACTTACACAGTGAACGCAACCACAGCTTCGCGCCCTTTTAAAAGGAGACTCCGCCTTTACAAATGAAACATTGACAAACGTATTAACTTCCTATTCTACACCAAATTTCGATATTCAATTTATTCCTAGCATATTGCAAAGCGATGGCCTTTACATCTTCTCACTTGTTTCGTGCGAACATTGCACATGTGCTGGATTTCGAGCTAATACGCGTTTCGTTCTCTAATATCGTCATCATATATAAGCTGGCCGCGTAATGCACGGCGTTACATGTAAAATCCGATGTTGGGAATGCCAACTCTAAAACGACAATCACAGAAAGAAATATCACGATATTTCAGAATTCCTTCTTCGATTTCGACATTCAAATTCGGTTGGCCTAATAATGCCACGGATTGCAATCTGCTTGCCGGAATTACCATTATGCTTATTTCGAAATCATACGCTTATATTAGAAATAGGAAATAGAAATATGAGTATATTTCAATATTCAATAGATTTTAGCGTACAAGAAAAATCAACAAAAAATCTTATTTTCAAATTTCTTTATTAAAATTTCGTTGCGGTAAACAGATTGGCCGCGTTTTGTCACGGATTGACATTGTACGTATTTGATGAAAAACGAAATGAAGAGAAAGGAAACTCTTTGAAATAAAATCATGTCTTACCGATTTAAGAGGAATTTACAATTTTACTTTGGTGCGTGCGAATATTAGAAATTGAAAATTGAAAATTGTAAGTTTCAACCTTTTTCATTTTTTTGAAAATGGTCGAAAGACGACTCATTTGAATTGCTGTTCCCGGCCCTCTACCGGCCAGTGGGTGAGCAGCATCAATGCGTACGAGACTTCCAGTTTCCGCAACGCATACTTGTTCCCGCGCTCACTGCATGTGCTGCGGAAGACTGGCCACCGAAGACGATATAAAGGAAATTGAGGGCAACTCTAAACATTGGCCCTACGAGTATGGCGAGAGTGTCCGGCTTTGGCTACGCCGCCTCCCAGGGCGTAGCCAAAGCCGGACACTCTCGCCATACTCGTACCTGACTACTCCACACATCGGCTCTACTAAGATTGTTTAGTATTACGGTGTGGTGAATAAAAGGATCATTGCATTTATTTGTGTGGAATACATGGCGAGACACCGGTGAATCGGGGTAAGCCTAATTCACGTGCCACGCGCCAGAAGAAGGTGAATTTTCACTCCAATTTACTTCATTGATTCATTTTCATGAACAAATCAACATTCGGGCTTCAACGCCGCCTTCTAAATGCATGAACTGGGGACCAGCGAATGACCAGCGTGCATATGCAGAAAGGGACTCAAGAGAAATTATAGGGAGGGAGGCCAGTATTTTTCAAAATCACACTGCACGTAAATTTGTAACGTTAAAAATTGATCAATCAAAATTCCGTACATTGATTTTGTAGACCATATGTTAAGGTTGCTATATTGCAAATATCTAGGTCCTATGGTGTCTACCGAACTGTGACAGGTATCAATAAAAACGTTGCAAACAGGTTTATTTTGTAGACAAGTCCACCATCCTGCCAACTTGTATCAATCAAAATGTTACCAAAACGCTGTATTTCGCACGCGTGCAAGTAAACCACAGTCCCCCCACAACACATAGGCTGCGGGCAGGCCTAACATGAACGCGATAGGCATACTCGTGTCAGGCCAGGTCAACATTGATTTTCGAAACACGATACTGTCTTGGCCAGTCTTGGTGTCCTAATCACGGGCAAAAGACGACTCTCACTTTATACCTCCATGCGTAAACAAATGTATTTCCAGTTAACCACTGTGACGCTTACCAAAGACTCTGCATGTAGAGGTGTCAAAATTGGTCAAACTCTAAAGACTTTATTCCATCTAATCAATTTCAATCCCCGACTTATGTAAGTTTGGCGCAACAAAGGTAGTGTTGAGATGGGTATTGTTATTGTGGTGTTGCCTGAATATACTACGGGCATGTATAAACCAATGCAATTCCTAGATTCCGTATACTCTTTTTAATTAGGCCCTCCCTCCCTACAATTTCTCACGAGTCCCTGGCACGCGGCACGTGAATTAGACCCTAGTTATGTAATCTGGGTTCCCGGTAAACCGGTTTGTTGATTGAGTGATTCGTCTTAACGGTGTTTCGGAACCAAAAATGGGGTTCCTTCATCAGTCGCTCTCTTGTTTTGTATCCCCTCCGCTTGGTTGTGTGATGAAGTCATCTTCGTCCTCGAGGAGGAGAAGCCAGATTCGTTATTGAGAGAGTTCAGAGAGTTAGCCACTCTATTGACTGACTATAGTGAGCTATCCGGTGTGTGGTGTCATATTATAATTAACATGACCCAGCATCGACCGGAGTCTAGACGCTTATAAGGATTTTTGTTTAAGGGCATATTTTGAGCGTTGCTAGTGCTCGTTATGTTAACAGTATATGCTGTACCATTCATTGGTCATTGTTCGGCGTGTGGCGTCGCTTAATTTCATGTATTTCACATAATCTGCGCACTGATCTCTCGCTTAATCCTGACAGATTATGATCAGGAAACAAGTCTTTCAAAGTACATGCTATCTCGCGGTGTGTTTTACCTTCAAAAACAACCATTTGCCGCATAAACTCTTCAGAGACTAAGGAAGACAACTCAATTTTAATTTACCGCAGTTCTTGCGTTGACGGAAGCCGAAAATCTCGCACGCATCGCTGCTCGCCCACTGGCCGGTAGAGGGCCAGGAACAGCAAAGAAATTGAAATAACATGTAAGTCGTTTTTCGACCATTTTCAAAAAAATGAAAATGGTTGAAACTTACCATTTTCAATTTTCAATTTTCGCAAGTAACAAAATGAACAGCGAGTTCATTTTAAATTACTTGTACATGATTTAGAATTAACGAGTTTCGATTCTCATCATTTTTGTTCTCCTTCAAATGTCAAAATTATCCTATATTTTATATTTTACAAAAATCGGAAGAAATACAATTTTTGTTATGATAAGATAGAATAAATGGAAGACTTGAAGTTATTTTTATGCTTTGTTGAGAATGGCAACATCATTTTTAAAAAATGAATTAAAATCAAAATATGAAACAAGGAACGTTCAGTAAAAGTAAACCCAAACTTGTGTCTTCAAATCTTATGAATGAAACAGAATTAATTGATTAAAGCTTAATTTGTGTTTACTGAAAATTGCTTTTCGGATTCAAAATATAAAGAAGCTGAAACAGAATTATGTTTCATTAATAATGAAATAGCAGAAGCTTTATTTAAAACGGGCCGTCAATCGTTTTTCTTTTCAACGAAGACAAAAATGAAAAATAATTTTCGATTTGAAACATTTCAAATGTTGCTTTCTATGCCAAAAGGCTGTTTAATATTTTTGGGAATTGATTGGCCGCGAAAACCGTACCAAAAGATCGGCAAAATAAAAATTTTGTCTGCAAAAACGAATATTAAAAATTGGTTGATATTTCATTCAAATGAAAATTGCATTTTGAAGGTGATTTCAATTTTCAATTTTCAATAAATTGGTTGGACGCTACGTACACGCATTCACTACCTCTGCCCGTTGCAAGATTTATTGACCTCGTTACCTGAGTATTAGCTGACACTAACAGCTGACGGAAATAGCAAAGAACAAGAAAATGTTGAAATGTTGCCATCTCTTTATCTAACTTTAATCAGATTAGAACACATTAGAAATGTTACAGCATAGTTAATGAACACAGTATGACTATCTGAGAGTATAAAATTGCAAACGCACTTCTTATCTATAATATGGCAATTCTCTTCAATGGGAATCAACGATAAATAGGTTGGGGTGGCAATAATTCATCTCTTGACATCACTTCCCCTTTCAGAACAAAAATTGAGGACTACAAATTTTTGTCAATAGAAAATAGGTGAACAAATTCTTTCTGAGTACTTGTTTAAAGGGACAAAGTCGGCCAATTTCCGCAATTTTTCGTGAATTTAATACGATACAAGACACTATTTACATAGTTTGACATGTAGAAAGATACTGAATGAATAGATGACCGTGTATAAAGTGATGATCAGTTACAAAGTCAGCACTTAAATTATGGTTTAATGTTGCACTCTTATGTTCTCAACATCATTAATAGAAGAACTGCACTGTGTCATGATTTCTCATCAACCCATTTCTTGCAACTTTTTCTTCGTTCAAATAGATCAATGCTTAGCGATCTGTTTGTCATGGGTTTTTATAGCGCCAACAAAACTGCAAAACATAGCCTATCAATCGCAGAATACAATTTTCAACTGGAAGGGCTTGAGAAATGCCACCCGTGATGTTTAAGCTGCTTACACGGATCCTGAAATAAAATAAATGCATGGCTTTCCATATTTAACGTGTCCGTCAAAACTCACCTATGCATGACCTTTATCTAAGCCATGACCGACAAACTTGCTGACAATCAGTGAGAGTAACATTGTCCGTCTAGCTGTCAAATTAACATCACGTAATCTATTAAGGATTTCATCTACATTAAGAATATTTTTCTCCATACTACAGTACTAGCGAGAATATTGTTAATAAGAGCGTCCGGCTGAAACAATACTTTTCTCCTTACATGATCAAACGCTGAGGGCGCATTCATAAGAAAACAAAGGACGTTTTTTAAGAAACGCAGATTTTTCTTGTGTTCCGCTTAGAGAATTTGCTAATAACTGTTGGTTAAATCTATCTTCGTAAAATAACGCCCAACAAATCACTTTGCAAGCAGCTCTCCTGAATGTGGCATAGGTCAAACTCTGGGTCTTGTAAGTTTTCTTAAATCGATACAGGACGGGCAGGTAACATGATCCTTAACTTCTCTTTTACCAAAGCTATGAGCGAATTGGCTCAGGCAGAGTGTAATACCATGTTTTCCCATTGTGCTGTACCTTTGGAGATCTGATAGCTCATCTGAGAGTTCCTTGAGTAGATAGATATTTATATTATGTTGTTGGTTATCATCTGACTAGGGTGATATATGAACATCTGCCATTGATTCAGTCGGTTCAGTTGGCAAAGTATCAACAAACTGTGATTTCCAAGAGGACAGATCTGTTATAGTTTATTGCATTTCAAGGCCTCCGGCCCATCTGCAGAAGAGTTACACGTCAAAAAATGCAAATAAATTAAAAATTTACAATACAAAAATAAACCAATCCATAATTAACAATTTCTACATTAAGGATTGTCTACATTTAACTTACTTTCTTTTCGCAACTGAAAAGCTTTAAATAGAAAAATACCAAGCTTTACGTAATACACGTTCATCGGTAGAACGTAATAAACGCTGAAACTTACATATATTTGGATGAATACAGATATCTTCAGGTAAGTACAATGATCTGATATTATGATATGTGGGACATTCCAACAAAAAAATCCCCAACTTCGTTAGAATTACATATTTCACACAATATTTCAGTTGAAGCTACACCCACATGTTTACCTTTTTCTATATTTAAAGGAGGGCATGAACAACGGAAGCACGCTATTGTTTGGCGGATTTTAAAATTAATATTTAAAGAAATGTATTTCTCTGGTTCGAAGGCGCTCTTAAACTCAATGTATGTACGCATTTTATGTCTTCATAATGATTCCCCACCATTGTTGCTTGCAAATATCTTTTAAGAACATTTCTTTGCTACCAACCTCCTCCGCCAGCCAAACAAAGCCAAAACCATAAGAATGCAAAGCAATCTTTAATAATCGATGGAACCCAGTTATGCGTCCCTAATTCGTGAAGTTGGAAAAACATGACATATGCTTGGCGTGGCAATCTTGAGGAGGGTAGTTCCAAAGGACTGGAAGACAGCAATGTCTCTGCCATCTTCAAAAAAGGTGAACGATTCACAGTTTGTAATTATAGACCAGTATCATTAACAAGTCTATGTTTTAAGATTCAGAAGCATATTATTGTGAGCAATAACATGAGGCATTTAAACCAAAATCAAATACTTACTGATTGCCAGCATCGCTTCAGAGCAACAGTCGTGAAACACAACTTCTCACCTTATTCCATGAATTATCAGCAGTTCTTGACAGAGGTAAACAACATGACCTTGCTGTCCACGACTTTAGTAAGGTCTTTGATAGGGTTCCTCACCAACACTTCTTCGTAAGTTGGAATTTTACGGCATTAGCGGTAACACATTGAAATGGTTACACTCCTTTTTGACTGACAGAACCCAACAAGTGATCGTAGATGGAACGACATCTGATACACAGTACCTGTTGTAAGTGGTGTTTCTCAGGGCAGTGTACTTGGTCCTATACTATTTTTACTGTTTATCAATGATCTCACTCAATGTGTTCAATCTAAAACGCGTCTCTTTGCTGACGACTGTGTTGGGTATAGAGAGGTCAAATCAGACCGAGATTGTGAGGAACTGCAAAATGACCTCCGTCAATTAGAGATCTGGGAAAACACCTGGGGTATATCGTTTCATCGAGAACAAAATGTAGCATCATTCGGATCACGCGATCAAAATCACCAATAGAGTTCCAATATCATTTAAAAGGTTATAATCTCAAAACTGAAAAGTCTGTAAAATACTTAGGGGTTGTTTTATAGCCTCAAATATTTCATGGAATACACAAATTGGCAAGATAGTTAAAAAGGCCAATAGAACTCTTGGCTTTTTAAGGAGAAACTAATTACTAACTCCGCTATCAAGACATTGGCTTATTCCAGCATGGTTCGGTCAAATTTAGAATACTGTTCGTCAGTGTAGAATCCCCACACGAAAACTCTCACTAATAAAATCGAGATGGTGCAACGAAGGGCAGCCCGATTTGATACAAACAGGTAGAAATACAAATATAGTGTTACATCTATGCCGGAAGAGTAACAGTGGGAATCACTGCAGTGTAGAAGACTAAAGTGCCAGCTTACTATGCTGTGTAAGATAATCAATAATCTGGTTGACATTCCAGCTTCCGACTATCTCTCGTTTGCACCAAGCCGTACGCGAGCCAAGCACCGTTACAAGCTTCGGCAATTTAAATTTGCAGCTGACATCTATAAATGTAGCTTTTTCCCAAATACTGTTTGTCTCTGGAATACTTTGCCGGCTGTCGTTGCCGAGGTCCCTGGTTAGGCATCTTTCATACAGAGTTTATCAATAGTTGAAATCTAATTTTGGGGGTTGGATGTCTAGTTTTTGAGCCACCACTTCAAGTGGGTAAAATTTGACTTCCCGTATAGTAAAATCGATATCCACCTCCCCATACCCTCTCCGTACCTGTGTGTGGGTCTTACCATTGCATAAATAATTTGTTGTAATTTTTAGGCAACGACAGAAATACCATGTCTTCTGCTGCAAATTTTATGGGTTTTGCTGTATGATCATATTTCATGTAACGCATTATGAGACTCAGCAATGCCGTTTGAGTTAATTTTCATATTTGTTTGAATCATACTTGCAAGTCCAACACATCCTGAGATGTCCACTAACTTCGGGGTATCTACTTTTGTAGTCCACAGTACTGATATCATATATGTTGTAAGCCTTCTAACTGTATGTCAATACAACAACTCGATAGGAGAGAGTCCAGTAATCTCTGAAGGGCTTCTGGGTAAGCAAACAACAAAGCATTCACATGTCAAGTCTGACTCAGACTGCGCAACATGTTGAACTTTTCACAAAGGCCACAACATGCCGCATCATAAGGAGTAGTCGTCAACAGTTACCGTTTAATTGACAATAATCTTTATCAGTGATGTGTCTGACTCATACACTTCTCGGAAAACCAATCAAGGAAAATAATCACACTGCAATAACAATGATGACACTATGGCAATAATAAAATATCATCAGCGCATTACTCGAAAGAGTCCCAGTGTGGCCATAAATGCGCTTTTCAAGCTACAATAACGAAGGGAGGCCAATTTAACTTCAAAGGTAAGACAGAACTTTGTAGTACGTAAAAAAGCAATGTTTTGAACTTAGTTTTAAAAGCATCATTGAAGTTGTTCATCATATGTTCAATGGACAATGGCCCCATATTTAAGGCCCTGCAACGGCGAAAGCATGTACTTTGCAATACACCCAGTGGTAATATTTGGAACCAAATCACCTGCATGTTTGTTTTCAAAGAGAGGGATTCTTCTATATAGGATGTACATTGACTGTTCAAATCCCTGTAAACTAATAACACAGTATTTTTAAAGTTATTCATTTCCTTATGGACGACCGGTGCAGATCTGGTATTCGGGGATATATTCTCATATTTTCTTAGTCTGACGACGAGTCTAGTAGCTAACCTTTAGATTTTGTGTATCTTCTTTCCAGGAAGCCCATATATTAGTTACCGAATTACATTAGTCCAGTCTTGATGTAACAAAAGCGTGAGCAAGTCTTTCAGTACTAAACTTATTAAGGGAGTGCCAGAATTTTCGAGGTGGGTGGGCTGGAGGATTTTCCTTTTTTCTGCTGATGTTTCCTATGCCGACAAGAAATTACGGCAAAAATATATGGGCCCCTTAGAATTGTTTTTTGTCTACAGCCCACCCCATACAAAGAACACAGATTACATTCATACTATCTGAAATCATCGCAGATACTGTCTACATCTATCACTGAGCTTTTAAATTCTGTCTTCTATTTGTGTAATGAATCTGTCAACAGCCTGGAAGTTTCAACATAAACTCACATTAAAATTGCTTTGCAAGCCTCCTGAACCCCTTCTAACACTATCAAGAGATTAGTCCCATATATTCAAAAAACCCCGTTAAAGTTTATCTACCTTGATGTGTAATCCAAAAACCATACTTTACGCTTATACATCTCAAAGAGTGGCGCATGGCTTTGCACGTCGACTGATGTTTATTATAATGTTTAAAGAACATAATGTAAACATTGCCAGTTAACATATTTCCGTATTTTCGGCATACATTTGTGTTTCTTTGATACTGTGTAGACATCGGTGCTATTTGAATTCCAATAGCTAAGATCAGAGTCGGTCGGTTAGAGTTTGTGGCGTTGAGCCCGTACATCAGTCGAAGTGCATTTTCACACTATACACGTAACCGACAAGGAATACAGTCACGACATAAGGAACAAAAAGTTATCGTCGTTGATCTGTAATTTTCACAGCTCTGTTCTAGTTTAGTTGTGTTTTCTTTATGAATGAACGGTATCAGCATTTTACTAGAAGAAGAAGTTAACTGTGGGAACGCAAGACTTCTGTATGCGCGGATTAAATAATCTTTCAATCCCGTCAGTGAACGAACAAGCAACCCTAGAAAGTTCTACACATAATGATAACGTTGATTCATGCCATTTAAAATATCTATAGGTAAGCCGACGAGTAGGAGGCGGTTTACGGAATTTAACGGTACAGTTTGCCAGTAAAACTCCGAGGCCCGCAGGGCCGAGGAGTTTTACTGGCAAACTGTACCGTTAAATTCCGTAAACCGCCGACTACGAGTTCGCTGACCGTGTTATACCACGAATTTGCCGAGTTTTAGAGCCTTATTTGTAATTTTAGTGCAGTGCAAGTTGAAACTTTGGCAGGAAAACATTGACGCGTTTTGACACCTTGTTGAACGAAAGTATAAAAAGATAACCCATGATTGGATAAAACAAAGTTGACATGTGTTGCTATTGTAGTGCGATGACGTGGTTGAGCACCTGGCTTGATTTGAATTGTATGAATTATGTTTGATTGATTGGTTGGTTGAATGAAGTGAAAAGGTGTTTGCAGATCGACGTTAGAGTCACGTTTTGCTCATTTGGGTCGAAACCTTTGAGCAGCATACACGCAATTGCCGAGTCGCTCTAGGTATATCGATATGGCGGATGAAGTACAAATGGAAGCTGTATCCGGTGCACTTCAACTACCAAAGCCAAAGATGGAAAAGAGAAGTCCCCTGTCACGCCAGTGCTAACGGCCACAATCGGAAGACCAAGCTACACAGCCACGTCAGAGAAAGGCGCAACAGAAACTGCAAGTACAAAAAATACGTGTAGATCCACAATGACTGTGGTACTGCGTGTGTGTTTGCCTGTAGCTAGATTTAACTTTACCTATTAGGCGACTGAAACCTCTACGTTCAGTGTTGATAACTGACTCTGAAGTCTTAAATTTCAGCTTCAAATGATCGTGATAACAATAACCTTAACACAGATTTGCAATCAATACCGTTATTTCACGGTGATCTAATTGATTTTGAGATGTACAGTCGTGCAAAATTAATTCAGTCCGGTGATTCTTTTAAAGTGTCTTTACTCTGTATTTAATGGTGAAATAAATTTCTTCTGGTTTAATGTCTCGCATTTGTTTTTTTTTACTCGTCGCCACGTGACTTTCTTTTGTTTAAAACTGTCCGATTTACTAGTAAACCGGACAGTTTTTAACAAAAGAACTGTCCGATTTACTAGTAAATCGGACACTTTTAAACAAAAGAAAGCCAGGTGGTATATAATAAAATATTCGGTTATGGAAATTGGAGAGCATGGTTAGAACAATGGACACGAGGCGGAGAGTGGTATAACTACGATAAACATATCGAAACAAACGGTGAACTGGTCACATTTGTTGCTATTTCACTTTATGTTTGTCCTCTTGCGAAGCTTTTGCCATTAAATTGAAGTTAAGGCGATCTTTGAGGATACGAGATAAAGCGTTTAAAGTAATTTCTCCAATTACTTTACTTTCTGTACAATTGATTCAAATTTAACATTACCTACGCGTTTCTGAGAAAGACCCTTGGAAACCATACCCAATCGGACTGTACCAATATCTTAGTAATATCATTGTGACTCGACGGATTCAAACTCAATCGTTTGTCAATCCATGTCTGAAAAATTAAAACAGTTAAATCACTACTGTTAAACTGCCGCATCATGACATCGGTATGACAAACAGCTACCAGATGTGAACTGAATGTGCTCACGTGTTTTACAACAAATCGTCAAGGATACCTCACCGATAGAGATAAGGGGAATAACAGAAGAACAAAACTGGTCTACACAACGACTTCAGTCCGTTCATCAAAACCAATCAAAGAATGTCTAATAAAAAAATTGGAAAATAATAGAAGCCGATCAAACACTGGCCAAGTTTTTCCAGAAAAACCTATCATAGCATACAAAAGGAATAAAAGTATAAAGACATCCTCGTTCAAGCACAAATCAAGCACGAGGATAAAAATAAACACGAACGGTCTGACCAACAAACCACTCAATAGTTCAGACCACAAAATAACCATACTAGCATCTCTATTTGGTGAATAATCGCTACCATTAAACTAACATGTGGGCAAACAAAACAATTCGAGCGACTGATGAAGGAACCGCACAGTGATTCCGAAACATCGTTAAGACGAATCACTCCAAACGTAACCGGTTTTTTTTCCGGGGACCCAGATCACATGACTAGGGTCAAAGCACTATCGATTCACCGATGTCTCGCTATGTTTCTCCCTGTCATAAAACCATATTGATCGATTCAATATAAAGCATCACTATCAAAGGTAGAAAACGATGTGTAAAGTTGCTCTCATTTTCCTATATATATATTCACTGATATTTGTCATTTTGAAATACCTATGCCCGCCATAAAATGTGTTAACTGAAATGGGAATAAATACATTTTCGATTTGTACAAAATAGCGAAAACCATATGATCCCCCACAATAGCATGTCAGAAAAGAATTCTTGGTCTGAAAAAAAACTATCGACGTGGCCAATTAGGTATGTATCCATGTTTCTGATCATTGACATAAGGTCAGAGTGATACGGTAAATATGATTTATTATTGTTCAGTATTGTGGTAGTATGCGCCTCGAAAGTGAAAGACTTAAACTTTTGCTTAAATTTTCCTCAGGGAACATTTCAACCATTCTCTTTCAAAATCCAGAATAAAAATCAGGGGTCACAGTGCAAAGTTTGGTCTGTAGAAACAATTGCTAAAGATTTACCAATATTTGAAATTCAAAATGGTCGCCATCCCTGTGTTGACAAACATTAAATTTTCGATTTTCGAAAAAGTGAGGTTGTGAAAAGTTTTATTACGCCAAGAGCTTTAAAATGAACCCCAACAAGTAGTAGATCAGACAAGAATTGTAAAAGCTTTGGAGTCTGAACATCTTTCATCGGGGTGCATTCTACCTTAACTATTACAAGTTAGGGATTGGACAGTTTCTTCGGCCTTGGGGGCCGCGGTGGATTATTTTTTGCCAGCGTCAAAAAGTGGCCGACCCCCTTCCCCCCATTCCAACTTTCGAATATAGGGTGACCCCCCTGCACGCAACAAAGGTATATACATCCTATGACTACATCCTACGAATACACCCTATGAATCGAATATGCCTTCTGGTTATAATGATAACTAGTAGGTATGTTATCGTGGATTACCACACCATGTATGACATCAGTTGATGATGATGTCACAAAGAGATTGAAAAGAAAACAGTATCTTTGATGATGAGTATTAAAGAGGAGAATTCCATGAACAGAAGGAAATATATTGAGTATCCATTCGATTATGGGTACAATGTTTTAAATTGGCAGATACGATGATGTCATAGTTACAAGACATCATATTACCATAACCTGTCCGTTGCATTTTAATTGTTCGAGCTGAACCACGTGACTAAGCACAAATACATCGCAATGGTTTGTTTATTTACATGTCTATGAATATGAATAATAATATTAACAGCTCACAGTATTGTACCATCGTAACTTTATAGCTAAAACGTAAATTGTGATTTGTTAAGATCATAATCAATCACAAAATAGAATGAAGCACTTGTTGGCCAATTTTAGGCACTTTTCCAAAAATCCCAGATTAATATTAATTTATGGGCGCGGGCGCGAGGAAATCCCGTTAATTGTTGGCTTTCCTCTTGCCCTTGGCCATAGATAAACGTTAATGGTCAGGGCGTTGTACGTTATTTCTATAATTATAGTAAGTAAATGAGAGTTATAAATTTTACATTACCAGATATGAACTGAAAATGCTCACGTGTTTCATACAGTTATGTGTAAATTTGAACCTTTGCCACATGTTTGCAACTTCATTGAAAGTATTATGATCAACATAATGAACAATAATCACCGCTGATTAATTCTCAAAGGTCATGAAGTATACAAATATGTAATTAGCTGAAATAAAAATATTAAAGTTCTTTGACTGCTGTCATTTATATAGCAAGTGTAATTACCGTTGGCCAAGTCCTTCAAGCCATATATGCCGAGCTGTGAAAGCTCATTAGATATGCAAATTGTAAATTAGCTGACATGAAAATGTGAAATGACTTTCGATATTGTTTTAACCAGGTATAATCATCAATGTTGTCATGTTTTGCCAACTTTGATCAAGTAAATCCCAGTATATATCCCTAATAAGCAAAGTTCATTAAATATGTAAATTAGGAATTGACTTAAGTAAAAATGCTTAATGATTGTCAATAATGTTGTATCATGGTATCTGCAATATATGTAGCAAGTTTTGTCAACTTTGGTCAAGTCAATTCAGATATATATCTCTAATTAGGAAAGTTCATTAAACATGCAAATTAGGAATTGGCTGAAGAGAAAATGCTTAATGACTTTCAATAATATTGTATTACAGTGTCTGAAATGTACATAGCAAGTTACATCAATTTTGATCAAGTCAATTCAGATGAATATCCCTAAGTATGAAAATTCATTTAATATGCAAATTAGGAATTGGCTGAAGTAAAAATGTCTTTTGACTTTCAATAATGTTATATCACAGTATCTTTGATGTATATAGCAAGTTTCAATGACTAAAATCAAGTTAAATTGTGTTGCTAAGTTATCCCTATATACCAAAAATCAGACCTCTAGCTCTATTGGCTGGCTCAGAATTAGATATGCGCATAATTAATGAGGTACAGGATGTGATGTCATAAGGTCTCCCATCATACCAAATATGAAGGGTGTAGCACTGGTGGTTACTTAGTTACGGCCATATATGTATATTTGAGGTCAAAGGTCATCAAGGTCCCATGACATTTTGTCAAAAAAATTGTATTGCTAAGTTATTCCTATATACCAAAAATCAGACCTCTAGCTCTATTGGCTGGCTCAGAATTAGATATGTGCATAATTAATGAGGTACAGGATGTGGTGTCATAAGGTCTCCCATCATACCAAATATGAAGGGTGTAGCACTTGTGGTTACTGAGTTATGGCCATATATGTATATTTGAGGTCAAAGGTCATCGGGTTCACATGACATTTTGTCAAAAAAATTGTATTGCTAAGTTATCCCTATATACCAAAAATCAGACCTATAGCTCTATTGGCTGGCTCAGAATTAGATATGCGCATAATTAATGAGGTACAGGATGTGATGTCATAAGGTCTCCCATCATACCAAATATGAAGGGTGTAGCACTTGTGGTTACTTAGTTATGGCCATATATGTATATTTGAGGTCAAAGGTCATCAAGGTCCCATGACATTTTGTCAAAAAAATTGTATTGCTAAGTTATTCCTATAGTCTGGTTCCCTGACCCATTTCCCCGGTAGAGGGCGTGGGGAAATATAGGGTCAGGTACCGGCTAATGTAAACATGGACGCTATTGGGTTAAAATAAAACAAGCTGTGATTGGATGAAAGTAACAATTGTAACTTTTTTTCATGTTTCTTGGTTTCGCACTTTCAGGCTCACTTGACACCAACTTCCTGTTTGTACCACAAATCCGTGGAGGTAGAAAGAAAGACTTTTTACCTCCATGATTTAGCCACTGTGATTTAGCACACCTCTTGATACTTTTAGAACGTCGACATGATGCCTGGCATTTTTCAAGAAATTCGGACACCATTCTATCCATCGAAATCAATCGTCGTTCATAGTTCCCACAAAGTTTGCTTTCAATTAGCTGTAATATCGCAGCAGTACTTGTGGCATGTATCGAACGTGCTCTGGTCATTGGGGTCACGCCAGAGTCGGCGATGACCTCAATGACCCTAGCGCATTCGATACACGCCACAAGTACTGCTGCGATATCACAGCCAGCCTTCAATCACCTCTATTTCCCCGTACTTCTGGATTAATCCTTTCAGTTTATGTTTCCCGTCTCGTGTGCCAATGTTTTTGGTTCGGATACCAGTGTTCGAACATAATTCTGATCCAGTCGAATATTTCTTGGTAGCAGCCATATTTGTTGTAGCATGTTCTGTCAGGTGACTAACCTCCGCCATCTTGAACAAAATTCTGTTCAAGATGGCTACCCGGTACCTGACCCTATATTTCCCCACGCCCTCTACCGGGGAAATGGGTCAGGGAACCAGACTATTATTCCTATATACCAAAAATCAGATCTCTAGCTCTATTGGCTGGCTCAGAATTAGATATGCGCATAATTAATGAGGTACAGGATGTGGTGTCATAAGGTCTCCCATCATACCAAATATGAAGGGTGTAGCACTTGGGGTTACTTAGTTATGGCCATATATGTATATTTTAGGTCAAAGGTCATTGGGTCCCATGACATTTTGTCAAAAAAATTGTATTGCTAAGTTATACCTTTATACCAAAAATCAGACCTCTAGCTCTATTTGCTGGCTCAGAATTAGATATGCACATAATTAATAAGGTACAGGATGTGATGTCATAAGGTCTCCCATCATACCAAATAAGAAGGGTGCACAGTACAATAAATTACCCACAATGCTGTTCGATTTGTACCAACGACGTTAGTTTTCTTATAACTTTTTCAGTTCTGTATAAAAGCAATAATGTGAAGTCTCACGATAATTGATTAATTATATTTATTAAAAGTAAGTTGAAATATTATAGTATAAATTTTGGCAGGTATCGCAAGCTGGTAGATAAATACAATATCTCTCTTCGACAAATGATCACTGATGGCATCGGTGACATTGGGCCTTAGTTAGTGACCACTACCTATCTGACTTACAGATTGATATATGGCGGGTGCCACATGTGGGGCAGGATGCGCTTACTATTTTCGAAACACCTGACATCACTTCTTGGTCTTTTGGCCAGAGGTCCATATATCTTTCTTTCATGAATTTGACTTTGTTTGTACCATCTATTTACTGTCTGTTCTGTGCTGTTTTGTGTCTATGTTTACAACTATTGTCTTACAAATTTTGACCTAGTGTTATTGGATTATGGATTGGTATGATTGCGATTATTTTTCAAAGAAACCATTAAATAACCATATAAGTCACATTCTTCAGGTACTACAAATGTCAAAGTTTTGGGAAGCAAGTTATTACCAACTGAAGGGGTCATTCTCTGAAAATAGTTAGCATGTAAATTTCTTTTGTCTTTTCTATTTGGAAAAAATCAATATCCTTTTGTTTCATAAAACAGGTGCAACTAGTCTCCCTACTTTCCATCACTTTATTCTGTATGGCTGAGGACACGACCAGTGGAAAATTTACAAAAATCCTTTCTCTTCTCTTAATCAAGCACAATTTTCTTAATCCTTTAAAATGGGAATTGAGAAGAAAGGTGTTTTCAAAAGTACGTTCTCAGAATTTTTACAAGTGGTCCAGAAATTTGTCTACACATGGGAGACATGGTAGACTTCACAGGGGAATCTACGTTGGTACAAATCGTGATGTATTGTGGGAAATCTCTAGTACTGTGGGGTGTAGCACTTGTGGTTACTTAGTTATGGCCATATATGTATATTTGAGGTCAAAGGTCATCAAGGTCACATGACATTTTGTCAAAAAAATGGTATTGCTAAGTTATCCCTATATACCAAAAATCAGACCTCTAGCTCTATTGGCTGGCTCAGAATTAGATATGCACATAATTAATGAGGTACAGGATGTGATGTCATAAGGTCTCCCATCATACCATATATGAAGGGTGTAGCACTTGCGGTTACTGAGTTATGGACATATACTCATATTTAAGGTCAAAGGTCATCGAGATCACATGACATTTTGTCAAAAAATTTGTATTGCTAAGTTATCCCTATATACTTATTTTCACTTTGTTTAGTGTGATTAGATATTATTTTAGCTGAAAAAAGGGTCCAGGGAAAGTAAGGAAAATCCAGTATTCCACAGTGTAACAATTGGCTGAAAATATAAAATTTCTTTCAGTCTCTAGAATCCGAAACCGAATCCGAAACTGAATCCGAAACCGAATCCGAAACCGAGTCTAATTTCAGCATCGTCTAGCCAGAGTGTAACGTGGGGATAGCGCCCTCAAACCACAGATACCGGCTTCCCATAGACTACCATGTATCAGAAAAATTAAAACTGTGATAACTTCATTAATATGCAAGCCACGCCCACCAAAACCTTTTCAGTTCTAGCCATTTGAATTCTGAAGATGTCTACCAAATTTGACTGAAATACGTTCAGCCGTTTTTGAGATAATGGGGATACAGACACACGGACACACAGACACAGACACACACACACACAGACAGACATTGCTAAACCATATGCTCACGTGTGCTCACGTGTGTGAACACGTGAGCAAAAAATTTTAAAAATTCTACCCTGTGTTGCAAACACCTCATTTCTTCTGTCCAAAAGGAGATCCGATTCCTTCGATAGCCTTAACTTATCGTGTCCTGTCTAGTCCTGGTATTTTATATCGCAACATCACATTTCAAGTGCAAGTCGTGCATGCGCAGTTTGGAAGCTACATCATTTTACAGGAAAGAATGAATCATCATTCGACAAAATGGTATCAGATGAAGGAGTTGTTACAACCGATAACGTATCAAACCCGATAACGTAGTAAAAATTTACCGATAACATATTAAATCAACCGATAACGTAGTAACGAACAGATAACGTCGTGAATTTGTCTAACCGACAACGTAGTAAAAATTTACCGATAACGTAGTAATTTTTCCTAACCGATAACGTATCAACAAATTTATAGATAATGTAACAATGAACCAATAACGGATTAAATCAACTGATAAAGTAGAACAGTCAACCAATACCGCATCAAAACAACCAACAACGTATCAATTAACTGATAATATCTGATTAAGCGATTCATGGGGAGCGATAGATCGATTTATAGATAGATATTAGATAGATAGATAGATAGATAGATAGATAGATAGATAGATAGATAGATTGATTGATTGATTGATAGATAGATAGATAAATAGATAGGTCGATCAATGTATCGATAGATAAACCGATCACTCAATCGATAGATCGGTCGATCTCTCTATCGATGTTTGATGGATGGTCAGTCGATCGATCGATCATTCGATCGATAGATAAATTGATGGGTGATTCGATCGATAGAACAAAGGATCTATCGATTTGAGAGAAAGATAGATCAATTAATCGATAGATCGATCGATAGAATGATTTATCGATCGATAGATTGATTGATCATTCGATCAATCGATCGATTCTATAAATTAGTCAATAGATAGATGGATAGATAGATCTATAAATTGATTTGTTATCACATTGTCTCGTACTTAATTTTCTTTTTGTCTATTTATTTTTTCCATTTAGGGAGCATTCGTTTTTACCGGTGGGGGTTGGTGGAACTTGAGCGACAAATGAAATGTAAAAAGCGACCCCCTCCAAATCAAATTTCTAAAATATGACCCCCCCCCCAATTCATCAATTGTAAAATGTGACACCCCCCTGAAAAAAAAATCATCAGCTTTGATTCATTAACCCTTCGTGGCCCTGGGCTGAAAATTAGGCCCTTCAAAAGTGTTGGCAAGAAAAAGAGTTACCCACCCAAATTTCCATGCACAAAAAAAACAGCGACCCTCCCCCATATGTCACAGTCCGTATCAATAATGTCTTAATTGACTTATAATTTCCCATTTGACCTTAGAACTTTCAAAGAATCCTTTTTGAACTTAACAAATATTCACTGGGTAAAATTCCAATATCATATTGGTTTTTCACATTTGCTCTTTCAAAAATAATATTCTCGTCACGTACATTTATATCAATTGTCAAACTTTTTAAAGCAAAGATTTTAATAGCTAGTTTTGTATTGTGAAAAACATTCAAAGTTTCTTCACATACCACAATGTATAGAGAATCAACATTTTCGGTAAAATTCCAATATCAAATTTCTTGCACACACATGAACTTGTAATCGCCCTAGTCTAATCAAGTACACTATTATCAATAATCAAGACTTTATAAATACACAGATTTACCTAGTTTAATTCGTATTGGAAAAAAATTATTCAAAGTTTCCACATACGCCAACATGTATAGTGAATCAACATCTCGGTGTAATTCTAAAATAAAATTTCTTGCTCACACGTGCACCAGTAACTACCCTAGTCTGATCAAGTACATTGATCAAGAGTCTATAAATACGCAGATTTAGCAAGTTTTGCATTGAAAAGAATAATCGTAATCATACTCATCCATAATCCAATAACACTAGGTCAAAATTCGTAATACACTAGATATAAACATAGACACAAAACAGCACAGAACAAACAGTAAATCACCGGTACACACAACAAAGTCAAATAAATGAAAGGAAGATATATGGACCTCTGGCCAGAAGACCAAGAAGTGATATCAGGTGTATCGAACATAGTAAGCGCATCCTGCCTCACATGTGGCACCCAGCATATATCAATATGTAAGTCAAATAGGTAGTGGTCACCAGCTAAGGTCTAATGTCACTGATGCTATCAGCGATCATTTATCGAAGAGAGATATTGTATTTATGTATCAGCTTATGATACCTGCCAAAAAAACCCGTTTGAATGTAGAGACAAGTTTTTCCCGGAAAACTTAATTTAACAGTTTGTAAGAGAGATGGCTATATCTCTCCACAAAATCACCATATGAACTGCATGCTCTTGCACATCGAATAAGCTGGGAAATGTATACCCCATAAGCTAGTGAGAGCGGAATATTACTGATGAGGTGTCGGAAATTGATAATACTCAAAGTTGAAATCGCCTCTCTTGTCATGTAGCCAAGTATAAGGCGACCGTTAGAATCAAATTCGAGGAAAATATCCAGATATGAAGCAGAAGAGGCCGTTTCTGTAGTTTCTTTAATCTCCGATTCTGAAGGATAAATCTTATCGAAATACGGTAGTCACTGACTTTTAAGTTATTCATTGAAATAACATCGTCTGTGTATCTAAATGTGAAGTTGAAAGTTCTTGCTACAGAGACCTTTTCCTGTTTGATTAGGTTCTGGATAAATTCTGCCTCGTATGAGTACAGGAATAAGTCAGCAAGCAAGGCAGCACAGTTAGTACCCATGATAAGAATCCCTACCGCCTACACTGTCGGAAAATGTGTCCTCCAAATTTAACAAATATGTTGTCGATGAGGAAATCAAGCATACTGATAATGTCTTGGTATAAAAAAACTTTAAATAAGCATTAGTATTTTTTTAAAAATATGTAGAATTATACCTTTAATACATATTTGTGACGGCGTGAACCGTTTTTGTAGAAAAATGCTTGGTTGATGATGTTTTTCAAGCGTTCTTTTAATTCATCGTGTGGTATTGTGCTATACAATGTGGAAAAATTGAAAGCCTGTTAGGGAACCTTCAGTAATTACAGGGGTGGGCCGGGGGAATTGGGGAGGGTCATTTTTTAGAAAACAGTTCAAGGGGGAGGGTCACTTTTTAAAAACCTAACTTGGTGGGGGGAGGGTCACTTTTGACAGATGCTGATTTTATGGCCAAAACTTTGATTGTCCGTGTGATATTTCCTGAATAGGATATCACCAACAAAATACGTACACATTATCCACAAGTTTCACAAGCAAAGAAGATGCAGGGGTATCCTACATTAAACAACTTGAACAATTAAAACTGATAAAAAAACAAGAGACAAAAACATATGCAACAGGAAGAAAAGTGTATATCAATTATCAAATGTACATAAATGCAAAGATATTGTCAATTTTATATTGGAAATTTTATATTGTGCATTGTTCTCTCATAGACTACCATGTACAGTAAATCAACTTTTCAGTGAAATTCCAATATCAAATTTCTTACACAACCATAGACTTGTAACCACTCTAGTCTAATCATAAACATTAATATAAATAGTCAAGCACACACACATGCACAGATTTACCTAGTTTTGTATTGGAAAAAAATTATTCATAGTTTCATCATAGACCGCCATGCATAGTGAATCGATAGTTCGGTGAAATTCCGAAATCAAATTTTGTACACAACCATAGACTTGTAACCACTCTAGTCTAATCAAGAACATTAATATCAATAATCAAGAGTACACAAATGCAAAGATTTACCTATTTTGGTATTGGAAAAAACTGTTCATAGTTTCATCATAGATACCATGGATAGTGAACCAACTTTTTAGATGAAATTCAGAAATCAATTTCTTGTACACAAATGCACATTTTACTTCCCAATTCAAGCAAAGTACATTTAAATACATTATCAAACATAATATAATATACAGATATTATAGCATGTTTTGTGGGGGAAAATTGTCAATAATTTTCCTGATAGACTCCATGTATTATGATTTGATACTTTTGGATGAAGCACTAATCAGCCTTCTTATAGTTGCACGAAATGTGGTGACCCTCCCTCAAATGTATGAAATACCATATGTCTTCAAAAATTCTTGCGTGATAAATTGCGACTGTCCCTCTAAAAACACCAGCCCTCCTCTGTAATTTGTCCCTAACATAACAATTGAACCAATTGTTATGTAAATTAGCTAATACAGTTTCAGTTATTCCTGGGGAGAATACCGCAGTTGTGGGGAGGGGGGGGGTTAGGGTCAAGTTTTAGCATGTCGGACAAGGGGAAGGGTCACATTTTAGACAGGAGGATAGGGAAGGGTCACATTTTACGGTACAGGTGTGCGCGAAATTCCCCCGGCCCACCCTCTGTAATTACTGAAGGCTCCCTTATTCAAGATGTAAAGAAGTTTATTGCCAAACAAAACAGTCATTTTGACTTATGGCATTTAAAGAACATAATTTAACCCAGGCAGAATGGAGTTAAATTCTTTGGAAATCTTGAAATTGGGAGAAAAGAAGCCAGAGAAGCGGATGATTTGCATAAGCCTATATTTGCATAAATTAACACTTCTTTATCATGCAACAGGGTTGAACGTGAATCCGACATTATAATTCTCGGTTTGAAAAAGATATTGAAATTAGCTGAGTATTTCCAAAAGAGCGATTATTTGGGCAAAATGAACTATGTCGGTTGCCCGCTTAGTCTGAGCATGGAGGTAGAAAGAAAGACACCAACGTAAAGTTGGCGTCATCCTCATCCTCATCCTCAGCCTCAGGTGACCTTTCTAGCTGACGCTGAAAATGACGCTACTCAGCGTCAGCTTCAGCGTCGTATCCGAAGATTGCCGAAGTTGCGCTACCTGATGACGGATAAATGATAAAATTCACCCAAAACTTAAGAAAATAACAACTCCATTCTTTCTCAACTTTCTTTTGAATCGTAAAACTGGTCCGCAGGTAATATTTTATCGTTAGAATGTCTCATACAGACCGTTTTTTGGAAATGTTCGTAATTTTCAGTCCATGGATCCGTGGATGTGTTTGTTGGTATCCTCTCAACTCTTGCTTCAAGATTTGCCAAAAATTGTTGCAAAAAAAGTATACGTGGTCCGAAATGTTTAAAAATCGCCACCATGAGAGGCGATATGAAAGCCCTCAGAGGACATATAAAACAATTAACTGGTATAACTATGACTTGAGGCCTGGAAAGTCAAAGTATTAAACATACAACCTTTGAACTTTAAGGAAATTAAGGGCTAAGAATGTTGCGTTATAACTGCATCGTGAGAAACGGATATTAAGAGGAGAGGTTACTAAATATTATGAAATACATACCCCACTGTGTTTTGATTAACATTTACAGTGATATGAAACTTGGAGCACATTTTTAAAGTCGTTTTTACACTTATCATTCCATCACACGCATTCGGGAATAATCGGATCTGACGCCTGTGAAGCTGACGCTGTAGCGTCATCCTCATCCTCATTTTCGCGTGACCCCTGTGAGGCTGAGGATGAGGATGAGGATGACGCCAACTTTACGTTGGTAAGAAAGACCTATGCATGCTATGAGACATGCATTCGCAGGTCAAGGGTCATCGTGGCGGGTAGCGGGTGTTGTCCGCTGAAACCTCGAAAATGGGTCACTCTTCTGAAGAAGTGATGTAATAGCTAAATAAAACTCAAGAACAGCTAGGGATGTGCCAAAAGGTAAGATACACTACATTCGTGCCCCTGCGTACCTTTATACCATTTTGCAGCGTACAAGCTATCTATTTCTGTGGACGGTGCCAGTATAGCACCATCTGTGCCATACATTTACACATGCACATGTGGGTGTAGAGAGTAGCTAGTAGCTAGCTAATACGAGTTCGGAAACCGAAAGTGTTAAGCTTTTGCCAATATGAATTTAAAACAATTCTCTTGCATGCCCATTAATAAAACAGCCGGGATTAGTGAACTAATTTTTTGACCGTAAAAGTAACAGATTACTTGAAATTCAAAATGGCGGCTACACGCTTACACTGCTATGATCACTCTCCTGTTTTCTCAAATCTGAATAATTCCGCTCTGCGCCTACGCACCCGATAGACGTGTACACATATTGGGTGTGAGTGCGGGAGGGGGGGGGGAGGGGGCGCTACGTTTGTATCTGTTGGGAAAAGTGTCATTAGTGAAATAGCATAGATTTATGTTTTAATGTTAGTTGTTACTACTCTGTCTTCATTTGAAAACGAAAATGAAAATGAAGTGGAATTTCGTGAAAGTGAAAGTAATTTAGGATAGTTCTTGGAATTTGCACCCCGTAGTCACGATCCCTCCAGAAAGAGGGAGCGTGTTCCAGTTCAGTACAATAAAGGAATTTTGTTCACACTTACTAATAAAACCCTCTATAGGCCTCCCCTCATGCATTGAGGTTCAAAAGTGCACAACACTCATGTCAGACATCACAGTCCCTCTATTCACCAGTCTGGAAACATGGCTGGTTTATCTGCAACACTCCCTGATATGAACAAACAAATGATTCACACCTTAAAACGGACACTGACACTCTTCAACATTATATCAATGTCACTACCCCATCAAAGATCGATCCAAGTTCCTATGACAGCTGTCCAAAAAACATTATGTTTGTGCGTTGCTTTTTTCAGAATATCACAAAACATTACAATTTAGGTTCCCTTTAGAAACACTCAGTAATTTACTTTTTCATTAACCCTTTTCCTGCCAGACAGTATCACTTCCCCATTAGCCAAGTCAGTAAAAATAAAAGCGGTTACGCCAAAACATGATGTATGAAAATTTTTCACCCACTTAGCTTGGTCAGCTATAGGATCTATAGTCCAAAAAAATAAAGTTTACAGTATTTACGTTTTCAACTGTCTTCAAATGTACAGTATTATGCTAAAATACACCACGTGGAATATATTGTTTTTCATTAAAGGGACATTATCGCTATCTTTTGACCCATTTTACACCAATATTGTTGCAAATAACAAGCAGTTGCTGATGTTGTTTGATTTATTGAAAGATGTCTAAAAAATGGTTGACCATAGATAACTTCCATCCAATTTTGCCTACACTGTGTAGAAAAACCGCAGGTCAGGGGTTAACAGTAGCCCAAAAAACCTCTGACACCAGGTTTTTCTACACAGTGTAGGCAAAATTGGATGGGAGTTGTTTATGGTCGACCATTTTTTAGACCGCTTTCAATAAGTCTAACAACATCAGCAATTGTTCGTTTGCAATACTATTAGTGTAAAAAGGTTCAAAAGATAGCGATAATGTCCCTTTAATTTTAACCATCTTGACCTAGTGGTGAAATATGGACTTGGCAGGAAAAGGGTTAAATGGGGAATGTTGCCCCTCTATATAAAACTTGAAAGGGATTACACATGAAGATCACATTATGATTACAATCAAAATACAAAATGACAACGCACTGTTTGTAAGTGTCATGACTGTTGCCCGGAAATCAAGTAAGACAGGCCAAATCAGCCAAATATGCACATTCACAGTGGAGTAGTTCATTAGCAAACACGCTATTTGGTTGACATACAGTATTTTGAGTGATATATTTCAACATTTATGCACTGTTAAGACATTTACTGTGCCTAAGCATATGTGTCCAGAGTTTGCCATATTGACGCTCTATGGGAAGATATATATGCTAGTAAAATTTACACGCATTGCTGCCGTCGACTAATTCCTATTCTACTCAGTTAACAGACATGATTTTCCAGATTATAACATGGAAAATATAATTAGATCATATTTGGGGGCACTGACTTGTAGCAACATATTTATATGCTCTCAATGAAGGTAAAACTGAGGTTATCAGATTTTCCTCTAAGTTTGTGAAGGGGAATCAACCACGGGAGTGCGACATTCAAGTTGGTGATGTCGTCGTCCAGTCTTCACCTACAGTCCGTGATCTTGGCGTATTATTTGATTCATGTATGTCTATGAAACCACACATTTCCAATTTATGTAAATCAGCGTCATTTGCTTTGTGGAGAATAAGTAAAATCCGACATCTTTTAGATCAAGACTTGACAGAAAAATTAGTCCATGCCTTTGTAACATCTAGGCTTGACTATTGTAATAGTCTTCTTTATGGTCTGCCTTGCAATCTACTCAATAAGATTCAGTTAATCCAGAACTCGGCAGCACGTGTAGTTTCCAGAACAAAGAAATCAGATCACATTACCCCTGTGTTGAGTAGATTACATTGGTTACCCCTACAGAAACGTATTGAATTTAAGATTCTCTGTATTGTATACAAGATTTTACATGACATGGCCCCTGTATATCTTCAGGAACTATTAACCATTTGCTCTTCTGGTCGTGCCTTACGTTCTTCCGTTCATGGTGCAAATATGCTCTATCAACCCATTTGTACTACAGCTTTTTACGGTGACAGGGCTTTTTCCGTTTGTGCTCCACGTTTGTGGAATAGGCTGCCATTTTTATTGCGTTCATGTTGCTCTTTTAGCAGTTTTAAAGCTAATCTTAAAACACATCTTTTTAAACAGTATTTTTAGATCTTTTTTAGAACAGTTTTGTACTGCGCTTTGAGATGTTTTTACATGTAAAGCGTTTTTTTTAAGTAATAAATATTATTATTATTATATAGTGATTGCAATTTTAAAAGAAGACAAAAGACAAAAGACAAAACAAAAGACAGAAATGCCTCATAATGTTCTTAACACCTCAGTTAAAGGGGAAGTTCACCAAGGATGATTTTTACATATGTGCTAGCTTTGTGGTCACTTACCCCGGAAAAGCTATTTTCGCCATTTATAACTTGCACGATTTTTACAAAAACTGATAGAAATAGTACAGGAAGTTGTCCATGTAATTTGAATCATGGGAAAAAGCGCCAAGCTTGGAGCTTGCATAATGTGATATGGAAGGCACCATTTTCCCATGGGTATGGCATTGTCCACTCACCCATGCTTAAACCAGGCTGTGCATATTTACATAACTTTTGTTTATACTTAGGATCCTTGCATAAATGATGAATCACTTATAATAAACTGTCCACTGTCAGATTTTGTGTTGCTGTTTACTACTGTGTTACTGTGAGTGGACAATGTGGGGGCCATACCCATCCAAAGATGGTCCCTTCCATATCACATGATGCAAGCTCCAAGCTTGGGGCTTTTTTCCCATGATTCAAATTACATGGGCATATTCCTGTACTATTTTTATCATTTTCGTAAAAAATCGGGCGAGTTATAAATGGTGATAATAGCTTTTCTGGGGTAAATGACCACAGAGCTACCACATATGTAAAAATCATCCTTGGTGAACTTCCCCTTTAATCCTGATCCCAGGCCCTTTTTGGCTGGCGTTTAAACATGCATAACATTAACAACAATGTTACTAAAGTGGGGTTTACAGAGCTAGAAATTAGCGGTAGTCCGGCGTCCACAGTCTACCAACTTTTCCCTGGGGCTACCAGAACCTATGAAATGGTAGCCCACATGGACTACCAAAGCCTGGGACATGAAATTACTTAGTGGGGGACATGATGTCGATTGCTGTGAGATGACCGACGCCCATACAGTCAACTCAGCTGGACACAGAGAGGACAGACATATGCAAATTAAAAGGCAACAGTGCAGTCGAATTTGTTGCGACAAACTTTCAATAAAATATTATTATCTGAACTGATGTACTTGGATGACGGCAATGGACGGTGTTCAAGCAAGAAGTTCAGGCGATGGCGGCAGCAATTGGTCACAGGACAAAATCAAACTCATTTCCATCTGGAGAGGCGAAAAAGTCATCGGTATGATTTTTTATGTCCATAGGCAAGTTTATGAAGTCATCACTGCCAAGGCCAGGGAGAAGGGATTCGAGAGAACCACGGAGCAATGTCACAACAAAATCAATGGTTGTGATCCCAATTCAAAATGGTGTCCTACAATAACCGTCATAGTGGCAAAGGTAGAAAACCGGATGCCCCCAACTTACTATCCAAAAGTTTTTGTTGCATTGGTGTTTGCTGACAATTCTAATATCCCACCATAAGGTGTTAATTGTCATTGTTTTAGAATCTCACAACTTACAGACTCATTATGTTATGGCCCATCAGCATTGTTGAAATGGAGTTGTCTCAGGTCATGTCTGTCACGAGGTATGTAATTGTCTCACACCTGACATTGTACGAGCAGAAGTACGGCCTCGTACTTTCACAGAACGAGTGACGTAATGTACCCATACTTTCAAAATACGAGTGACGTACAATGCTGGTTTATCATACACAGCAAGATTTTGACGTAAGGCTGTAAAATTCATAAGTGAAACTGCGGTTTGTATTAGGAACTATTTTTAGACCTTCAAACCTTGAACTCCAAAATCCGGTGCGGCTTCTATACGCACATTTGTCTGGACTCAACTACGTCACGTTGAAAATTGCCAGCAAGGAGACTATTATTATGCAAATGACCACAGCTGCATTTCTCCGCAGTAGGGAGACGAGGTTATACATTTTCTCAGCTTTTCCCCTCTTTCTTTCGAATAAAGATGATAAACCCTTGCACTTCCAAGCCTTAAATAATTGTACACGCCGCTGTCCCACACAAGCGCGGTGCTGTCGACTCCAAGCTATGTTTCACACGCTGCATGCCTGCCAGCTAATTTATGCATACGTTTGCAATAACTTCAGGAACACCTGTGCGGGCCTGCTCATGTTCCGTCGATCGATATCTTTAAAAATCTGGAGACATGGCACATCACATTTTTATTTTAATAGTTTACAAAAGATGTAAGAAGCATTGATTTTGTCGAAAATTCTGAAAAAAATATAGGAAGATTTTATCGCGAACACATTTTCACTTGGGGTCGACATGGGGTCGCAGCCATGTTGCCTCAAAACTTATGTCTGTCTGCACTCAAAACTCAAAACTTTCGAATATGAACCTGTAAAATCGAGGTCATTTTGTCAAACTTCGGCCAAATTTAAGCCTATAGACAAGATTACATCTAGGTAAGGTAAATTTACTGAAATTTGATCGACAAATAATCCTGAACTTGAACGTGACAGCTCGCCTTCTCCTGGAAGTCAAGCATCAAGCTGTCCATACGCAGCTGCCCATATTGCTTGGTTTATGAGATTGTTTTCAAGCGATGGCGGTAGAGCGTACGGGGCTCTGGATATGAACCTACTGCCGGTGTAGCTGTAATAACTTATGCGTTGTTTTTTCTTGAAGTTTTTTACATTAAACCTGCCATATTCCTTCAAATTACAACGAGATTTTTTCGATCACACAGCCATGTATTTCGATATGTCACTCGCAAAAGTACGCTGAACACAGACAGGCTATAGAGAAATACTGACATTACGTCACTTGTACGGTGAAATTGCGGCACATTACGTCACTCGTAATTTGCTCGTACGAGCTTGTACGTCTGCTCGTAGTTCGTCCGTTTTGAGACGATTAGATAAATGCTGTCACAGTAAATCGTTGAGATGCCTTCCATTCCAGTTGTAGGGACACTGACCTGGCTAGTTCCTCAAGAACTATTTCTGTGACCCTCACCAGATCTGAGATTACTTTTGTCTTCTCTTTTGCACATGTATATGTTTTGTTTTCATATTTCTGGTGAAATAAAATTCACTTCACTTTACAATTCTGGACTGCAGCAGTTAATATGATACCAAAAGTATTTTTCTTTGAACCGTAAAAATGAAAGTATGAAAAGAGCATTGGATTGATGCCACCCAGATCCCTTAATTAGTATCAGTACAGTCCACCACTCTGCTATCAGTGACAACTACTTTTTCTAACCTACCTTACCTGATAATACTATTCTTGAAGAATACTATACATATTTCCTCCCTAACTTTGCTTTGAAATCAGGCGCAACCTGAGATGACCGAAGCACACCTTGAACAAAAGCACCCATAAGGTTCACAGAAATACTTATTCATACCAAGAGCAGCAATTAGGGTTAGTATAGGAAGAGGCAGTTTTAGGCCCAGCTACATACACGTAGTATCTTTTATGATGGCTGATATGCAAAAGTAAAATTATTTTATTTTATTTTAATCATATATAATGTAGGTAACTGTGAGTAGACAAGAAATGTGATGAGAAAAATTGTATTTCTAGATGTACTTTACTATTTTGAGCTTTATCTCGTACGAGTCGTAGAATCATACCTATGGATTTTATTTAGCTCACATTGGTTATAAGTAATTTTGCCGTCAAAAAGTATGGAGTTGAAAAGAGAGAAGCACTGTCATTTTCTTCCAATGTAGATTTCAAAATCATTTTGCAGATGACTTTAAGATGTAGTAAGGAACAAATCAGTTACCGACTGAACAATGGAGACCTATGATGATACACTTATCAAAATTGTTTAGAAACACATGTACTGCTAATTATTATAAAGTCATCTTGCAGGTTATTGTGTACGGAGACAAATTTCTTTGCAAACCTGTCTTGAAATTTAGCATCTGTAGTGATACATGTACCACTTTAACACATTTTTTAAAATTGTTCTTATAGCAAGA
Source organism: Ptychodera flava (assembly GCF_041260155.1). NCBI lineage: Eukaryota > Metazoa > Hemichordata > Enteropneusta > Ptychoderidae > Ptychodera > Ptychodera flava. The sequence continues at coordinate 4,193,161 of NC_091931.1, read as the reverse complement.
GTTTTGTTAAATGACATTATTGTGTGTGAGATTCACCTGCCTTGCTAGATCATAGATGCAATTCAATAGAATTTTCTAACACTGAACTCTATACATAATCACCTGCCCTAAAGGATTGATTTGTTAGTTTGATAAGCAACACCTACAGTATTGGTAATAAAGTAACCTATGCAATGAGAATAGAGGATATATTATGACTCCTAGATGCCTAAATTTAACCCTTTCACCACCATGGTTTGTCCCAAATCCATTGTTTTCTATGGTAAAGTTGGACCTGTATACAGGGAACTGGGGGTGAAAGGGTTAAAATGCATGTACATGTAGGTCACCACTATTCACAGCTTTATAGGTCACCACTATTCACAGCTTTAAGTTTAATAGTTGGGTATCAATGGCATTCTCCCAGTTGTGCGGCTCTAGTGAGTGTTGTACAATGTATGTATGCAAACTTGACTGTAATGTTGCATTACTGAATGGAAATCATGAATTCAAACAAGCTGGCGGTTCATGTATGACCCATACAAGTTCTTAGTAGCTGGTATAACATTTTCCAATCATTGTTGTCGTCCACTTTCATTCACATTATGTGTCACATAATGTTAGTGATGAACACTTCACAATTTGCAGTAGCTATGAATAATATGACACAAATAATATAATGATAGTGAAGTATTGTGCAGTGTAAAAGTTTGTCCTACACACAAGCTGTGAAGATATTAGACCAAAGTATCTGAGTGATTAAATGAATTAGTAAACTGTGCGCATAGCGTACACCTTCCACATGTATACATTATAGAGTTACAATGTCAGAATCATGACTTTCACTTTCATCATTTGCGTTCTGTTGTTTTTTTTCTCCACCAGGTTGTAGAGATATTATGTGTAGTTGTATTAGGATTTGTTGTGAAGACATCCAGCAGTGGCTGCCTTGATGGAGAATGGCAGTCTGATCAAAGTCAGGACCCAAATGGAGAAATATCATGTCATCCATGTACAAAGTGTCCTCCAGGCCAGGGAGTGGTATCTGAGTGTACAAAGTTCTCTGATACAGGTATTATCTAGATTTATATTTCTTAGGGGTGACATTGAAATTCTGTATCAAATAAAAATCTTTTAGGTCCAGTTGCACATCTAATGCACTTTTATGTCACACAGTACATGATTTGCAAAATTTTATCAGTTTTTTATGTGCACTTACACATGTATACACTGAGACATCTCATGGACCAATTGTCTTGCAGTATGTGAAAACTGTGTGCCAGGAGAAACGTTCTCAGCCATAAGCAGTGAAATAGGTGAATGTGAACCGTGTGTACATTGCAGTCCACACCAGCAAGTTATTAACAACTGTACAGTCATAGAAGATGCAAGCTGTGGCCACTGTCAAGTTGGTATGTAACAATCTCCAAAGATAAAAGTTAAAAAAAAACACACCCTAGCAAGGGTAAGATCATGATATTTGCTCAAGGTATGATACTCATGGCGGTAATATTGATGATGCCAGAGCTGAAGGCAATGATGCAAGAGCCGAAGGCAAGAGTATCATCAATATTACCATCATAAGCTCTTGTCCAAAGGCAGGCAGCAAATCTGGATCTTGCCTTTGCCAGCATGTATGTGTTTGATTTTATTACATCAAACAAACACTTTTGTTTTCAAAACTTTGCATAGAATGTAGTCAAGTATAACGGTATAGACTCGCTACTGTAAAACTTTCCATTTCTTGCTGGATCCCAATGCTACAGTGAAGTTGAAGGTCAGCTGGAAATAACGTCTAAAAACAGAAAGACTGTTGTTTAAGCTTTTCTTGTATGATACCATCTAATTCAAGTTGAGAGCTATAAATTCATGTTCCTTTTTCAAGCCATTTCTACACAGAAAATACCCAGCAAATATATGCAATGATGTGGTATGGGCAGAAATAACATGGGTATTCCAGAACGTGGTAGCAGGCTATAGCAGGGAAAGCAACAGGACATATATCACGTAAAGTCAGCCTTGTTTCAATTTACAAAAATATTCTATGAAATAAAGGATGATTCTGCATGTGTTTTCATTATCTCAAGTCAGTACACTATGGTCTAAATACAAGTACTTGTACACGTACCGGTATTTGTTGTCTCACTAAGTCCTTGTTCTGGCAAGTTTCAAAGGCTTGTCATACAACAGCTTTTGCCAGCAGAGAGTGAATTGCAGGTTCTTGGGATGATGTGACTCAAGTTAGGTAAACCATAAGTGCAAGCTATGAGATGCATTTGAGCACATGCACCTTATACATGTACATTTGGGCCTATGTAACTTATAACATTACATTTTACAATACTTATTTTTACTTCATTCTGGATTTGTATCAAAGTAAGATCTATTTAGGATGATACATTTTTGCACTAAATTTATTTAAAGTTTAACATCAATAGCTTCATCATAAAAATTTTGGAAGTGTTAGCAATGAGATATAGCTTATCCAACACCTGTATGTTGTGGCCAATATTGTGTAAACAATATGTCGGTTGACACTAATTATTTTTCCACTCTGGATCTGTATCAAATTAAGATTCATTTAGGATACTAACATAGTACACTAAATTTTTTTGAAGTTTCAATATTAATAGCCTTCTAATAAATTTTTATGAATTGTTTTACTTATGCCATATGGCTCAGCCTATACCTTATGCATTTGGACCCATGCATATTTAGCAAAAAATGTGATAGTTGACACAGATTATTTTTTCTCCAATTAGAATTTGTATGAACATAAGATCTATTTAGGACAATACATTTATTGGGCTAAATTTATTGAATTTCAATATATGAAGAATTTGGGAAGTGTTTCCCTGTGAAACATAGCATAGCCTACACCCTCTCAAATTTGTATCATCTTCTAAAAAAGGGAGGGATTCATCAAACAATTTTTTGAGTGGTGGGTAGTGGGGTCCGATTATTTTTGGAGAGGTGCTAGAAGAATTTGCTGGCCCACTCCTAGCTATAATAACTGAATACTCCCGTACCTCTATATTGATATATACCTAGAGAAATATTGTTAAAATTCCTCAAATGGTTGAATCCCATGACCTCTCAACATTTTTTATAAATGACAGACTAGTTATTTTTAATCTTGCATACTTGCATGTATGACCCCAAGCTCTACAGCAGATGTATCATGTAGCAGACTACTGGAATAATATGCTGTCTCATTGATGGCTGACACATACTTCAAAATCATCCAATAAGCTCAGAATGTTTATACATACTGACAATTGTCAGTCATTACTAAGTGAACAAGAAATGGGTCCCGGTTCACAATTTCCTTGGCTTAAAGTTGTGGAAAGTGGGTCTGAAATCGTTGTAGAAGGTTGGTAAGTAAATCTCGTGAAGGTTACAGGTTCATGCAAAATCTAGCAAAAAGCTTGAAATTTTCATGTGTCCCCAAAATTATCAGACAATACAAAAAATTAAAATCATAAAGTTGGATAGTTGCATGAATTATGACATAAATTATGTACATATTACTTGCATATGGGTGCGTGTGTGATTGGTATTTGTACTGCAGTGCAAATACCAAATACATTATGCCATGGCCTTATACCGGTATTCATAATTATCAACATTATAAGTAAATAGGAACTCTTTTCTGTTCATGTCATACTCAAATGTTAATGTGCATGCATGAGTGGATGTGAGTACAACTGTTCATGTGTGTATAAGTACAGCAGTAGACTTGGCCTGTGTTGGCCTGTGTTGGCACCAGATTGTCTCATCAGAAAATTTACCCACCAGATCACGATTTCAATGGAAAACAAAAGGCTATCACACCTCCATAATCCTCTTACAGACTAGGACAAAGGCGATCCCAGGGATCGCCAAAAGGGCCTTTAACAATAAATCAGTAAACAGTTGACCCATTGCACCTAATTCAGAGCATGTAACTACATGTACCTATACATGCTATTCATGCAGCACAACTGGACTGGACAGTCTTTGTATGGAAAAGGTCATCAAGAGACGTAGAGGTTGAATGAGTTCAAAGTACCAGCAACCACACCCCAAAGCTTCAATGGTCTGTTTCTGTTGTATTGATAATGGCAAGTAAGGTATATATAAACATCAAAATCATACAGCAAGTTTATGTTAGACTATTTTCAAGGTATTATTTCAATAAGGGGCACATTTTTGTTACCATATTGTTCATTGTAAATGTACCAGTATTTTACTTCTGTTAATATATGACATGCTGGCAAGTCATCAATCTATGATTGTTAATGTAAGTCCATATGCAGTGTGTGTATGTGCAGACTCATGAAACAGATGTATGGAAGTAAGTGTTTTGAATGTTTTCATAAGGGGCATGCCTACCCATATATTTTGGGCACTGTGTGGGCGTAAGCATCCGGTAGTGAATGTTAATCATTAACAAGACTTATAGTACACATACAGTATTTTCCTGATGTTTGTTGTATTCGCTTCACAAGAAACAAAACCAAAACTGACTGTTAATATTAATGTTTGCTAAGTGAAGCATTTCTATCGGACCATTTATTTCTGCTTTCAATATTCCACACATTACAACTGTCTGTTACATGTATTTATAGCAACAAACCTTGACCTCCAGAATCTTATTTACTTTTGTCCTTCTTGTTTTTCTGGTTTAAATATTTCTTGTTGTTTTTCTGGTTGTACTGTGCAGAAATCATTGTCATAACATCAACGTAGAATTTTCCTGCACTGAACAGATAGAAACAACACTTATTGTTGATCTTTGGTATGTACCAATTCTGATCAAATTTGAGCGACACCGTATAATTGCGGTATTTTTATCAAAATTTTAGCAAAAGTCTGAAAAAAAATTGACCAGGAACATTTCATAAAGGCAGCAAAAATTGACTATGGTGTTCAAAGGATTAACATCTTGTGGTATACCATTGCTGGGTGTGACATACATGCTTTATATACATGTACCAGTGTATTCATACTCAGAATTAACAAAAACTGGTTGACAATGTTAATTGGGAGGGATTTTATTAATATTTAATTCCTCAATATGCATCAATATAGTATATATAGTATTTTTAGGTGAAAATGCTAATTTTTCAAAACTCATGACATCATCACTACTCAGCCATGATTCTGTTCTTTCATCGCTTCTCCTACCTTCCCATCATGCAACATGTAAGGTCAGAACAGCTGAAGATAAGCTTGCACACCGAGGATCATTTCTGGTTCGATGTTGTTCTACAACTGTTTATTGACACAAAATATTCCGTTGCTTCAAACCCTCCATATTTAGATGACTGAAGTATTGTGCTAAAATCGTGATTTGGAGCTATGTTGTTTGATTACGTGGAAAGTCAACATATCATCAGATGGCATACAATTGAAAGTCATACAATTTATCAGATAATAAGTGACCACATGTAATATTGTATGCATAGATATAGGGCTGTGCAACCTTTCTACAATATGCTGCAGCTTCACTTCTTGTAGAAAAAACTTTAAAAGGTATTACTTGACCCATAAAAGATTGATGTGCATTATTCTACCTTGCTACATGTAAATGTATTAAAGTGATTACCAACCTTAGTTTTCTATTTCTCCTCAGTCCCACATCCTTGGTCACCAAGGAGAAGTATGAGCAATTGACTGTGATATTTGTACAGTTTCTGAAATACTGTGTGATGCATGGCATGCAGCACCTTTCCCCATACCCAGAATTGATTGAGGAAGCCATCACCCCAGGGACATTGCTGAAATCATTTTTAAGAACATTCTTACACAAAATGAGTCATTATGATTACAAAATAGTTATTTCAGATATTACATGCACCAGTATTTAAATGAATGTAACAAAATGGAAAGACTCCATATGTGGTAGAGAACACCCTTGGTCTTGACAGCTCATTATTGTCAATCCTTTTTTTCCACTTCAGGTTATTTCTACAATGACTTGACTGATTTCTGTGACAAATGTAGTTACTGCTTTGAAGGGTATTCATATCGGCAGCCGGCATGTGATTTGCCTGACATACCCAAGGAATGGCAATGTATCCCTGTAAGGAATACACCCTATCCACCGCCTCATCTGCATTTCACAACAGACGTACTGGCTACGGAGACTCACATGTTTAGTGATGGTGCACCTAAGCAAGGTAGGAAGTTTATATCATCCTGTGCTCTCGCTGTCGCTCGTAACTTTCGTAAATTACGAACAAAAATGAAAATTTACGGAAAAAAATGAATGCCCGATCGGCCATTTACGAACGATTTTGTTATTTTTGAAGCCTGATTTTCGGTCAAGATTGTGAATTCCGGGGAAATACTGTCATATCTCGTCTTTCAAAACCTACGCTGCCCCTATCATCGGCGCATCGACACATGGTGATAGCTGGCTTTGGACTTTGACCTGTAATAACATGAGCATGCGCGAAAAGGTTTCAAGATCCCCGGGTCTTGTAATCTCATAGTGGTGTGTCATGCATTACCACCCCATTACGGTAGTTTCGAGACCCAAACACTCACATGCTGTCAACTTTCCGAATGGACTGTTGAAGCGGATCGAGGGAAGCGGGCAGTTACAAATACTTTGGATTGATAGTATCCAGTTGGGAAAGAAAGTTGGGCATAAAAACGGCAACTGATATGAAAAAAATACGAAACAATGAAACCGCCGAGCTAGAAGAGATCAAGAACAGTCAGCCTGAAAGACAGTCGAACTACAGCAGAACTGCAGTCCGGGCCGCGCATGGTTGAACATGTACTGCTGCACAGTGTTTTCTGTGCATGGAGGTGGAAGCGAGCCGGAAATCATAGATGTCATAGATTTGTCATTTGACGATCTGCAAATTGAATTTTTCAGTCAGCTTGCCAATTTTAATAGGTTTCCTTCAAATATTTACAAGAAACTGTCTCAGGACATGTTATGAATACTGATAGTTTTCTATGATCCAGAGAAAATGCTGTGCACAGTCCCATGACCAAAAAGTTTATCCAGACAAAAAAATAAATGACGATCATCTGCAGCGTTTTAAAAGTGTAACTGTCTCTAAGAAAACATTAGCAGGATCACCAGTCTCAGTTTGCATACTTAAATTTGATTGAGATGAGACAAAATTTGTGCGAAACCACATACTGCCAAATATTCTGATCAGTGGTTGTTAGTCCCCACGGACACCGTCCGGGGGGACTTATAGGTTTGGTCAAGTCCGTGCGTGCATGCGTGTGTGCGTCCGTCCGCCGTTCACGCAGATATCTCAGAGATGCAAGAAGCGATTTCATTCAAACTTGGTACAAGGATTATTTCATATGTCATACAGATGCACGTTGATTTGTTTTGTGATACGATCCAGGCGGCCATTTTATTACAGTTTTTTCATGTACAGAGCCATAACTCAGACATTTTTCAACTGATTTTATTCAAAAATGGTACAAGGACATTGACCAATGTCATAGATATGCACGTCAATTTGTTTTATGATACGATCCAATATGGCCGCCTGGCGGCCATTTTATTACGATTTTTTCATGTACAGAGCCATAACTCAGACATGTTTCAACCGATTTTATTAAAAAATGGTACAAGGACATTGACTGATGTCATAGATATGCACGTCAATTTGTTTTGTGATACAATCCAATATGGCCGCCAGGCGACCATTTTATTACGATTTTTTCATGTACAGAGCCATAACTCAGACATGTTTCAACCGATTTTATTCAAAAATGGTACAAGGACATTGACTGATGTCATAGATATGCACGTCAATTTGTTTTGTGATACAATCCAATATGGCCGCCAGGCGACCATTTTATTACGATTTTTTCATGTACAGAGCCATAACTCAGACATGTTTCAACCGATTTTATTCAAAAATGGTACAAGGACATTGACCAATGTCATAGATATGCACGTCAATTTGTTTTGTGATACGGCCCAATATGGCTGCCAGGCGGCCATTTTATTACAATTTTTTCATATACAGAGCCATAACTCAGACATGTTTTAACTGATTTTATAATCACAACTGGAAGTTGTGATATAGAGGTGGTTTCAACCGGTGTTTGATGTCGTCCATTTCCGTAAACGACAAAAAGTCAAAAACTGCTGAACAGACTGCGTTGATATTTGATACCGATACATAGACTGGTTCCAAGGTTCCAATTCCGAAAAATGGAGCCAAACGGAGCGCCGGTTAGATAGTTTTGGGAAATTTCTAACCCCGCTTTTTATCTAATTGATTTTAGGGGTCTTTCATATATGTAGTTTTGGAATGTACACCAATCCTGCATTGTGGACTGTTTTATGAGTTGTTGAACAGAAATGAGGTTTGGATGAATGTTAGAAATATGCAGGATGGCTGATTCGAAGTATAAGAGATTTCTATGGTCTTTTGGGCATCAAAAGCATTAAAAAAAACATATTTCATAGTTTAGATTCTCACTTTTGAGATGACCCTAGGCATTTGTTAAGTAAACATCCTTGAGTCAATATACAGACTTTGACATTCCAGAGATTAAGTATCCACAACCTCACATGTTACAGTCTTTCACTACAATGGTATGGCCCAAACCCATTGTTATCAATGGAGAGTGTGGACCTGTCTACAGGAAATTGGGGTGAACAGGTTAGACAATGACGTTACAAGTTGTAGGTTAGTTATGTAGCACCAGCATAGAGTCCTGAGCATCTGTCCATGTGTTCTCACAGCAAATTACAGGGAAAAAAATTATTTGAGAAGTTTCTCTCCTTTAAATAGAAGTATATTACAATTTAAACCTGTCATGGATAGATTGCTCTCAAATGATCTGAAACACAGTTATTGCCCATTAGCAACAAATCTATAGCAAGATTTATGTAAAGTTCATGAACTTACACAAGGTATTAGACAAAAGATGATCATGATTTTGCTACTTTTCAACATTTATTTCAATCAGATTTCCCCAGCTTAGTGTATAATTTTGTAATCTTAATTACTGTCAACTTAGCTTTACTAACTTATTCATACCTCATTATTCTTACACTACTGTTATACCTTATAACCACAAAATTTCAAGAGATGCATGTATGATTGTCACTTAACAAACAATTTACAAATAGTCTTCTGCTTTTTCTCCATTTACATATACATGTCTCTTTTCTCATAAAAATGAGCTTAAAATCGCAATGTGAAAAATAGTCTTTCAGCTATATGTTGCTCATTGACTTCGTGGTCTGTCTAATTCACAGTGAGTGTGGTTGTTGATAAATGCCATTGGCGGTATTTTTTACAGCGAGGGCACGACTTATCGGAACACCAAACTAGGTAATTACCCAGCAACTTAGCTGAGCACTTTGCAATTTGACCTGGCATTTACCTAAACAAGAGTCTGTTTTATTGTCTGAAGACTGATAAGGTATCCACCAAACTCAGCAGGCAGCTCCCACTGAGTAAACTGATATGCCTACACAGGAACAACCCATTTTCAACTGGCATATAGTTCATGGGAAAATTGTGAAAAGGGGGAATAAATATTATGATGTAACACAATCTATTGTACTCATTTTGTGTCCTGGGCCTGAACCTGACAGGTTTTGCCTCTGTATGTTATTTGGAATTGAAACATCGCAGCAACCCTTGTAAATCCAGAGTTACAAAACTCGTCAAATTTACCACCTTCCATGAGCCCACCACCAACGTTGATGGAACAGTCCATTTTTATCATATGATTGGATGGTTGCTCTGACAGTCAGTGTTTCTTCAATGTATGTAATTGTAAAAAACTGGTAATAACATGCATATATACAAAAACAGGACACAAAATGACAGCGGCAAATCATGTTTTACACTTTACAACATTTTATTCCGGCCCTTCAAAACTCTTCCATCAACTACATGCAGCTGCCAGTCAAAAATGTTTTTTGCAGTGTAGGCATATCAGTTTACTCAGTGGAGGAGCTGCCTGCTGAGTGTGGTGGATATCTTATCAGTATTTAGACCATAAAACAGACTCTTGTTTAGGTAAACGGCAGGTCAAATAGCAAAGTACTAAGCCAAGTTGCTGGGTAATTACCTAATTTATATCTTGTTCACATTGGCAACCCAACTGAAATTTGGGCCGACGCAAAATAATTGTCCTTTTGGGATTAAATTTGGTCCGTGTCCACACCTACCGGTACCAGAATTTGGGCCGACGTAACTTTACCTTCCTTTGTGACCTCTGACCTGTCAAAGTTCAAAATGGCGCATTTGAATATGGCACGCTGTTTCTACTGTTCATGATTTTCCTGTGTTTTTACGCACAAGAAGGGCAAATATGACTACCACTCACCCTTTTAATCATCGGAGAGATCTTCACCATTTATTGGATGAGCATATGGTATATATAAGACCGCGGTGGAGAAATAACCAGTGCGCGGCATTTTTGACATGCCTCTCTAGTCTATTACGTGCACTGTGGAATCGAATGACATGGTCTCGTTTGCGGAACAAAGGTTGGTGGGAAGTTCAGCGTACATGGGATGATATTAAAATGTAAAGACTGGATTGAAAACTTTCGATAGGTGTAAACTTTAGTTTCAAACGTCGTTTGTTTTGTGCGAATAGGGTGACTAGTTCAACTTCGATCCATAGCGGAGGCCTGGTCAACTGGGACCAGGGCCGACGTAACGTGTCCACACTGGCGATTTGCGTCGGACCAAATTTTGCGTCGGCCCTGAGTCGGCCCTGAACCCCCCCTTCTAACCGGGAGCAAACTGAGTCGGCCCAGGGCTGACTCAGCGTGTCCACATTGGTTTTTTACGTCGGCCCCGGCCCTGGTCGGGACCTGGGCCGACGCAAAGTCGTCAATCTGAACGTACCATTAGTGTTCCAATAACTAGTGCGCCAAGTGTAACATAATGACCATAGGTCATTATCACATCTGGAAGTTGTGATATAGGGTTAGCTTCAACCGGTGGTGGACAGTGTCCATTTTCCGTAAACGACAAAAAGTCAAAAACCGCTGAACAGACTGCATTGATATTTTGTAGAGATATTCAGACTAATTCCAAGGTTCCGATTCTGAAAAATGGAGCCAAACGGAGCGCCGGTTAGATAGTTTTGGGAAATTTCTAACCCCCCTTTAACTAATTGATTTTAGGGGTCTTTCATATACCTGGTATGTAGTTTTGGAATGTACACCAATCCTGCATTGTGGACTATTTAATGAACTGTGGAACAGAAATGAGGTTTTGATGAATGTTACAAATATGCAGGATGGCTGATTCAAAGTATCAGAGATTTTCATGCGCTTTTGGTAATAAAATTGATAAAAAACAACATATTTAATGTTTTAGATTTCTCACATTTGTTATGACCCTTAACATTACAGACTTGATGACATAACTAGCTGCTGGACCTGTTTACTGGCGCATTGATTTAAAGACAGAGATCGTTTTATTTTGTAATAAGGACGTGTGATTTCGTAAAACATAGTCTATTAGCCTGGAAATGTGATTTTTGGGAATATTGCTTACCCCACTGACAAACAGTGTGGTTTGAAAATGGCTGGAATTCACTACTTCGAGACTTTGTTTTCTGTGTGCATTTACTGACAAACTCCAAACCCGCAGCACCTACCCATTCAGTATTTCATGTACAGGTGTACCCAGAGATAGAGTAGTTTCACAATGTGCCAGTTGTGATCAAGTGCCATTGGCGCTATTTTTCAAAGTTGGTACAAGGACATTGATCAATGTCATAGATATGGACGTCAATTTGTTTTGTGATACGATCCAATATGGCTTCTCTGTGGCCATTTTATTAAAAGTTTTTCATATACAGAGCCATAACTCAGACATGTTTCAACCAATTTTATTCAAAGTTGGTACAAGGACATTGACCTATGTCATACATATGTACGTCGATTTGTTATGTGATACGATCCAATATGGCTGCGTCAGGCCATTTTGTTACGATTTTGTCATGTACAGAGCCATAATACTCTCAGGCATATCTCAACCGATTTTATTCAAAGTTGGTACATGTACAAGGACATTAACCTATGTCATACATATGTATGTCAATTTGTTTCTTGATATGATCCAATATGGCTGCATGGCAGCCATTTTGTCACAATTTTTTGTGTCCTTAGCCAAAACTTGGGCATGTCTCAACTAATTTTATTCACCGATTTTATTCATTGTACAAGGACATTGACTTATGTCATACATATGCACATTGATTTGTTTTATGATACAATCCAATATGGCCGCCGTGTGGCCATTTTTTTCCAATTTTTTCATGTCCGGAACCATAACTCAGACATGTATCAAGCAAATTTATTCAAAGTTGGTACAAGGACATTGACTTATTTATACATATTTATGTCGATTGGTTTCACGAGATGGTCCAATATGGCCACATGGTAGCAATTTTGTTATGGTTGTTTCATGTCGAGAGCCATAACTCTGGCAAGTCTCAACTGATCTTATTCAAAGTTGGTACATGTACATTGACTTACGTCATACATATACATGTTGATTTTTTAAACAGTAAGATCAAATATCGCTGCATGGCGGTGATTTTGTTACAATTTTCAAATGTACAGAGCCATAACTCAGACATATTTTCACCATTATCATTCAAAGTTGGTACAAGGACATTGACCTATTTCATACATGTGCTCGTCAATTTGTTTCACGTCATGTAGCATTAACATGTCAATTGTAGGCTGATATGTCAAGAAATACGTACTGCATCAAATTCCATGAAACTTTATACAGATGTTAACTGATGTTAAGCTCACATTGCTTTAACATTGAAAAAGACATTTATCAGTGCCATTTTAATTAATTTGTAATTGCATAAGTAATGAACTTTCCTAGTTAGGGTGATATAGCCACAAATTAATACAACGTCAAATGTGATGAAACTTGGTACAGATGTTGATCTCAGAGTGTTGTAAATACTGCATCAAACTTTATGAAATATGGTACCAGTGATAATCTGTCAAGTGTTAGAATTGTATGCAAAAATGTTTTGCAACATCCTGTTGATTAATTTCTAGTTGACTCATTTTATGTTTTCATCACCAGGGAACTCATTCTTGGCCATTGAGCGCCATCTGTATCAAAGTATTTTTATCACAGACCCAATTAATGAAGAGGACTCTATCCTCTCTGAGGACCTGTAATCAAAGTACCCATTAACAAGTGGGGACTGTGTCATCAACGATGACTTGTTTAAAAAGAATTTTAGAGATGAACATGGCACAATGACTGCAGCTATAGAGGCACCACCTAGTACCTATGGATGACGTGCATACTTTCAAAGTAACAGAGCTTTCCAAATATGAAAAACAGGGGACAGATTTTCTAGCATCTAAAACTTGTGCAAACACTGATAATATTTGATAATATTAATGACCGCTTCATAAATTAATATATATAATCATCAACCACTGACTACACACACAAAGGGAGTTATGATTTGTGTCACAATATACTTGAACATGTTATGTTGTGTAATAAAGATAGAGTAATTGAATAACATTCATTGGCCGTTGACCAAATTACATACTTTATTGAGACAAGGAAGAAATTTCAATGTTACAAGCATTCATGACCCATGATGTACTGTGTTATTCAATAAATCTTTTGAAAATGCGTATCAAAATATGAGTGTTCATTGTCAAAAAACTAAAAAGGGATTTTTCATTTTCTTTTGTCTATAATGAAATCATTCATCATTTCTATCCCCTTAAAATCATCTATTGAGTACCAGAAGTGCTTGTTGAAAGTTGGTGGGTTCAGAATAACATAATTTGTGCTTACTAATATTTTTTGAACCCAATTCGTAAATTTACTAACAATTTCGAAAGGCCAGGGAGAGCACAGTCATCATTGTAATGGACCATTACACCAGGTGTGATTTACATGTATTGAAGTTTAATGGTATTTTCCTAGTGATCTTGATGGGTGATCAACTCTTCGTAATGGTCAATTTCAAGCAGTTCTATAAGATATCTCATATGTGAAAGATCATCTACAGAGCACCAAGTCCAACCCGTGACTTGTGATCAGTTTTCTGTAAATCAATAACTTTCTGTACAGTAAGTTAACAAAGACAGTATAAAACAAGCTATTGCAGGGCTCGAACTTAACGGTTGCCCGCTTGCCCGGGGCAAGTAAAACCTGACATCGGGCTGGTAAAAATAAATTACACTTGCCCGGTCGGGCAAGTGATAGACTTTGATAAAATTTACATGTTCTGGGAATAAACAACTCAAGAAATTTTCTTAAACAATGTTCGCTGTTTCAAGTCACTGAAGCGGGTATCACAACCAACAAGCTGGACGTCAACATTCAGCGAGTGATATTCAGCTGTTGTCTTTCCTCCCTCGGGAAGTCTGATCTCACTTGCTTGTAGCTTGTGACTCCAAGGGGGTGTTGGTCAGTAATTTCAACAGCCACTTTGCACGCGGTGACCTGACTGAGACAACGCAGACTGTACGTCATAGCGAAGCAAACCACCCTGTTTTCATGTAAATTTTTGAAATCTACGCCTGACAATGTTAGTCTGGTTCCCTGACCCATTTCCCCGGTAGAGGGCGTGGGGAAATATAGGAACCCTATATTTCCCCACGCCCTCTACCGGGGAAATGGGTCAGGGAACCAGACTATGACAATGTCACCAGGATCTGTGTTGGGGGATACAGTACACGTTCAACCGGCCGGCCACTCAGAAATCGACGGTGATAAAGCTAATGGCGCGGTCGCAGCATCGAGTTCAGTGGAAAGTTAAGTAAAGAAGTAGAAGTGCGACATTTATGAAAGGAAACGACAACGGAAGTTTCAAAACTCAAAGATTTGCTGATGCGAATATCGATTAATGGGCCACCCCTTCAACTGTATGACCCCAATCCTGCACTAGAATATTGGTGGACGAGTGGGCAGAGATCACGAAGACCAACACTAATGGATCGTAACAATTAACATGATTATCAATACAGACAAAACAGAACCTGCATTGATATGATGCCGTCAGCCACATTTTGAGATTGCTTGGTCTTCGTGATCTCTGCTCAAACAATGTAAACAGACAAAAAAAATCGGGCAAGTAAGGTTGTTCCTCGGGCAAGTAAAATTTCTGGAAACTTACCCGCAGGGCAAGTAGGTAAAAAAGTTAAGTTCGAGCCCTGTATTGAAATGATAGGTTTAGCAGATGGATACTTCATGATCCAAACTGTCATTTATGAAGTTCCAGCCATACTGTTCAAAAACTTAAAATTGCTCCTTAACTACCAGTGTAGTGTTGGTTGTATGTCATTGCAGGACCCATTGAAGTTCTTGTATGCAGAATATGAGTGTGACATATATTCTCAACAGTTAATATCTGTTGACTAGTAGTACTTGGCATTTACCTCTGAAACTAGAATGCTGTGATGACTGCGTTGGAGTAACATGTACACGTACACCAATTCATACATGATATTTCAAGCATGTTACACACATGATCAGTTTTATCACACATGATCAGTTTTATGTGCTTGAATACCTTTGCCATTTGTGAAATACATTTGTCGCAAACTCAATGTTCACTGCAGTAAATCCAGCTACCCATTTTATTGCAGAATACTGAACATTCCTAAGTTACACAATAGAAGACCCTTGACCCTTGACATGTACTTTTTGTACAAAATAATTCATTCACATTATGATGCTCCAGATATTCTAAATCAAATCTGCTTTTATGCCCCCAGTAGAAATTTACGCAGGAAACCCCTTTTTAAACCAGACTTGTGTTCTGTTAATTGCAGAAAATTCTCGACAGTGCCCAGATGCATGTCTGTTTTTAATGATATCTCTTTTAAATGTAATATAGATATTTTTTCTACGCTGTGTTGTTTTAAAACTATTTTTTCCAGTCATTTTAACAGTTCTCCTTTTTGATTCGTGTATGTTTTTTTTCAATTTAATGTATCGTGCTACTTTTATGGTTGTCTTGTACATTTGTCTTGTGATTGTGTGACTTTTTTGTTTCGCAGATCTGTTAGTGGGTTTGCCCGTTGATCTGTGTATCAAATAAAATAAATAAAATGCAGTACCCTCCTTTATATCATAGTCTTCATCATGTACATTACTCTCAGTAAAACTACTTTTCCTTCAAATGAAAATGCATGTATCACTATGTGTGTATCATTTACTGAGCAATTCACAGATGTGGCTGGTAGTCACTTGTTGTAATCAACTGCCAATAAGACAGCCTCATCAAAAGAAAATCGCCAGCCATATCTTTAAATCACTCACTTTATGTATGTATGTATCTATCATTCAAAAAAGCCATCAATTTTACCCCTTTCACCATTCTGGTTTTTCCCAAACACGTTGTTGTCAATGGTGATTGTTGACCTGTTCAACAGCATTTGGGTCAACAGGTTAAAAGATTACATACCAAAAACAGCCAGTGTGCCATTTGAAATCTGTCAGTTCATTCAACTGCATGATAAAGTGACTTTGCAAGTAACACAATGCAAGTTGACCTTTAGAGGTCAGAGTCAAGGGTCACATCTCCAATCCTTTTGAAGAATCAGAGACCAAAGCAGAACAGCAGTTACGTCTATACTGCTGTTATGAAACTTTTCTGTCAGAGATATTGTGAACATGTACAAGTACAGTATTCCGGCAGGATATCTCACCAGAATTTGCTGGAACTCAAAGTATACCGGTACTGTTATTTAACTATAATGATAGGAATTTCCATCTTCCAAGGAAACCAAGTGTCAATATTAAAATTTTTGAAAATAGTTATGGCTTGTTTTAAATTACCAAATTTTTGTGATATTTGGTATTTAACATTTTTGCAGCTTTCTTCCCAAGGAGTGCATTTTTTTACCTCACACATGTTTATTTCAAATGAATTACAGTCAGTTTCTAATCAAAAGGGTTTTCCAAACTAGGATCATTTCAGAATATTCACTGAATGCTATGCAGTGAATGTAATGTTGAGGTATTCTGGGAAATCTTCACTAAATGAAATCATCAGGTACTTTTGAGTAATAGAACCGGTCTTGTCAAAATTTATATTGATAAATCACTGTAGTTATAAAGATGTTTTGCTCATAGTGACAAACGACAGCATTGATGACATGAACTGTGTGTCATATCATGTCATGAATTGTTTATGAATGCATTTACATCTCAGAACACTACCGTAGTTTAGTAACCACTATCTCCTATCTACCTACCTCTTCTGAGATATATATGACACTAAATGTGTAAGACCTGAGATCAAAACTAACACTTTCACTTTTGTAGAAAATATATCATGGCTTCCGCACAGGTTCTCACTCAAGTTTTGCAATGTTTATGTCCCAATACTGATTGCTATAATTCTGTATGCTTTCTTTCGGTGTTGTCAAAAGGTAATGCTGCAGCACTGGGTGATGTGATGGCAACGGTACGAGCAAGGAAAATACCAGTAGAGCAAGGAAAAACACTAGTGACAGTAACGGCAACAGCTGCTGTAGGGATTTTATCCACAATAGTTATCATAATTGTATTTTGCAAGTGGAGAAGAAAATTTAGGCTGAGTACCAGTCAAGCAGATACTCAGCCCATGATATCTGTTGACACTGCAAACCAAAATACAACACCAACAGCAGATACCTTCATTTGCAGTCCCCAAGATGATGGTACATGTGAGAGTGACAATGGGGGAATGGTTTAAAATGCAATTGGAGTCCCATATTGGGGCTGAAAGATACCAGGATCTGTATAAGGATGTGTACAGTCATAAAATGAACAGAGGAACTTTAACAAACACTACCACTACTACTAATGTAAACTGTCTCAAAAAGAAACATATTCTATGATACAATGATGTAGCATAGATGTATTCTTATAATGCTTAGATTAACAGCCACTCTATGATGCTATGCAAAAGCCAAGCTTGAAGTAATACCTCCAGCTGTTGTCTCGTACTGAGCCATGCTTTACAACAATGCAGAGGTGACACACGTGTTTTGCTGTGTTTGAATATTGTTTGTTTTGACTATACCGATGCATTGAAGTGAACACAGTGGTATGAATGGTATTGAACCATAGTGTGCTGAATATAAACTCTCCTTTGATACCATTGACAAATTGTTCTTGCCAAAACTCTACTGATGTTAAAGTATTGTGCAATATACTTTTCTTGGTTAACTTTTAATTCTAAGAAACTGAGTACATAACTTAAAGCCCAATAGCTGCGAATGTGTAGTAAACCAATCTCAAAATATCCCCCGTTTTCCAAAGGTTTTCTTTGAATAAGACCCATTAAAGACTGAAAAAGTGTACATTACTGTCATAAGTGTCGGAAGAGGCATGTAAATTCAAACATTTTAACATTTTATATTTCCCGCAATTTTCAAAAACTAATCATGAGACAGAGAAAATAAATATTACAACAGCAAAATGTGTGTTTTCATTCAAGTAAATGGCATAATGCTCGTTTCTTTTATGATCACGATGTGTATTTGCAGGAATTACTGCATTTTTGTTCCTTATCCATGAGGGTGCCATTTTATGAGTACAACACCTGTTTATTATTTAACCTGTTAAACGCGTCGGCCCTGTTTATTATTTAACCTGTTAAACGCGTCGGCATTGTCCAAATCAGTGAGCAGTGATACTTCTATACCCTTCAGTTAGCACATTTACACGAACCAACTTTGGTTATAAATAAAATCTAGAAAATAATGAATAAAATCCGCAGCTATTGTGACTTTAAACATAGCTGCAAGCATTGTGAGACAACATCTGATTATCTCCACACTGTTATTCAAACTATGTGACATAATCATAGTGTTGTCTCCAGGTAGTTTCTGCCATAATTGACACTGATATCAATGATGTTGGTTGGCAGGAATACAAAGTGTTATATGATATTTGTATATTTGATATACAATAAAAAAACAAGTTCCAATGATTGTTTTTGTGTTCCCTGAAAACATAATTACTGATGAAAATGTGCGGATACTCCAAGATTTTATTTTATTTATTTTGTCTGGACAAAAATTGTAGCCCCCGCAGTGTCCAAGAATTATGCCCAATGTCTGATAAAGAGTACATTCTATAAAAGAATTGAATACTGAGTTACACTGCCATATCGATGTTTTCTATTTTCATTGTTTTAAAAACACAGGCTTACATGTGGGCATCTATTTTTTGTACAGGTAATGACAGACTGGCATATATTTACGGAGACATTATGTAAGATATCCGTACGATGCATACGATGCAAGTTTTATTGTCATTCCTAGAACTTTGCTGGTCTTGATTCTTGCCATCTGCCCCTTGTCAAAAGTTTGTCCAAATACGTGTCGGTGTCGTACTACCGGTATGAGTCTACTCCATCATTTACACTCATAAATATCTGTAATAGACCTCTAGATGTTGGTTCCATGTCTCATAAACATGTATTCACTTATGCTATTCTTTGTTGTAAGACATATCAGTATTCATTAATTCTGTTATGCGTCTTCACTGTATTCAAGATTACTGATAAAAGGTTGGTTTATACCTTTTGTTCTGGAAATTTTGAAAACAATTAACATGGTGCTGTAAAGAGCTACAGTGTATACTGAAAAACTATGTACTGATTCTGATTAAAAGACAGACAGTTATCCCTCTGAGTGAAGCATATTATTTCATATTTTTTATTTTGGCATGATATGCTGATGTGTTATAAGCAATTGCTTTCCTAATTCAAAAAGTACTGTATATCAATATATTCTTACTGTAAAAAGTTTGATGTTTTGAGCTTGAAATTGCAAATACTTCACTTAAGGTGGAGCTGCATGTTGCCAACACAATTTTTTCAAAGCAATATTTCTCATCAAAGATGACAAGGAAACCCCCTCGTACTATATATTTTCAAAAAGCAGAGATTCTAAAATTTATTATGGTAGCAGTAGTTTACTCAAATGATGAAGTGGATGTATATTTGGGGTAAAAACCCTCAATTTTGGTATTAATGATGAAACGTAATATTTCACTTGAACGAAGAGTATATGTAGAAAAAAACGACTATTTCATTTGGTATTATCTATCCTCATTCTAAAATGGCAAGAGTTTAAAGACTGGCAATAAAAAAAAATTGATTAAGATCATGATAAGCAAAATTAAAATGCCTCTTATTCAAAATGTAAGGACTTTATTGCCAAACGAAATAGTGGTTTTGTTAAATAGTGTTTAAAGAACATAATGTGAAAATTTCAGAAAATTTGATCCAGTCAGACTGTAGTTAAAGTCTTTGGAAATTTCAAAATTGGGAGGAAAAAGTAGCCAGAAAAATTGGGTGATTTGCATACATTTGCATAAATTAACACTTCTTTATCACGCAACTTTTGACTGCTTGACAAGCTACAAGGTGAACCCGGCCAATATTTTGATCTTCTGTTAACAAATTAATTAAAATTAAATAAATATTTGTAAAAAAGTGATTTGTGAGCAACATATGCTGTGTTGGGTGCGGCGCCCCCTTAAATATGCTCTTTCTCATGCAATGGTCATGATGAAATAGTTATTTGTAGCTTTATTCACACAATGTGTAATGTGAGAAACAAATAGATACATAAGAGAATCATCTTTCTATCCAGATCACTTTAACTGCTAGCTTAATCTTACATTTAGTGCTACCAAACTTGATTTTAGAGAGAGTATATTAAGGCTGAACATGCCTCGGGGACAGACAATCGGACTTTCAAATTTCTACAATTGTTTTCTGATCTACCAGGTGTGGGGCTTAAAGCTCTTGGAGAAAGAAAAACTTTTACCTTCTTAGTTTTACAAAAATCCAGAATTTAATTTTCCCCGTAGAGCTAACACAGGAATGGTGGCCATTTTGAATGTCAAATGTCACAAAATGTTGGGTAATTTGTTTTGCTAGTTCCAAAATTTGGATAGTGACCTCCAATTTTTATTGCTGATTTGGTAAGAGAATGGTTGAAAGTTTCATTCAGGAAAGTTTGGAAAGTCTTACACTTTTGAGGCTCATACTACCTTAAGGGTTAATGTATAATGTGTATCTTTGATATTCATCTCTCCTTTTTCTCCTTCTCCTACCACTGCTTTTGAAAAACTTGCTTCATATGTAATCCACAGGTAACTACCTATAGAAAGCAAAGGATATACATGTAATAGGGAATATAATTTTCTTCCATGAGAATCATTTAGTGCCTTATTTTGAGTGATGCTGTTGAAAAGTATTCCTTTGCTGGAGGATGGTCATCCCATGAACTTTTTGATTGACATTAAGAATTGAAATTGATAATCAGACTGGTTTTAAGCACAGGTGCTATGTCCATAAAGATCATGTGACAGCACCCTTTCAACCCACTTGATTTGTTTTTATAGAGTTCATAGCAAATGATACCTGTATTTACAATTGAAAACTCTTCTGCTAAATAATAAAATATGTTGCAGCAGATGGCACTATTATGTGGAATAGTAGCACACACTTTAATATCTATACAGGACAATTTGTTTTTATGTCCACCACTTTCTTGTGCAACTTTAAGTTAATGCTTGGGGATTTGAATGTCTTCAAATTGTGGTGAAATTTTCATATTTGTATTTTTTATTCAATTTCCCATTTGCTTCTTAAATTGTAAATGGGATATAGTTTCATTGAAGTTATCATTGGCAAAAAAGTTTGCAAAAAAAATGAGGAGCAAAATTGTAAACTTTATGAAGATGTCAGTAACTGTGAGTCAGAATTTATATGTTGGTGATATTTTGTACAGAAACACAACCAAAGACCTCCAAGCCAATAATAATTTGTGTCCTTAAATATTACTGCTTGATGAATCACCAAATATTGTTTGCATTAATTCCCTGTAGTACAATATCACATGAGGACATCTTTATCTTGTTATGGTAGATTGTATCACTAATTTTGATGTACCAGACTGCATGGTGTTGTATGTGTGTGTTTATTGCAACAGTTACCAACCTTAAATACTTTGCATTGGTATTTGATGGACTATGCATCAAAATGTTTTCAAATGCACTTAACATTATGATTATTACAAGCTAAGGCCCATTGAAGCTATTCAATGTTGTATGTATACTCACTCTGGCCTGCTACATTGAACCAAGTGTGAGCCAAGTGTCATTGACATGATGTTTTTGAAATTTAGAAAGTTGCACCACTACAATATATGATTATTGTAGTTATGATTTGTCTACATGCATATATATACACATCTTTAATCAGTGTAATATATACTCACTGTGTACTCTAAGCACCTATACATGTTCCTCTGCAAACTCTCCTTTTTTGCGAAGAGCATTATTTTACGATATTATGTACTGGTATCTATCTATCTATACATGCATGCATGCATGCATGCACACCTGCGCACGCACACACACACACACACACATATAGAACAACACAAATTACTTCAAGTATCTGTTACTTAAGTTTCATGCATGCTGCAGTCTGAAGATTGCAGGATGCATGAAACTTAAAGGGAAACCGATGTCAGAACCACACCTGTGCGAGTTTCTTGTTGACAAACAGTGTATTTCGTGCACGATATCTAGATGCACCTCATCAAATCACCATATCTTGGGTACAGTTTTTTACATTGGTTGTATTTGTCCTATATAACCTTTGAGAGCAGTTCCGATGACTGTATCCCTTTGAGTAACATATTATTACTTTGTACTTTCCGCATCAAGCACTGTAATTTCCCATGAGGACATCTGTGTGTGTGTGTGTGTGTGTGTGTGTGTGTGTGTGTGTATATATATATATATATATATATATATATATATATATATATATATATATATATATACTGAGAATCTAGGAACTTGTAGTTGTCACTCTACAGGCTGTTTCATGCGCTAAGCAATCATCAGGAGTGAAGGTTTGGCGGCAATAGAACTGTTTATATTGTGTTGCAGGTGGGCATGCATATTCAAATAAGCGGTTGTGGCCAATGGCAAGTCAGAGGAGGAATTTGCTGCGGTGTCTGCACTTTGAGAGGAATTCAGCACGTTTGTTGAGGGTTGATTTGCTATCTGAATAAATTATATGGAGTTTTTCTGTTATGCAAAGGTTGCAGCGTTTGGTTTTATTTGAATAGGGGGGAGCTCTGTCGATGATTGACCATTTGATGTCGTAGTTTATGTTGTTGCCTTTGAGCTTCCATATGAATTTTGAGAGCTCTGTGCTATTTCTGTGCTTGGGAGTTTTGAAAGTGTACTTGTGATACGTGTATCTTTGTTTGAAGGTTGAGTCCGTGAGTCCAATGTAGTGTTTCTGATCGTTGCTTGTGGTGACAGTGGCTTTGTATATTACTGAAGAGGTGAGGCAGTTTCCTGAAAGTGGACAATCGTCTTTTTTGCGGCAGTTGCACCACTTCTCTTGCTCCCTGTCTTTATGTAGTATTTGGTTGTTGTGGGCTTTGATTATACTTCCCATGTTTCTGGAGCAACTGTAGCTTACTTTTACGTTGTTTTTATTGAAGAGCTTGTGTAGACGGTGGCCTTCTGGAAATGGGTCTTAATCAAGTTCAGGAATGTTCTGCCGATGTTGGTTTTCACTGCCTTGTTGAACGGGGGATTGTACCAAATGATTCGTCTGCTGCGTTTTCTTTTGTTTTCGTTGCTTGGTGACGGGGGCTCGTACTTCATTTTGTATGTGTATCCACTTTGTTTCAGCGCCTTTTCGAAGTCGGGGGCTGCTTTCTTGAATGTTGTTTCACAATCTGAGATGTTTGATATTCTGCTGTTGACTGAGGTAGGTATTTGTTCCAGGATTGGCGGGGGTGGTTGGATTGTCTATCGACGTAGAGAAGCTGGTTGTTTGGTTTGCTGTATGGTTGGTAAGAAGCATTTTCCAGATTGAATGTTACGTCAAGGAAGTTAGTGGTCTTGATGTTCGCTTGGATAGTTATGCGGAGATCAAATGCGTGGAAAATGGAAGTGAGTTCCTTTTTTAATTTTTCACATTGCCTTGCTGATTTACTGCTTGTGATGGCGAGCCCGTCGTCTCGGTAAAGACCGGTGTTTTCTTTGCCGAGTTTCTTGCTGAGGTGGGAGAGGATGTACAATCCGACGAGCTCACATATCTCAGCTCCGTCAAAACTTCCCATGGTTATGTCAAACATGTCTTCTGAGTTTCTCTTGGTCCATACGGAATCGTTGTTGAACAGTGCGGATTTTCTGGAGTGCATTATGATTTCTTCTTCTTCGTCGGAGATGTCGGTGTATTTCCGTGCGTGATGGATGGCTTCTGTTAGCAATTTCTTTGTGATTGACGGGTAGAATTCTATAATGTCAAAGGCGATGAAACTTTTGCTTGCTTTCCGTTGAATTCTTTTGAACCAGTTTATGACATTTGACGTGTTTTTCCATTGATTTAGATTGGTTTTGGAGAGTACATCCTGGTTAATGCGGTCAAGAATTGTCTTGCTTATGGTGCCGATTTCTGTTTTGGATGGATTGATGAGTCTGCAGGTTGGCTTGTTTATGAAATTGTCCTTGTGGTCTTTTAGGGTGATGAAGGCTTCTTTCTTTGCTATTGTTTCAACCCTGTCTTCGATGTGTAGCTTTTCGGTGATGGATTTGGCCTCCTTGTTGATTTCGTAGATGCTATCATCGTTCACTTTTTTGTATGATTTAGTGATGTTGTCGTGTAGGAGTTTACCGTAATGTTCCTTGGATGTTTTGTAGAAGTTAGTAGTTTTGTCGGCCGGGATGATAAGTTTATCAACATTTCTTATCATTATCATCCTCCTCTGTAATAACTGACTTGCCATTGGCCACAACCGCTTATTTGAATATGCATGCCCACCTGCAACAAAATATAAACAGTTCTATTGCCGCCAAACCTTCACTCCTGATGATTGCTTAGCGCATGAAACAGCCTGTAGAGTGACAACTACAAGTTCCTAGATTCTCAGTATTACCGCCCTGCAGAAATGCATTGAGCACTATACTTTGCCTGCATTGACAAGCAAACCATTTTCGTATATATATATATATATATATATATATATATATATATATATATATATATATATATATATATATATATATATATATATACCTAATTTTTTGCGTGTTGTTTCATATTTCTAATTTCAGCTGCCCATCGTTGAAAATTGAAAGAGTTCATAGCTTCTGTTAAAAGTAGGCATTTGACTGATGATGTCAATAATTTTTGCAAAAGTCTTAGGATTGAAAATAAATGCAGTCAAATGCTCAAAAGTCAATATTTGTATGCGTGAAAATGAACCTCTGATAAAGATAAAGTCAATGGTAATGTTTTAAAACGTGACCATTCAATATTGTGAAAGGGAATTGCAATTGTCTGTATTTGTGATCTAACTCAGTAGATCTTTTGTAAAAAAGATTGAAAATGAATCAGCCAGAAAATGATTCTTAGTGTGTGTGGAACAGAAAAACTTGTCTGCAAGACTTAAATTTTATAGGGCCAGTAATGCTAACTTTTGATGATTTTTCATTATTTTTATTTCATCTATTACAACTTCTTATTCCATCCCCTAAGAATGTTGAACACACACTATTTAGCTAGTCAACCTAGCATCTATGTGTAAAATGCATTGTTATTGTTTACATTTGAATTCTAGTCTGATCCAGAAGTCACTTTTCAACAATATCAATGCTGTTTACAAATGTACGGAATGAGTTGACAATCTGAACACTGTGTATATCAACATGCCTTGGGGAGTAGAACAAGGGATTACGGTTCACTCAAAACGAAAATGTCAGACATATTATCAAAAATTAGCATTACTGGCCCTTTAATGTTTGCTTAATTTGTGATGTATTTAGTTGTCAATTGTACAGCTGCTTTGTACAACATCTTTATGCCCTATGATCTTGTACACTGGTAATATTTCCTCGACTAAGCTTTGTTCAGATCACAATTTTCTCACTCTTCAAATATGAAATGTAAATTTATAAATTGTGCTTCTCATAGTAGATTGCCAATAAAAATATAAAATCATTGAGAGATGAACAAGTTTTGTTCATACTAGCTTAATTCATAGTGGATTGATCTCAGTTCCAGGTTGTTGAAAAACTTTTTTTCTTGGTGAACTACATCTTTTTCTGACTTTTGCAAATCTTATTGTAGCAATATTTTAACACTACTTTCTGACCTTTGCAAAATGTGTAATAGATTAGAGCACGATTTGAACTTGAACACAACATTTGGTCTTCTGACGTTCAATGTGTGGATTATGGTTCCTGTATGGTCAAATGCACATCCAATTTCACTTGATTTGTAAAGTCAAGGAAAATTGAGCTGTAGTTGCTGTTCTAGTTTCCATCAATGACATCAAAAGAAAATTTCAACCAAGCACAGACTTTTAGCGCTGAATTCATTGTGTGGACAAGTAATATTTTGCAGTGTAATGTTTTGTTTCAAATGTAAATTTCCAAAGTGAAAACTGCATTTCATGAATGAAAACAATAAAACATGCAAAAATATTATCCAAATATGTTCTGTTATGAATTTTTAACAATAGGACACATGTATAAGTACCTCCAAGTATTCCAAGGTACGTAAAAATTAATTCATTATTCTAGATCTAGAGAATCCACCGGTATTCATAGAAGTTCTCAACAAATCTGTAGTCTGTTTTATTGCTGTGGGTGTATAGGTTTGCATATGAGTGACTGACAGGAATCATCCATTCTCTGTTACAGTGTCAATTAACATTGAGGTTTATGGAACTCACAAACTACCGGGACATTTGTTACAAGTAATTCTGTGGATCCTGTTTTTGATGTTGCTCACATTAGCATCAAAATTTGCTCTTTTATAACTTAAAAAATTTCCTTTTCTGCAAAATTCAGGTTTTTTTGACTCATAAAAGTAGTGTTTCACAATTATGAATTATTAGAGAAGTGGGAGGTTTATCATGACTATTAATTAGTTCCAGAGACCAGCTCTGGAACTGTTAGTTTTTGCTCACTTTCCTTCTTTCTTTCTTTCTTTCTTTCTCTATTTCCGGTATTACTACCATAGAACATGCTATACACAAATTTATCCTAATTACCCAGAATGCATTGCGACACGCCTATGACGTCATCGCTCAGCTCAGACGGGTTTTACGGGCATTTCTTGTGTGTTTATTTATTTATTTTTTATTTGGCATTGCTCAACTATCATATTGCGTTCAGTTATTAATAATTCTAGCTTTCTTTCGCTTTGTTTTTTGTTGCTTTTTGATTTTATTTTTCTCTAAATACTCGCCGTACGTGGCGCTATACTGTTTCGCCCGAATGCTCATGGGTTGAATGACATTAACAATGGCGGCGTATTTCGCTTCGCCCGCACAGAGACAGAAAATTAGGGTTTCCGTAAGTTTACAAGCGCGGCTGGGCACATCGTGTACCTAGGCGAGGTGGGTGTGCTCGAAAACGATGATCAATGCAAAATTTGGACTCAAATCGGCTGTTTTGGCGGAGAAACTGCCCGCCGTATTTCTGAGGAGTCACCACCGTTTTTCCTATCTCAGTCTGCGGGGCTGTGGTGGGAGGCCGTTTAACGCCGGTAACACACAGCCCTGCCATGCAGAGCTAGGCATTCATAGTGAACGTACTGTCTGTCACGCTCCGGCATGCGTTGGCTGCACGTAAAAGCAACTCAACTTTCCAAGATCAAACGGTCAGTATCTTGTGAAAACAGCAACATAGCAATGAAAATTGTTTTAGTCTGTGCTTTTAATCAAATGAAAATGCATGTGGCTCAATTTCAACGGCCTAGGTCCGATGTTTCCTCTCGTCTGATCATCGTCGTAATCACACGCCTCTTTACGGCAACAACTCAGCGCTACCCGTCAAGCGATTGATTTTGCGTAGGTCAGCGGAGCGAAAATTATTGCTCTGGCTCGCGGAATGTCGTCTGATAAACATTTCCGTGCGTTGTCGCCCCCGTATGTATCTGTTGCGTTTTTACCGTATATGTAGGCATTTGTAATCTGTGTACTATAATTCCCCGGACTGCCTTGCTTTTAGTTGTATTGGTGTTTACTGCTATCAGCCCTGAATATTAAAATCCAAAGCACTCTTTCATTCTGCACCTATCTTTGTCACACATCTCCTCTTGTTCTTCCGCTGCTCTGGTCTCTGGAACTTCGCTTTTGCTTGCAAATGCTTTCTAGTTCTATACTGGATTCTCTGCACGTTTTCGTTGCATGAAGTCGGTACGCTGTGGTCAGAATACCAGTACATATTATCCGACTGTCTCATTAGACATCTTGTCTTGGCTAACCGATCGAAGGGACTAGTCAGTTTTTTCAGCCTTTGAGGGGATTTATTAAAAACATGGTGACCTCCCCATTCACCATAATGAACAAACTGGGCGACTCCCTCCCGGCCAAAGAAACTGGCCAGTCCCTCAAAGGTATACTGTCACCTGTTCCAATTTTGCCACAGTTACCATGGAAAGAGAAAAAATCTAACCAATCACAAATTTTAAGCGGACGGCCGCTTTTTAAAAACAGCGCCCTCACATGGGCAGTTTGAATACCAAGGAACGCCCTTTGACCATATATCGGCATATTTAGATTACAGGTGACTGTATACCTTTAAGCTTGTCTTACCCAAGTTTTTACCATCAAAGTGGAGATGGCAGGTTCATGTCATGCTGTGACTGAAGGCAAATTTATTTCCAAACAGTCAATCAGCTACTCAGCAGCCATAGTTTTACACTCTTTAAGTTGCTGTAAATAATAACAGTTTAGCAATCAGATACGCTGCACATTGCCAAAGATTGCTCGCAGCTAGCGGCGATTTCTTGCTACGCAATTTAAAGGTCGAGGACTCGACCCCAGGGTGTTCTAGTCTATACGAGGATTATGGAGGTGTCATAGCATTTTGTTTTCCATTGAAATTGTAATCCAGGAAGTAAATTTCTTGGCAAGACAATCTGACGCCTGAGTCGGGCCTTTAAGCGCAGACGCAGGTTCGAGGTCTGAACGAAAGTTTTCTACCTGCAAAAACTGTCAATAAAATTGTTAAGCTTATTTGAATGTCCCCAACGCTATAAACTACTGAAGGTTGTCAGAAACTTAAATGCGGTCAGGTTTTTAGTATAGCACAGTGACAGTGAAGATGCGTTTTGAACCTGTAAT
The DNA here is from genome assembly GCF_041260155.1 of Ptychodera flava. Classification (NCBI taxonomy): domain Eukaryota; kingdom Metazoa; phylum Hemichordata; class Enteropneusta; family Ptychoderidae; genus Ptychodera; species Ptychodera flava. Next base: position 4,164,043 of record NC_091931.1, on the reverse strand, counting down.
GAGTATCACACAGACATCTCGCCTTCTGTCTATAAGCTTACTATCACCAAAGAAGTAAAAGAGCCACCGCCGTAAGGCTTCTTACAGTAGTATGAATATACGAATGATAAAAGTATGAATTGTTTCTTTAATAAAGATGGTTTAGGCGAGAAAATAATACTGCAAATTTGACTGAACAGATAGTATTCTGCATTTGAAAAATCTTGTTAAAAACTCTTGACGAAATTATTATGCCAAACAAAATAACTTTCCTGAATTCAAGGATCGGCCATACCAGTGATGAAATTTCGTTTAACACATACAGCCACACAACAGAGTCCTTTGTCGTCACTTCTTCAAATTGCTGATATCTTTCAGTCTCCTTTTCGTGGAAACAAGAAATCCACTGACAGAGTAATATCATCCTTAATATGTATTCCTTCACAGTCAGTACCACAGTCTACTCTTGACCACTGTAGGGTCATATCTCACTTGAAATAAAATGATACGGTATTATCATCTATTGTTGCTTCTGTACCAAGTAATGATTAAATCATTTTCAACAAAATTTGCACGATTTGAAAATCCTTGTACATCATTATTGAGTGAAGTACATTACAGTCCATGTTGCTGTCTAATTTTTAGAAGTGACGTTTCCGGGGTATTATTCATTTATGTTATCTGGCCTCATCGATGAATTTTCGTTCGTAAAACCTTGTGAATTTGCCTCTTAATATTAATCTCTAAACCACATTGTCTGCTTTGGTAGTTTTCTTCGAGGGGTGAATACATTTTATGAAAAAAAGGACTCAAAGCTATTTGGCCGAATCAGAATCATCTTGATTTCCTCAACGCAGCTATCTATAAAGAGATAGCCATTTACCTGTGTACCGTATCCAGCCTCGGGATATTGTTACGGTAGAAATTACCACACACACACTGTGAATACGAGAAGCGCACTACAGAGTCCAATATTAACCAAAATGATTTAATAGAAGCTAAAATACTCACAAATAATTAAAACTATACAAAAGTTACCCTGCTTGGTCGAGAGCTTCGAGCATTAGTTTAACCAGTCTGTTTTCACAAAAGTCCACGGAGCATGGTTTCAATCCAACAGTCCGGTCTTTAGTGCGACGTGTATATGGCGACGTGGCACTAAGTCGACAGTCCGTAACTTCGTGGCATGGTTATTTGACGTTCAGAATAACGTTTTTCCTCTTCTTTCTTTACACTGGAGAAATAACGTTGACTGTCCTGCAATATCTGCGTTGGTTCCGTAAACTTTTCGTTCTCAATACTGTCAGTTATGGAGCACTCTCCAGATCTGACAGGCGAGGTCCTTTCAGATGTTATGCAGTCTCCTCTTGCACTTTGAGAACGTGTCTATAACATATTCGGTCTACACCTGGTCGGTAGTAACATTAAAATGTCCATTACATATAATCTACATAAAATCCTGGAACACAACAGGTGACGACGTATTATGAAGCTGTCGAGCAAAACTGTTGAACCTCTCTTTCCAAACCGTGAAGCTTGCTCCATTAACTTAAGGAAATGAATGTGAGCATCGTAACAATATAAATCTACCACAATCGCCGACCCGCCCAGGCCGCACCAAGAATCGAAACCTTATTGTGACTACAGCAAAGAAGGAAGCGCTACCGTAAAGCTATTGCTTTGCATAAATTTCACAGAGTTTTCATAAAGACAACTGAAACAAAACAAAACACAAAACAAAACCTTGAAATTGACTTTTTCAATTAAATGAACGTTTGAGACAAACGGTCTCTCGCCAGCCAGCCCCCGAATGTGTGCTTGAAGTGCGCCGCCAGCGGGAAAGCCGCAAGCTGAGAGTTGGCAGTTGGCCGTTTCGCTAATATAATGAGTGGTACCTCGTTCAGACGCAGGAGATTCGAGGTCTGGCACAGTACATGAGAGAGTGAAAGAGTCCTGAAGCATTTTACCTCTAAGGAATTTTGAAAGTTTGTTATCCAGGAGCATATTTGTTCAACTTTTGGTGGTTTGGGACAGTGCCTTAGCAATAGAATTGAACATGGTTTAAACGCCCAAGACGATTTTATGAAATTATCAAAGAAAAATGCGCGGATTATATTCATTTTAAGTTAATACGTAAGATCAGAAAAGGTACCACATCGCGTATCGCCAATCTGGCATCTTAAATGGAAGAAGCGTCGGGTATTGATTTGTACGCGTAATCGTTTAATACCCTGTAAATTTGAGGGAGTGTGTTTTTCATCACCAAGACTGAAGGAACTTGGTAGTTTGCTGACAAGAATAAGCTTACAAATCTCCTGCTCCTTTCCCTATCAAGGTACACGGACACACATGATTAATAAATTAATAATATTAATAAGACGGATTGCTAAGAAATGTACGTTTCCATTTCCTTTAGTTAATCAAGGGAAAGCAAAAACGAGAAATATTCGAAAGAGAAGTCCTCTCACTGAGAAAGTTACAGTTATCTTGTAAAAAACATTACAGTCGTTTTGCGCGTTTCTTCTCGTCAACTTCTACAATCCATGATGATTGAAAATGACATTGAATTAAACTGCAATGTTTCAAATCATGTGTTCGATTTCGTTATTTATTAAAAAGATGTGAGAGACTGGACAAAAATAATTGGATGCTTTATGATCCAATCTGCCATCTGATGATGATCCAATATGCCATCTGATGAGAGAGAGAGAGAGAGAGAGAGAGAGAGAGAGAGAGAGAGAGAGAGAGAGAGAGAGAGAGAGAGAGAGAGAGAGAGAGAGAGAGAGAGAGAGAGAGAGTCGTTGTCGACTTGCAATATGTAGCGGCTCGGAGGTAGATCGCCCTTTTTACGAAAACTTAAGAAGTCTGAAAATATTCTCTACCTGATTGGACGTTTGGAAATAGTCGTTCCAAGGAACCAAAGGCTAAAACAGGCTTTTTATACGCTCTACAATTTTAGCTCATTACCGTCAGTAGAGATGACACAAGTGACCAAGTGACCGTCATTTTCCATTCGCGGTATAGTCACCACACCTGTTTCGACTAATTTGCATACTCATTACTTTACAGTCCTTTCACTTGACCCGCCTTGCAGCAGATTTTGAAACAAAAGAATATGTATGTATCGAAACAAAAGCGATACGTACATATTCTTTTGTTTTGCTTTTGTTTCGACGCATCGAGAATGATTGACAACCAAACAACACTGCCTCTAACACACACGGTTATCAAAAACATTGCTGAGGTCTTGGTCTGATAAACCGTGCCTTTTTACCATTAAGTCAACGAAGCCCCTTTCGGATTATTGTAATAAAAATAATATATCAATTGTTCAATATTTTGTTTCATAAGATATGGTAATATCGGATTTGTAAGCAGCCTCAGACATTTATTTGAAAATAGAGATGTATCCGATAAAATCACTTTTGTAAGTAAATACAAACATTTCCATTTTAAAATAATTTTTGCAGCGAAAAGTTTATCATATGTCTAAATTTACTGGAAAACAAATTTACATTATATTGTAGGTTTCTCATGTGGACAGGGACTCGTTCCTTCGACCCGTTTGTTGGTATCATGATCGTTACACTAATGATTCAAAGTCGGCGAATCTTTACACCCTTCTCTAAAATAATGGTTCACCCTTAAAAGTGTCTCGGGCAAACTTTTGCTCAAAAACCCCTTTCACCACTGTACTGCGAAAAAAGCCAATTTTGGCGGTTAGACGAAAGATTAGTAAGATGCGAATTTTATACCACTTTCTGCCAGATTTAGGACGGGCGGACGACCAAACAAATGTAAATTTGGTTTATTTCAATTAAACATACTAAACTGATGATTCTCGACTGTCTTACATTGGTATATTATTAAAAACTGAGCCAACAATTTGGTAATTATTTTTAAAAATGATCAATTTTTTAAATGGGCGCTGGGGGCGCACTTTCAACCGGAAGGAGAAAGGGAGCGACTATGATCATCTGTCGGTGGGGACCCAGCACTGACCGTTTATTTTTTGTTGAATATTTTCGCTTGTTTACATGTATTTCCCATGAAATTAAGACTATGGCTACATATGCCTGTTGCGTTTTGTTTTACCGGAGGAAAACAGTTGTACCTAAGAACTTGAAAAGTATCAGAGGTATAAAATGTTGTGGGAAGAATTTATAGCCCTCTGGCCTTGCCCTCGCTTCTTCTGCCGTGATGGCTTTGTAGTGTAGGGCCGGCTGCACAGTAAAGCCAACATAAGAAGCCAGCACACTGCCCCAAGGGCTACAATTTAATTGTTTGTAGTGTAACAGGCTAGAAAAAGTCGACAGTATAACGTTCTCAGAAAGTCCTGTCGTAAGAAAACTGCGTCGCTCAATGGCTTGGTATCAATGCTTTTAGTGCGTTCGCTAAGTCGTGCAATGCATGCATAAAAATTGTAGTTCGTCAACACAATTTCACATAAAATCACAGGTTTTGTATTAACCATCCTTTGGTGCAGAAATTTGTGATCGTTAGATGATTATTTTATTTTTATTAGTTAAATATTGGACTTTGCATCCGCTTTTATTGAAACGTATTAATGAAAGTAGACTCTCCTTGGGTCACAGAGTCATCGCCGACAGTGCAGACAATACTATTGACCTCATGACCTTTTCATTTTCATCAGAAATTGGCCTTTTACCAACCACCGCCTGTTTCGACTAGTTTGCGTGTGCTTTGTCTTGCCGATCGCGATTATTGATTTTGATCTGCCTTGGAGCAGATTTTGAAACAAAAGAAATGTATGGCATTTATTTCGACGCAACGAAAATTATTGATGGCCACTCAAAGTATATAAAACTACCGTTTACTTTCAGATAGTTGTCAAAAATTTTGCTCAAGTCTTGTTGTAATGAACAATGCATTTCTACCCATTCACTTTAGCGAAGGCCCTTTCGGATAGTTTTAATTAAAATATTAGTTTATTCAACGTGGTATTGCATGTGACCGAAATTTTAAGAAGCTTGCATTTTTGCAACTGCAGACACCGTTTTGATTCTAAAAATATGTATCCGATAACAACCCATTTCTGTTAGTATATATTTACTGTCAGTAATGACAAACAACTCAAATTTTCAAATAATTTTCGTGGCAAAAAGAAGTATATTAAGCTTATGTCTTATTTTTACAAGAAACTAATTTACACCACGTTATTGCAAGGTAGTATGTGATTTTCATGCAGCTCGCTTTAAGTGTTGTACCAGGACGATTTTGATGTGCATTTTTCAATTGACTTCAAACCTTTTTCTATTTGCCATAAGCATCGCTATGGCTGACTTCCGTGATCGGTATGTTCGAGCGATTTCTGGAAAATGACTGTGATACTTCGTTCAGTTGAGTCAACGCCGGGAATTAATTTCGTGAAAATTTGACCTCTTTCTATATTTGAATAGCACTGTACCAAAATATTCAGGGGCTGAAGATGGCGAGGGGAACAAAGCGCACAATAAGGCCCACGAAAAGCATGTCATAACACATAACAACTAAGATTGGACACACTTAAAGTAGACATTGACCTTCAAGAAAAATATTGAATCATACGTGGCATTAATTTGTACGTGTTCACACAAATATTGACTTAATTACACATATATCACTGCTGACAACGCTGAACAGGTTCATATAGATTTCAAATGCTTCTTCGGTGATGTCCAGGATATTTCATTTGTTGTTTGAACTTAGTCGACTGAGCCCCGTCATTATGCAGAGAAGTTCGAACTTAACTATATTTGGTTTGATAGCTTCTCACGCCCGTATTAAAATACATACAACCCAAGAATGTCAGATTTACTATGCAATGAACTTTTGTCAAAATACAGATTACAGGGAGGGTGCATTGTTTACTCAGCATGCTACAATTCACATTGCTGTATGATATACTCTTGATGATCAAAGACATTTAATAAAAACTGCTTTACTTGTGTATGGATATTCTTTTGATCAATTCTCTGCAGAATATTTTGTTTCGTTTGCATTCAGGGCTTACAGATGTCTTTCCTTCGTACTGGCAATGTGGAAGATGGTGTTTACATTATCTTGATCGGAGAGTACAAGTGTCGTCACGGTGCATTTTTAGTGTGTCAGAGAACGATTCTTTTTCGGATTCAAGTACCCACCCCTCATATAAACTGAAATTTTAACATGTCCTGCGTTTTTAAAGACGGTTATTTCAAATGAAGCTTACAATACATGCTTTGAAAATGTTTGATTTCTTACTCTATCAGTGTCCTAGGTGCAGATGTGGAATTTTTATACTTCGCAGCTTTCACTCTATCATTTGATAGTTTATCGTAACATCCTCCGTATGTACTGTGCCATTTTCTGGTATTTCTTTGAATTGAAATCGCCTTTAAGTAGCGCAGCAATTCTTGCTGAACTCAGAGATACTGGCAGACTCTCCTCCGGCACCGATCATAGGGACCTATCTGTCTAGGCCTCTCTACGTATTCTGCAAATATCAACAATCGCAAGATTATTTAAAAGTTAAATGTAGTAATTACCTGGACTGAGTCATTTCTTCTTCTGACGACTCCACAAACGAACATGAGCGCACTTCAGGAAAAGTTCACTATCTTGACCTGAGTTGAAGTTGTGAATGAGGTTATCCACAGACTTCCCCTCTGAGAGCATCATGGCCTCCTTTCCCTCTGCAGTTGTACTCGCTAAACATATTCAAGTTGGATTTATAATATTGTTTATCTATTTCTCAAATATTTCACATTCTGTTTCTTTGGTTAGTGCTTCAACTGCATTTCTATAACTCCTGAAAAAAAGTTTAATGCTCGAATGAACACTTTATGTGCCGATCTGTTACTTCCTTTAGGAATCACGTGACTGATAAAGTGGACGGGATGAAAACAGCCGTAGCACGTTTCCTATACTTGGTTCAAGTCGGTGAATCTCTTAAAAAGAAAACCATCTCTCCTATTTCACGCAAACCTATTTGGAATTTGGCAGCCCAGACCAGGTTTTCGTGAACGCGTTACATTTGAGTCTGCGCAGTAGTGAGTTAGTTTCTGCCGGATTCCGGGAGAAACTCATCGCGTGCACTTCGCTGATCACTGCGTCTCACGTGACTAGCTAGACGCAGCACTGAGGCGGGGACCAGCCAACGCGTGCACCCCACTCACGCGTTTCACATTAAGGATTTGGCTGGTCCCTATGGAAGACCGGTCGCGACATGCGACCTGCGACTTCAAAACTGCGACCTGCGTCCTGCGAGTTTGAAACATGCGACCTGCGACTTCGGCATTTAGATAGGTGTAACCTGCGACTTCACAACAGCGACCTGCGTGTTTGTCAAACTGCGACCTGCGACTTCACAACTGCGACATGCGACAACAACACGTAACGTTTCATGGTGTTTTCCTCAGTATTAGATTGGAGGCGTCTTGCGTGAACTTTAATCCTTTGAGCGCCAAAGTCTATTTTTGTCCCCTTTATATAATAAACCCCTGTCAATTTTTCTCCAATTTTTGCAAAAATTTTGGGAAAAACCTGTAGCCAATGAAATGTGATGTCGATTTGGTCCAAAATTATCAAAAAATTACAAAAAATTCATACAATTGGTAAAATTTTGCACTAAAATTTTGGTGGGAGAAAATTACAGCGCTCAAAGGGTAAAACGTGGAAAGGAGATTTAACGTTCAACATCGATCAATTAATAAGCCATTGCTTTCGCTTTGGTAAATCGTTCACCAAGTCTGGCAAAACTCAATTCATGTACACACCAGTTCACTCATTTTCATCTGGAGAGATAATTTTATGACGGAAATGTTGACAGTACGACTGTGTAATGCATGGAAATAATATGCTACGTGATAGGCATTTATATGTTTATATTATAATTTCAAATTATTTTAGATATTCTTCGTCTGCCTTACCTCGCTTCTTTCCTTATGTTATCGACAAACCTTTTGATTTTTAGATATCTCTGGTATTTATCCTCATTTCACAGTGGTATAACCATTTAGCTGTCTGTTTAATTCATCAGTTGCCCCCCCCCCCCTGTATCATAACTAGTCTGCGTCGGTGTCATTGCAAACATTCGAATTTTCAGTTATTGTCGTTCATTTTCTGACATTTCCAGTTTTGTTCCAATTCTCCAGTGATTGATCATCGGATGTTGCCATCTTTTCGTCTAATTCATTTTTACTTTTCGTCAAAAAATCGAATTGATCCAACTTTTGTTCAGTTGGAAAAATAAAAATATTCTTACTGGTTTACTTCGGACTACATTTGTCTACACAAATAACATATGCAAAGTAAAGCAGTTAAAATAATACTGATACAGAAGTGCAAACATATTTGCCAACCATGAATAGCCAGTGACCTACTTTCTTTATAGATAACGCGAGTTAAAACTGTAAAACAGGACATCATTAAACCCTCCTACAATCCTATTTTCAGCCTAATATGTACATACTATAATATGTACATATTATTTTTGTGTGTATATAATATTTTAGATCATGTGGGCAGAAAAGTTCCAGAAACTAACACTGATGTAGACGTTTAAAACCCTATTGCTATTGCATTATTTCAGATCAGTTTGCCTTTCGTAAGAAGGAAAATAAATTTGTGCTCTTCGTTTGTGGAATTCTCTACCGTCACAGCTTCATGCACTTCTATCGCTGGTTGAATTCTTTCGCTGGCCGATTTTTGCGTAGGCCAGCGGTGCGAAAATTATGCTCTGGTCGCGAGAATGCGGTAAACCGGCTGTTTTAATACAGTGCAATGGTGTCCCTCGTGTTTTTCAGGCTCATGTTCAGAGCAATGGTGCGAACAAATCAAGACTGATATCGCAGTTTGACAAACACGCAGGACGCAGGTCGCTGTTGTGAAGTCGCAGGTTACACCTTGGTCTAAATGCCGAAGTCGCAGGTCGTATGTTTCAAACTCGCAGGACGCAGCAGGTCGCAGTTTTGAAGTCGCAGGTCGCATATCGCATGTCGTGACCGGTCTTCCATAGGTCCCCGCCTCAGTGACAAGCACAAAGAGGCAGGTAACGGGAAACCGCCATGTATCGAATTACGAAATCTGATTGGTTGAATCATGGGGCGCTGTCATTGGCTGTTCAATTTTACTTTGAAGTAAAGCTAAAATTATCACAGCGAACGTGGCTAGAATTTAATCGAGGATTTAATTAACATTCTTACAAGTTTTGAAATATTGGCAGGTACCAGACTAGACTAAAAAGCACGCGATAAAAAATGATGCACTATGTGCGGGCATGCGCAATCAACAACTTCCGGGAGACCAAAAACTGTCTCATTTCAAAATACAGAACACAAATCATCGCGTTCACATCACTCAAATATTCACAAATCACAGACTTGAACCAAGTCTGCACGTTTTCGTCAAAAACAGTTAACTTCCGCTGTCGATGTGACTGTACTTCCCCCCCCCCCCCCCCCCCACACACACACACAAATCATTCGATCTATCCTAAGATTTTGAAATCTTTGTCTGGTAATTTGAAGCATGCGCCCGGTGTTAATTGTATTGACAGTATTCATTAAAGAAAATGATCCCTCATAATGTTTCCACTGTTTTGATTCATTTTCTATGCGATTTCATAAGTTGTTCTTATTTGTGCATTGAAGCCCTAAATGCGCTCTTCCTTTGGCCATTCAATAAGTACGAATAAATACGCAATTTGTTATATTTTTAAAGATTGAACTATGTACACCGTCACAGGACACTGCTGTATGATGGTCTTGACAATTTCGTGCAATTCAAAGATTTTCTATTCTCTTAGAAAAATACATGAACTTACATTGTCCGCGTGTGGTCAACTGCAGCAAGTCCGACACAACGTTAGGCCATCTTCAAAATTAGTTTTCTTTCTACAGCGCCCCTGTTTTGTACTTATGGGGGTTCTATTGATGACAGCACTAAAAGCTTACAGTGTTTGTCTAACAGTTTTAAGAGTACAGCTCCCCTCTCTCTCTCTCTCTCTCTCTCTCTCTCTCTCTCTCTCATATCATTCTGTTGGTGGTGTTTTAATTCATTTATCTTTCTCAATAACAAGGTCGTATTCTAGTCAGTGTACCGGTTGTGTTTGACTGGTAGCAAATAACAAATGATGATTTCCTACTGTTTATTTTGATTCATGGAAAAATCATTTTGCTACAAGTATGTGACCTATATAAATAATTGGAGCACTAGCGTCTTGCTCCAAACAGAAAACCACGAAGGTTAGAACTCACCACAAAAATAAGAGATACTCTTTGTAGAAATTTTAAAACTCATCCTCTCAGTGGTGAAGGGAACCTTCGTATGTATGTCCCTCCCTCCTTCCGTCTGTATGTATTTGTGCATGTGTGTGTGGATAATAGGTAGGTAGCTTGATTGGTAGCTAGCTATAGGTAGCTAGGTATGTATGCATGTACGTATGTATGTATGTACCGGTAGGTACGTACGTAGGTACGTAGGTACGTAGGTACGTAGGTACGTAGGTATGTATGTATGTATGTATGTATGTATGTATGTATGTATGTATGTATGTATGTATGTATGTATGTATGTATGTATGTATGTATGTATGTATGTATGTATGTATGTATGTATGTATGTACATGTAGGCCTATGTATGTATGTATGTATGTATGTATGTATGTATGTATGTATGTATGTATGTATGTATGTATGTATGTATGTATGTATGTATGTATGTATGTATGTATGTATGTATGTATGTATGTATGTATGTATGTATGTATGTATGTATGTATGTATGTATGTATGTATGTATGTATGTATGTATGTATGTATGTATGTGTGTAAGTGTGCATGAATGAATGAATGAATGCACTCAAATGTAACTTCATTACAAAATTCTACTTTAGCTAAGGAATCCTGAAGAATGGCAAAGAGATCAATTTCACAGGAGAATAAATTCGAGTGAATACGACACACAGAGACAGCACTTTAAATTACGATGTATTATGAGACCTTGTTTTCATATATTATACATATGTCGAAAAAGTAAGGTAAATTTCAGCAAATTAAATATATATATAATCTTACACATACGCCCATTTTGCTCCGCCCTGATGACGTTTACCGTAAAATATCAGCCGTGATATTTTACGGTAAACTTCGAGATATGCACAGTAAACATCATCAGGTTTTGAGTGTTCCTAACTATATTTGCAATTTGATAGTAAACAAAGTAAATAAACAAAATGGCTTCCTCGCTCCGCCTCGCTCCGACACACAAATTTGAAGGGCTTTGAGGAACAAGCAGAACAAGGATATTTCGGGTAGCTAAATACGGGAATAATATTTTGAATCATGTAATGTTACCCCGTGGTTATTCCATTAAAGTTCTTATGAATTTAAGACAAGTTCTAGCAAGCACGCTACCGTTCCTACAGCACGATCTACCTCCAAACAGGTATTATGCGCGCGCGTGTGACACTTGTTGACATTGCTATTCCCAGTGAGTGTAAACAACCAAATTGGCCGCCTCTACCCGCTCCGTACTATAGTCGAGAGTAATCGAGATCGGGAGAGAATCAAATTAGAGGTAAGTTTCTGATCGGTAACGATTGTAATAACATATCGCGCCTAAAAGAGTTCTTCTGGTGCAACTATTTTTTTTTGAGTCTCGGTAAGTTTGTCTTTTCTTATGATGTCACGGGATACGGAGGATTTGTCACGTATGGTCACTTCTGCCACTTTTATAGTTTATGAATGAAGCATGTTTGCACAAATATCTCCGTATTTATGCGCATAGCAGAATTACAGTAAAGGCATGGGTATATGATAAATCGATAATTACCCAATATCGCCAGTTCCTTGCGTCGTATCAGCATGAGCCATTGTGCTGCGTCAGACTCTCGACTTCGTCTCGTGTCTGACGCAGCACAAATGACACTCACGCTAATACGACACAGGAACAGGCGATATTGGGTAATAACCCCTAAATATTCGATGTACACAGGGGTTTTGTCTCTATGCTTTTAAATACAAAACGTCAACACATCAAAAACCACTTTAATTTGGATTAGGTTACACAATCTTAAAGATTTGCCACATAAAAATCAAATTAATTAGGCTTATAAAACATACAATGAAACCTAAGATAACGGCAATTTCTTATCTTGTAAAACAATGTTTAATTGGATAATCTGAAGACAACCTTTAGATCTGAGCCAACCAGAAAAAATGGTTGGTTAAGATAATGAGCTGTTACATATAACATCCAAATGCGACTCGTACTAAGATGTGAAATGTCTAATAGAACCTCAGTGTCTTCTGTTAGCCATATAGTACGTGTAAATTTATTCTAGTCATCCGTTTATATTTAGAGGACACTTAAGACACAGACAATTCACGATGTATTCAATTTGGATTTTTTGGAAAGAATTTTGAACACATATTAGGCTATTGAATTGGTCATATTACAATTACTGTTCTCACATTACGACCACCCTACATTTTACGATAAGACAATTGGAACCCATGAAGTTGCCCGCAATGGGCTTCATCGCACTTTTCAAACGGCAAAATATATCTGATGCCTACACCACTTTCTATCAGCATCGAGTGTCAAGAAAATACTATAATGCTGCACATTATTAACACGGCTGGTGTGATAGCCTAGTTGTGATAGGCTGGTGTGATAGTCTAGTTGTTGTTCAGGCCAACAACGTTCGCATGGGTACCTACCTGACTTGCAACGCCGCAATCCAATATACTGGCTATGCACGATAAGGTCAATTGTATATATCAGAGACACGATCGGCATTCTACAGTCTTGTAAAATAGTCGTCTTCATTTAAGTTCATCACAAAACCATTATAGAATCCGTTAGTTCGAGCGTTCCGATCTTCCAGTTCACTGGCTATTTGACGATTAGCTAAGTTATATGCATATATAATTAACACAAATACAACGGCTATGAATAGTACAACTAGAGCTATGACCAGTCCTACCAGCGCCTGTACCAAAGTCTCCACCTCTTCCTGGGTCATGTTTAAGCCAAGTCCCATTCCAATTGCGTTATCATCTTCAGAGTCTTCGATAGCAGCCGCTATTTGCTCAAGATGCGGCACGAAGTCGTTCCAGAAAGACACCCCTTGGTGCTTTAAGTTGACCTTCACATCCGGGCATATATCGAGTTCGAGATATTTCTTTTCACTGAAGGTGAACTGAGGCCATTCTGTGGATTGTTCTGTATGGGCGACGTTAGGGTTGCTATCGATGAGGGTTAAAAAATAAAAATTAGAGTGCGTCATAAATTTACAACTGACCGAAATTTACAGGGATGAAGTCAAGTGTCTTCGTGTGTTAATTTTGTCAAAGCAGATATAACAGTATCTTGTGACAGATTTTTCGGTGTGGCATTTTGAATCAAATATTTGGTTTGTCGATGCAGTGCATCAGTATATAACGAACATTCCTGTGGTGACAACTGAATTCGATTAACAGCACTAACACACAGATATTCAGACACTGTGAACAAGCTGGAAAGTACTGGGTATTTCAAGAGGTGTGGGAAGTTGACCTAGAGACTGTGTCGCACAGATGCACAGGGCTTTTTATCTTAGAAATCACATAAAAGAGGGTAAAACATTGAAACAAATTGATCATTCATAAAACATTTATCTTTAAGAAGCGACACAAAAAGATAACGAGGACGTAATGGTGATATGTACCAAGCGCATAATGCCATGGTGCAGTTAGCTGTAAGTATGGTATCACCAGGTTCACTCAAAGGCTTCAGACTTTAAGATATTTAATTAACGTTATTTGAAATGCTGCTTGATTTTGAATTGTCGAGTGGACCGGATAGCACAAAACTGGTTTCTGTATCTTTGAATATCGAACCTTTGAAAGTCACAATTATCAGTTTTGAAGTGTGCTAAAAAGCGTGATAGTACGTATGTTGTGAACAACCAAACGCCATCTCGCATGCATCTCCCTTTTACTGTTCGCAATAACCGTCAGGTGGTTTCTATGGAAATTCTGCAAAAGTCGTGCCTTTATAGTATTCAACAATAACCAGGTATTCTCATGGACTTTAGTAGACCAAGAACGGTCTCTTCGACCAGATCACAAAGCCCGAGAGTTGTGTCATCATTTATCTTTCCATCTATACTTTTACTCAATATCCAGGGTGAAAAAAATTTACTCCCCAAATTAATCTACAGACGTTGTTTTCATTGGTTCGCCCTGGAAATCAGGGAGCTAACCAATATATAAATACGAATAAATAAATCATTTGTAAACAAAGAAATGATATCATTCTATTCGGCCCTTCAAACGCTTAATTGCAACGGGCTGCATCCATACACACAGAGAAAGTGCTAATGAAAGAACTGTTCCGGGAAGAACCGTGAAACCAACTTACCCTGTTTTGACGAACTGTGAAATGTACTTCATCATGACCATCGATAAATGTCGTTCTTCATTGTTAAATGAGAACGTCTGAGGACGATTTAACGCCTGGAATGGTTCACCCAAGACAAGTCTGACATCATCACCTTGTAAGGCACCCATCCCTTCAGGGAGCGTTGAGTAAGACGGTCTCTGGTTGAAATGATACATATACACCTTTCCACCCGTTGAAGTATGTATATTTGCGGTCTTCATCATCGGAGCATAAATCATGAAATCGTTGGTCAAGTCCAATAGCCGCTTGGTCAGTTCTCCGCTATCTTCGTCCATGGTGTTTATGTATTCTCGCTGAATTGCTAAAAGAATTAGGTCCTCGTTTGCGAACAGGTACGTTTCCAGAATCGTGCGTACTGCGTCTAGAAAATCCGAACGCGAATTAATTTCTTTTTTGAGTACCGTCTGAGCTAACTCTCCATTTGTGGTACCAAGGATCATTTCTACCGGATCGTAGTCGCCTGCCAACATAATTTCAGCTGGATCGTGACTTATCACGCGGCCATCCACTACAACAACGGGTGTAAAATCATTTGCAGTAGTCATACCACTGTTTCTGATTTCATCAACACTAAGCTGACGCAAACATTGAAGTGTTTCGCTGTTGTCTCTCCTTTCGCAATTCACTTTACGGATGAAGTCTTCAGCTCCTTGACGGGCTGTGGTTTTACGATATTCACTGTCAGTCAAGGGACTGAAGGATGAACCACTCAAACAGATAGCACGATGGAAGAGATCTCTAGAACGGGATGATGTCATGAGGTACTGAACTGCCCATGCACCAGAACTGAAACCGGCAATCGTTACCCTGTCGGGATTTCCGCCAAAATTTTCGATGTCACCCCTAATCCACTCCAAAGCTAAGAGAATATCCTGTAATCCGTAGTTTCCTGATAAGATGTCGTTCTCCGTGCTCAGGAAACCAAGTACACTGAGACGGTAATTGAATGTAACAACGACCATGTTTCCGAAAGCGGCAATAGCGTCACCAGAGAAATGCGATGCATCACCCGTGGCGAGGTTGTCTCCCTCCACGATGAACATGACAGGTAACAAGTCATGATTTGTGAAATGTCTGTGGGATGAAAACACATTGAGATAGAGACAATCTTCGCTTGAGTTCGGCTTACCGACTTGAAGACACGCTGGTCTGTATCGAGTTACACTAAGTTGTCCGGACCACGTATTTGGAGATTCTGGTGCTTGAAATCGTCTAGAACCTATCGGTGGTTTTGCGTACGGAATCCCGAGAAACACGTCGACATTCTTTCCCCCTAAACTGTCGTGTGACTTGACAGTGAGACCAGACACTTTCCCATAGGTAATATCAACTGTCGGTCCTGTTTCAACCTCGACAAAGGTGTTCTCCATTAGAATAGGTGGTACCACGGAAGCGGGACACGCATTTTCAGTTGCACCAAAGTTTAGAACGTAGTTACTCCAGAAAGCAACCATTTCTGCGTTTGGCTTGACTTTCACAGAGGGGTTACTGTCAATATGAAGGTACTGTTGATTTTCTGTTGTAAACTGGGGCCAGTTGATAAGACCATCTATGCTACCCGGGCTGTTTGGATCTCTGTAAAGTAAAAAATGTAGTCACGTTTAATTTTGTACACACCATATCACCAGTGCAGTGCTTGCAAAGCTAAGCTAAGTAAGTTCACAATTCCAAACTTTTTAAAACTAAACCTTCTTCTCTTTTTCAGAGAGAAAACATCATGGCATGGCTGAAAACTGTGTAGCAATAGCTGCGGTGTCTTTTATTTTTATTATTGACGATCCCTCTTAAACTGCTGGTCGACCCTTTGCCTATCAGAATAACGTTGTAATCTAAGCTATCGAGGTGTGATGGTTTTGAAATAGCAACGTAACATAAGGACTGTGAATGTACACGCCGACATCAAATTGAAAAATATCCAACTCACTCAGCCATAACAAAGAATAGTGTAGTTTTCACGGATTACAACCAAAGACATGGCTCCCTTTTCAATGTACCAATATTGTACTTGAACAGTTTTATTCTAAACAAGTAACTAAAATGTTTTGTTTTGTAATATACTACTCACGGTACTGATTGAAGCAAACAAAATTACAATATAATTACTATTACTACTATTATCTCGTAATTTTGATCAAATGGCCGAAAAGAATTATCTGAAAACAATAGCAATCAACTCTAAGGTATGCAAGAACAACCTAGAAGCTCATGTTGTTTGTCTGCTTTTACTAGAAAAATTGATGAGATTGATGAAATTTCAAAGGAAGTCAAAGGATAAATAGTAAATGTTAAAAAGTCTTGATTTGGGGACAATGTACGGAGGTTCAAGTTATTTTTTTAAAGTCATTGGCTATAATTCCAAAACACTTTTCTCATTTGCAGAAAGAGTAGGGTGATTTCATCCTTCCATTTGTGTGGTGTGAATTCATCCTTAGTGAAAATACCAGTCCACTAATTTTGAAAGTATATCGAGTATAGATATGTTTTATTTTTATGGATATGAACTGAAAAAGCAAACTCATGTTTTGGTCATACGAAAGTTATTGAAATAAAGTGAGGTTAATTTGTAGAAGAATTAGTATTGAATTGCCCGTATTTTGAAAGTTAACCTAAAGAGCAAACAAAAGAAATAAAGTTTTAAATTTTCATCCCGTAATTATTTTTGTACAATGGTTTACCTTCACGTTATGATCGGCCAGCCTTCATTAAATTGTCAATTTTTATCATTTTTATTTTATTTGAAGTGTAAATACGGTATCTGCCTAACAAAGATAACGGTGAAATTACTAGTCTGTTTTCAATTCTTTGTGGGTTCGTAACGAACGTGTCGTAAGTTTGCAAAATTAGACTCAAAATTGTATGAAACCCTTGCATGCCATATCATATTAGCTCAGTAATCAAGGGAACACACGTGATCTGAATCCCATTGCCAAAATAAGCTCAGGTATACAAGGAACATGACATTGGAAAATAGCACTCTTATAGTTGTGCATGAAATATTGAAATTTGTTTTACATAAGGCAAAATAAAGTACTGTATGAACAGGCTGAAAGTAGACATGTTGACATGAATTAACATCACCAATGGATAGCGCAGTATCAGACAATTCCATTGGTTTGCAGGGACTACCAATGGATAGCGTAGTATCAGACAATTCCATTGGTTTGCAGGGACTACCCATGGATAGCGCAGTATCAGACAATTCCATTGGTTTGCAGGGACTACCCATGGATAGCGTAGTATCAGACAATTCCATTGGTTTGCAGGGACTACCAATGGATAGCGTAGTATCGGACAATTCCATTGGTTTGCAGGGACTACCAATGGATAGCGCAGTATCAGACAATTCCATTGGTTTGCAGGGACTACCCATGGATAGCGCAGTATCGGACAATTCCATTGGTTTGCAGGGACTACCAATGGATAGCGCAGTATCAGACAATTCCATTGCTTTGCAGGGACTACCCATGGATAGCGCAGTATCAGACAATTCAATTGGTTTGCAGGGACTACCCATGGATAGCGCAGTATCAGACAATTCCATTGGTTTGCAGGGACTACCCATGGATAGCGTAGTATCAGACAATTCAATTGGTTTGCAGGGACTACCCATGGATAGCGTAGTATCAGACAATTCAATTGGTTTGCAGGGACTACCCATGGATAGCGTAGTATCAGACAATTCCATTGCTTTGCAGGGACTACCCATGGATAGCGCAGTATCAGACAATTCCATTGGTTTGCAGGGACTACCAATGGATAGCGCAGTATCAGACAATTCCATTGGTTTGCAGGGACTACCAATGGATAGCGCAGTATCAGACAATTCCATTGCTTTGCAGGGACTACCCATGGATAGCGCAGTATCAGACAATTCCATTGGTTTGCTTGAAGAAATCTAAGAAAACATCCTTGTAACATTGTCATTTTGTTAAAATCTTCGCAAAAGACTTGGAATGAAAAGTCATTTCGTAAATTATATTCAAGAAGCGGTATCACGATGTAGATTTCAAGATAAAATGGCAAGATTATTCCTTTCAGTACAAAGAACCTGCAAAAACACTTGTGTGAACAGCATAAAAACAAAGGGTATGGCATATTTCTATATGATTATCTCTAGGAAAACTATTTTTCTCATAATTATTTTCCTGTGTACTCACTGCACCCTAAACAGCATCAAAAATCAGAAAAAAATGACAATATTCCCTGACAAGTTTTAGTTGTGTTCTGCTGAAATTATAAAAAAATGACGAAAATGTAATCCTGTCTGTAGTTGAAAGAGTATGTGACAAGGTTACTGCAGGACTTCCTTGTACGAACGAATTAGGACGATGACTCTCACACTGCTGTTGATTTTTGTCATTAAAATAAACCAAAGCACATCATCTACAAAAATCGTGATTTTTTATGAAACTATCAAAATTACAAAAAAGAGGCCGTTTATAGTAGAAAAAACTACGGGTGGGACTATTTAGTGAACACGATAACTTCCGTTGATATGATTAATCATAGCACAACGAATGCAAAAATCAAACAAATATATTATTCTCTGACAAGTTTTGAGTGTACGTGTTGACGAAATTATCAAAAAAGGGAAAAAACTTTTTCCAGTAGAAAAAGTATCATATACTTCAGGACTGTCTGACTCAAAAAGTAGGACGGGGACCTCCCTTATTTTCTGTTAGTTTTTGTTGTTAAAATTGATAAAGGCACAACATATATAAAATCAGAAATATGACAATATTTTAATTTTGAGTAGACCCCAACTTAGAGAATTACCATGGAAAGAGAAAATCTAACCAATCACAGATTTTAAGCGGGTGGCCGCTTTTTAAAAACAGCGCCCTCACACGGGTATTTTGAATACCAAGGAACCATATATGGGCATATTTAGATTACAGGTGACTGTATCGAATAACCTCAGCCGCCAAGCACAGATTTTTCTTCAAGAGAACCCCATCTGCAAACCAGGAATTATTAGCTTGTACTTCTCGATATAAAATTACCAAGTATCAAAGATATGTTATTTTATCCATTGAGTAAATGTGATTTCGTACAATTTTATCCATCGAGTAAATGTGATTTCGTACAATCAGCGAATACATGAAACCATCTCTTTGTTTGTGCAGATTGAAGACAACGGTTGAGTGGCTGCACGGTCGTCGATGTCAAGAGATGCTCGACTTTAATTCGGTGGAACTAATACCACTCATTGTGACAAGCTCTGACCGATCATTTAACATCGCCCTGTCACAGTGCAAGGAACAGTAGAGTGCCCGACGTGTAAATCTAAGCGGCTTTCATTTAAAAAAGGTCGTATTTGTAGAAAGAAAAAAGTAACAACAAGGGAAATGCTAGCTAAAGGAGATTATTGTCAAGGTTTAGTAAACAGCAGACTGACATTATATAACACTCTCAAATAAACATCTTTCTTAATTGTAACACAGTGTGGAGGGACTGTAATTGTAATGAATGCAAGCAACCTGGTATAGATGCCACCTGTTGATTGCTTCCTACGTAAACCTGCAATCAATTCATAATACCTACAAACATCGTCATTAAAGCTTTGTTGTTGAGTGGATCCAAGACCGTCATAATTAGACTAAAGGGTAGCAAGAAGCACACGTGGAAGCAATCTTGTGTTTGACACAGTCTAATTGAATCTAGAGCTATCAGCACAACAAAGTGGTATTTTTTACTGAAAATGCACAACTTCAAGGTTTCCATCGATTAGAATAAGCATCACCAGTTAAAACCAGTGCCTGCTAAACCTACACACCCATTATGTTTGAATTCACAGACAAACATCACCACTCGTCCCAAAAGCACGAAATTATAATGATTATATGATTGATTTCATCAACGATGATGTGGGAACCAAACACGTTTCAACAGTTATCTTTTGTGTAACAATAGACGCGATTTCTATGTAGACAAACATGTCTAGTCACGCAGTGATACACTAATTTATTGTTCATAGCAATAGATTCGGGTTAATCCGAATCTATTGCTATGAACAATTAATTAGTTTATCACAAAAGAGACAATTTATACAAAATCTTACAGTAATTTACATGAAGGTAAGCCTGCTTCAGTCTCTTTAAACATAAAACATCGAATGTTACGACACAGGAACATTGAACACAACTCGCCAGCACCATGAGACTTTGACATGACACTCACCAACAATAGACAGTACTTTTCACCAACTTGAAAAGAAAATCATCCGCCAAACAATAAACAAACAGCTGACATGTTTTTGCGAGCTTAAACAAAATCAGAACGTAATTTTAGGGAAATAATATTCATGGAAATAGTACAGAACTTAATTATTTGATATTTATAACATTGATGAGTCGCTCCAAACTTTCATATTTGGAAACTTTCCCCACGAAATTGTATCTGGACTCCAAAATTTCAAATAACCAATGGCTAGCAGAATGACAACATATTTGATATTCGATGTCATACAATAGTTTTCTGAGACAAAACATGAGTATCTATTAAGATACTCGTGTGATGAGTAACCTTAAAGAGAAATTCAAAAGCTTCATAAAAGGAAACCTATAACCACGCACGCACCTCCTTCAGCAAAAAATATTTCACAAAATGCTGACGTTTTCGCCCATAAACCAAAGCGGTGTTGATGAGACTTTAAAGCCCTAATAGCTGCGAATATGTAATAAACCGATTTCAAAATATCTTCAGTTTTCCAAGAGTTTTCTTTGAATAAGGACAGAAAAGAATATGACACTGTCATAAGTGTCGAAAGTGGCATGTAAATTCAAACGTTTTAACATCATCTTAGATTTCTCGCTATTTTCAAAAACTAATCATATGACAGAGAAAACAAAGATTACAACAACAAAATGTTGGCCATCGTGTGTTGAGCATTCAAGTTAATGGCATCATGCTTGTTTCTGGTATGATCATAATAGGTATGTGCGGGAAATACTGTGTTCTTTGTACTTTTACGTGGGGCACCATTTTATGAGTGCGGCACCTGTTTATTATTCAGCCTATTAAAACATATAGGCATTGTCCAAATCAGCGAGCAGTGATAGTTCTATACACGTCCTTCAGTTAGCACTTTTACACAGACCAACTTTGGTTTGAAAATAAAATAATGAAAATAATGCATAAAATTCGCAGCTATTGGGGCTTTAATATGAAATTGCAAATTGTAACCTAGCAGTGACTACATTGATAAGTCATATCTCGTCTACAAAACAGACTTTTTGTACAGCCGGTACCTCCCGGAACATAAACCCATGCATAGACACCCTATAAAAGGAGAGTTAGTGCATAAACAAAGCGTTGATATAACTGTTGGACTCGACTGAAACAATCAGTGCGCGGTATTATTGATTCTGATCGAACCAATCACAGAATATAGCCAAAAATACAATCAAAAGCAGCGTTCGGTTATTATAGAAAGCTATAGGAAAATCGAGGAGGTCATATGAAAGTGAAAGACTTCAAAGCTCGTGGGTCACAATGGTTTCGTACTTTTTTACACAGCTTATAAAGGGTTTGGGTGAGGGCACTTGATTTTAGAAATATTCATTCAGTGAAAAAAGCCGCTGTGTTTCAGTGTACTCCGGGAAATAAATAGTGATCATCAACATATTTTCATTCTCGAAAGTCATTAAACCATCGCCTGAGTACAAGTTATACATTTCTGTCATAGAAAGGTTTGTTTTACCATAGCTTTTACTGGCAGAGTATGATTTACAAGTTGGTGGCATGTTTTAGTTGAAGTTCGGCAAACCACAGGTGCAAGTTATATGTTTAACAACCAGACCTGGCGTTTGATCAAAAATTCATTTTGTTAATTTGGATAGGCGTAATATTGATGTCAAACTTTTATGTAAGATACAGATGCACGAAATTAACTTTAGAAATTAAATCAGCTTTTTTTTTTATTTCATCGTCAATTACCATTAATAATAGAATGCAAAGACGTGTTTTTGTATTGTAACTCTTTCTAAACGAAAGTTAAACACAGAAAGAATCAGGTAGTTTCACGGTTCTGTGATTCTGTGTTCACTTTTTGGTTTAGGAAGCTTCATACTTGGACACTGGGTTCTTTTCAGTTGTCTTTACTTCTCCTTGACCCTAGGTACATTTCATGACCCCACATTACCTCACATTCAGGTGTGGAGGGATGTGATTGTAATGAATCCAGGCGATCTGCCATAGATGCCACTTTTATCATATATATCAGAACATTGTAGCAAGCGATGTAAACTTTGTATATCAGAAAAGCTACACATAATCAAAGCTTACAAATCCACAAACAATGGTACGTCCCGACCATGTAAATGAGAAAAAATCCTCATGAAAACTGGTCTGACAGTTGCTTGATACATGAAACTTAAGTAATGCTTAAGTAACATATATAATTACTTTGTACTTGAAATAATTTGTGTTATTATTTATAACGCTCTGCTTTTAGCATCATCCACTGCAATTTCCCATAAGTCCAATTGTACACTTACATATTATATATATATATATATATATATATATATATATATATATATATATATATATATATATATATATATATATATATATATATATATATATATATACTATATACGGTATATATAGATAAAATGCTTATTCACGAATTTAGAATTTGGTATAATTCTAAATTTTGCTTTTTGAAATATAAGAAAAAAAAGCAAATCTTAATGGAAAATGTTCATTGTTATGTTGCAGAACATACGCTAGTTGTTTGTAAATCAGAATGAAGAATGTCGCTTTCCTTGACATTATTTCGGAAAATTGCGATTTCATAATGTAATTATTGACTAATTGATATGAAACAGCAAAGTGGGATCAATAGCAAGTTGGGAGGGTACGGCAATTTCTGGCCTTCAAATTACTGGACATGTATTGAGTTTATATGAACATTTTATCACGGTCCCTCTATCACGTGATTTTATGAAGGTGTTCGGGGACCTCTGTAAAAAGAGGTCTTCTTAAAAATCCTCCCGCCTATTCCTGTGAGGTGGGGCGGGGGGGGGGGAGGGAGGGTCACTCTATCGTTCATGAAGAGAGTTCCTTTCCCAATGATGAATGTTTTATTTTGAATGTTTTGCATCTTGTTCACTGAACAGAAGAGTCACATTGCCCAAATAGCAGTACCTATGAAAACACCGCATGGGCTAATATACTGACGAAATCTCTGTAGAACAATTCACGCATAGTCGACAGTTCACAGAGATAGCTGAAACTGTTTACAAACCTCTGTGAACTCGAGATGCGTCAGACCGATGTCGTAGGGATAATCCCCATTGATCATCTTGATTGGAGATTTTGTTCTGAGCAAAAATGTCGACGCAGCAATTTATCGCATCATTAAGCAGCCATTACGGTTAGAATTCTATATATATTCTCGACATCTATAAACCGGTGGCACTGTCATGTTCAATATTATAATGATTACCGCCACTCTAAGAAAAGGAAGAATTTAATCGGATAACCGGAGAATGAGACAACATAGCTGTCATGTTTACCACTTGTACTCCCTTTGTGAAAATAATTAGCTGATATCCCTGTGGCAAACTTAAGCTACAATCCCAGATTCCCACGTTAGAATTTTGTCAGATACACTTATTTTGTGTAAACTACGATGGAAAGCAAGTGAAGTTAGGTTTCACTTTGCCAGTGTTATTGAAGGTCTGCCGTTTCTGAATGTGCGTAAGATAGGTAGCAATGTAAACAAGACAGTGTATTCAGTGAAAGCATTTGGATGGAAGTGTTTACTGTGTCGGTATTTTACAACTTTGGTTTCGCATGTGATAACTGAAACTCATGGAAATTACTTGTACCGCAATTCTTACCCTGATTTGGCGAAGTTGCTCCAGTACGTCATCACATCTCGGTTTAATGTCACGTGTTCAGTCGGAACCTGCGACCCAGTGCTGTTCACGCCCTTTATGAGATACACAAGCTCGTCACCGTGCCCGGCTGCGTTGTCGATCCCATCGTCCGTAGAACGAACTGCTGACGAAATCATTTCGTAGAAATATGCCGATTTGCTCAGACTGTTTTTCGTGCAGTGGTATACAAGTTCTACGGCCCTAACTTTGAATTCCCTGTCATCGATTATGTCAGTGGCTCTTACCAAGCGAATACGGTCATCGTCAGTGTTCTGCCAATCTGTGTACTTGAATTCGATGGCTTCAGAGACAGTCTGGTGATTTGCCGCATACGACGACGCAACCACTTCTACGAATGTTTTAAACATGTCAGCAGACATTCCTGTTGACATATTGATGTTCATTGAATGAGCAGACATGATCTGTGATAAGACTGAATATGCACCATCATTTTGGTCAGTGATGCCAATCATGACATCATATTTGTTGAGATTTCCGTGATCCATCAGTGATCTTAGCGAACCAGTGACAATATCTCCATCGATCGCAACGATAAATGGGGGAGATAATGCATTTGACCACTGAAGTTGACTTTGAGCTTTCATCAACATTTCAACGGGCACATCTCTCAAACAGTCAACGATATTTTTGCTGTTTCTATCTTCCATTGATGAAGAGCAATTGAGTAGTGATGCCAATGTCTGAGTGTGATGACCTGCCTGGCGAGCCTCTGCTGGTTCCCAGAAAACCGCGTCTTGAAGGATAACACGATGAAAAAGTCCGTCACTAGCAGGTGATAACATGTGATGAAGTACGCATAAACCACCAGTATATCCGCCACTAAGAGTTACACGATTTGGATCACCATTGAAATGGCCAATATTATCCTGAACCCAGTGTAGGGCTAATTGCTGATCACGGAGAGCGTAATTTCCCATGGCAACGCCATCACCTGATGATAAAAAACCGAGGGCTCCGAGTCTGTAGTTAATGGTAATGACGATCACCTGTCCAACCGCAGATAACGGTGTACCGTCATATGGTTCGATTTGTTCAAGTACAAACTGATCTCCTTCTATGCAGACTACCGTGGCCATGGTATTGTTTTGATTTGCCGTCACTGGTACGTAGACATTGAGCATGAGGCAGTCTTCGTCAACGCCAGTATTCCCAAGATGTCTCTTGTCAATCGCTGTGTTATATTGCGGACACGCTGGACCAAATTCTGTTGCATTGTAGATACCGTCTCTATACCTGTAAGGTCGAGGTTGGCTAAATCTCAGCTGGCCAATAGGGGCCTCTGCATAACGGATTCCCTTGTATACGTTCACGGCAACCCCGTCAAACAGTTCTGTAGTGCCGCGCACGATGCCAATAGTAGTGTTTACCAATGGCTCAGCTGTGACCACGGAAAGCAATGCAATTACGGACAGGTATGACGAAAACATGACCTGCATTGTTCAACTCGAAAGGTGATAAGCGTTTTTAGAAAAAGACAAGAGTTAATGTGACAGTCATACCTGGCATACTATATCCAGCATAACGGTAAACTGTCGATGTAAACACGAACACACTCGTGTGCTTTTAGAGACTACAAAGACACAGAAATATTCTGAACAGGTGCAGGATGACAAGATAACAGCTACACGTCTTTCCCGGGCAAGGGTGTCAGTAATGTAGCGTAGGTCGTGTTGAAGTCTGCTTGGGCGTCAACTTATCCCAGGGCATTCCTTTCTGTTAAACGGTTCACGTTCACTTTCAATCCAAATTTACAATTCAAATACGACGGAACAATCTCATTCTAAATCTGCTAACAATGGATTTGCGTAAGAATAAATTGTTCACCGTTTGCAACAGCTCAAAAGAATTCACGGCGGAAGGCTATGCATACCCTCCTGCTTTGTTTCCCGACTATGTTTTGCTATTTCGCATTTCGTGACGTTGTACAACTCAGAAAGGATTTTCCTTTGACTACTTCTGTGCTATAGATATATGGGACAGTCATTCGTTGTCAGACAAGTTAATTGATGGAAAATCGACGGTAATTTCAAAGACTAACGCGAAGACAATTAATTTGTTCACAATTTCAGTCATTTCCATATTCATAACATTAACAGACATGATAATTATCCAAAACATAAGCTGTATTGTTGGAAGCAAGGGATTATATTACCGGTAAGACAGTAGCGACAATAAGACGAATCGTAAACTTATCTAGTGAGAATTATTCGACGAGATAGTTGGTGCCCTGCAAATGCCATTATTCTTTACCTTGGATGACCGTACTTACAATGTGGAAAGGGGATTGGCCAAAATTGACAAGAGTTTTCAGTGTTTTGGACGAAACTGTTATGTTATCCATCTCAGTTTGGGAAGAGTAAGGGCTTTCTTTTCCCGACGAAATTGACAAAAGACAACACACACTTTATAAACTGAAGAAAGGAAAGGCGTGTAGAGTGTGAATATACGCCTATACTAAATTCACATTGAGACTGCTCCTCACAGTAGTTATGGAATTCTTAGGAAACAGTTGCTGAGTAAATTGACTGGTCTATCAGAATGTGTACAATTAGGTCGAAACCTTGATGTTCTACAAGCTACATATTAGCTTTTGGCTGTACATATCAAGAAGACACACGTTTTCTTCAGATTGTGTTCGCAATGAATTTCAAACGATTTCGTGCCTAGATACTATTAACCGTCAGCATCTTCATGTCACTCTCAAACTATAGTCACAGGAGGAATGCCAGAAAATTGCTTTAAGCAAGTACAGGTGATCGAGTTACATGACAATGAAACCATGGATTCTTCGATACAGTATTATGAAAGCAAAAATCGTTGCATTGTCTTAAATTATATTCGAATTCAAAATTCTGCAATGAAACAAAAAGACTTTGGAAAACTGACTTTCAAGAATCACACTGGAAGCGTAGTAATAGACCTGTTGGCCACAGTCCATGTAAATAGGGAAATGTTTGCAGGGGACCAATAAGCTCTGTCAGTCTTCAGAGACAAGTATGCACATTAAGAATGCTTCCGGTAGAAATATGAATCTCATGACACTTACATTTTAATGTCTTGATTTCATGTAAAATGTCATGTAAAATGTCACCCAAGATGGCAGTGCATATTCAAAAAAAAAACAAGTATTAGAGATTACTGTGACGTCGGATTTTTATTGATACAGGCAGGTGTACTGCTGTACACCGGTTCAACGCAACTTGAATCATATCTGGAATTAATTACGCTCGGAAATAGTCATCTGGCCATGAGGTGTTCCTTTCGATACTGCCCTCTTCCTTCGTTAAGGCAGTAGGCCTACGCGCCTAGAAATTGAGTCTTAAACTTTGCTCAAGATATCCTTTAGTATGCGCCTCGGAAAGTGAAAGATCTAGACTTCTGCTCAAACTTTCGTCAAGGAAATTTTCAACCATTCTCTTTCAAAATCAAGAATAAAAATCGGGGGTCACCGTGAAAATTTTGGAAGTAGATAAATTACCCAGGCTTTACCAATATTTGAAATTCAAAATGGCCGCCATTTCTGTGTTAACTATATGGAGAAAAATAAAATTTTCGATTTTCGAAAAACTAAGACAGTGAAAAGTTTTCTTACACCAAGAGCTTTAAAATGAACTCCCACAAGTGATAGATCAGAAAAGAATTGTAAAAGTTGGAAAAGTCTGAATTTCTGTCCCAGAGGCGCATTCTACCTTAAAGAATCATATACTACTTCCTTTCGAAATTAAAAATAAAAATCAGGGGTCACCGTGCAGAATTTGGTATTTGAGAGACAAATTAACCAACATTTACCGGCACTTGAAATTCAAAATGGCCACCATCCCTGTTTTAACTCTATGAGGAAAATAAATCTCTCGATTTTAGCAAAACTAAGCCCCTGGAAACTTTATCTACACCATAAACTTCAAAACAAGCGCCAATAAATGGTAGGCCACACAAGTATTGTAAAAGTTTGAGAGTTATAATATCTGTCCCCGAGGTGCAGTTTACCTTAATAAATTAAGGAAACTCTACAATGCTAACCTAACCTTGCCAAGCTATGCATCCACATTTCAGAGCGTTGGAGTTGTTATGCAGCATCTTAGTCCCAGATTCATCGACTGTAGTCATCTCCTCATAAAACATTTTGCTGGAAGGCTGTGCAAATCAAGTGTAATAACAGATATAAAAGCCCACATGATTGAAATGATGAGACAATAATGTGTTTCTATTTTTCAAAACACATTGAACAACACCAGTGTGTGGTCGAACACAAAAAAAACATTATTCAAGCAACTATCAGAAGTACTTTTTTCATTTTCCATAAAATCATTTAGTGGTCATGATACCTAAATGCAGTTCAGTTAATGGGTTGACCAAGTAAATGTTGTGATGGAACCAGGCTATGGTCCAGTTCCAGAAACAGTCATTTCTTTTCCAGATGGAATTTAATCCCATGGTACTAATAAAGACAGCTGTCCAACTGTTTAAAACTACTTCAGAGATGGGAAAAATGATAAAGACACAGTTAAATTTTTCTGAATATTTTGCTTTATTCGCTAGAAATAGAGCAAGGATAAATTCTGGGTGTTATTAACATCATCTGAATACTTGGCAAGAAATAAAAAATATTAACTAGTCAGAAAATCATATGACTCACGGTCAAACTTACATCATTTTTTTGTAACATTGATTATCAATGAATTCAATATAATTTTCATAGACTGCATTTTGTACAACTATTGTGCATAAATTTACATAACACTTGCATATGATTATTTCCTTGAATAATGAGAATATGCCTTTTACTTTGCATGAAAACAATAATTTGAGAGAAAATTGATCATGCTACTGTTCTCATATTTCCATAAAAAGATACAAAGAGATAAAATGTTTGTTATAATCTCATAAATGTAGAAAGGACTTGGTGCACTAAATAATTATTATAGTTGGAATGAATAATCTGTGTCATTTCATGCAGCTCAAGAAATAACACCGTATAATGTCCTCTTGGCAACTAACTCACTTGATTGCATCAATCTCTATATTAATTACAGCTCATTTAGTTTTTTTGAAGTTTGAATTTGTTTTGTTTTTGAAATTAAGGAAAATCTTGGTTTTTGACATCTGAAAGGAGCAAAGGAGAGCAAGACAAACTGGTTTAGATATTGCTATTTTAAATGTATTTTTTAAAGTTACATAATGCTTTAGTTGAAAGTTTTCAAGCATGGTAAGCAGTGATTGGCCAATGAACGGAAGTAAACTGTGATTGGCCAATGAAAAGAAGTATACTGTGATTGGCCAATGAAAAGAAGTAAACTGTGATTGGCCAATGAAAAGAAGTAAACTGTGATTGGCCAATGAATAGAAGTAAACTGTGATTGGCCAATGAAAAGAAGTAAACTGTGATTGGCCAATGAAAAGAAGTAAATTGTGATTGGCCAATGAAAAGAAGTAAACTGTGATTGGCTGATGAAAAGAAGTAAGCAGTGACAGCTAATCAAAAGAATTACATTCCTAGAATATCATGGCACCATCCCAAAGAGTAAAACTTCTACTGAAGTTGCTAGAATAAAAATCTTTCTTCAGTAACGATGCAAATAGAATACTTCTACATATAGCAACCAAAGAAACTGATAGCAGAATTCCTCCTTTCATGTTTACAGGCAACATTCCAAATTTGAAAAGTACACTCTGTATAATTTTTGTTCGCAGTCAAAAGTCACAGGATCTGATAATTATTTTCACAATTTGATCTTTCAAGATTTTGTCCACTTTTAAAATAGGAAGACTGATAAATTGCAAAAGTACCAAAAATATAGGAATACAAAAGTCTATTGCTTGGCCATCTTCTCCATTTCTCAGAATATCAATTATCTTTAAAACTCTGATACAAAGTGTCATATCTATGACAGGTGCCATTGTCTCTTTCAATATCTCCACATCCTCTTTTCATACAGTGAGTAAAATTTCACTTTCAAATATTCCATGTATTTGAGGATCACTGTGATTCTGCTGCTGAGACTAGTCATTGGTATTCTGCGTGTTTTAAACAAGACATCAATAATCTGTGTATGGTCAACGGAGATGAAGAACTCTTTGCTGTTTGGTCATCTTTGTTTAAAAATAAAATGTGATAACATACAGAAACATTGACTGGTATTCTCTAAATACAAACTGTGTAATGGATTCATGGTAGTTACGAAGGGCCTGTAAATATAGATCATAAATTCTACACAGATAATTATGAATTATGGAAGATCAAGAAGCAACTATGCACTGCATATTAATCACCATAGAAACAATAGATGGCACTTTCAATATTAAGAATTCAGATATCATGACTTGATTAAGAAATTTACATCAAAAGCTTGTCACATGTAAAACCAAACTAAAGACCTGCTTATGTCAGAAAATACAACAAAACCTACACATGACTAGCTTTTTAAGTGCTTAGTTTTGCCACTGGTATAGACTACATGTTCACTAAAAAGACAGTAAGCTTAATGATGATAAGACTGCTCAATTTTTTCACACTGAACAATGATAATACTGAATGTTATGAGTAAGGAAAAAATGAAAATGATTTATACTTACTGAGAGAGAGAGAGAGAGAGCGAGAGAGAGAGCAGTAATGTTGGCGACTACTCTTGGAGTTGAATGTTCTATAATTCTGAATGACTTCAAAACTGAATACTTGTAATTCTAAATATCATGTTTCTGATCACTATGACAACAGAATACTTAGTACCCACCAACAGTTTAACTGTGTTGTTTGAGCTTACATATAAGACCTTTTAATAAATGCGGTTTTAAATTCTGACAAATTCCTTTCCTTTGTTTGAATTTTACAATAACACTGACTGATTATTTTGAAAATGCTGACTGTCTGTTTTTCCAAAACAGTAAATTGTAACTAATTGTACAGTGTCACGGCAATGAATGTATTGGTATCTCAACATACTTTTTGAGATTTGAAATAAATTCACTTTTATTGAGAACACACTTAATGTACTAACAATCAAGAGTTGATGAAGCCGGTAGCCATGGCAACTGAAGCACTGGAAATTACCAAAAAACACTTCAACAGCATGTCTGTAAAATCTACCACCCTCTAGTTTCCCTGGACTATTCCTGTGCTGGCTACATCAACTAGTCTCTGCGTCTGACCTAGGAAAGGACTGTTTTGTCAATTCAACACCAGTAAAATCAGAGAGTAGACAAACAATTCCTAAAAAGTGGTTCCTTAGTTACAATTCAAAACATAATCATAACCAAGGCAGTGATTACTATAGTGTGAATTGTTGACAAATTACAGTCCATCAAAGCTTCATCATTACTTTGACTACAGCTATCTTATCCTTTTTTCAGCACAGTCAATGAAATAATGCTATGACAAGTAACCAGGTGTTTTATTTTAATAAGGAAATAGCAAATTTTCTGTCAAATTGAACTTGACTTGAAACGGAATACTGTTCTCAGTTACTTGGAAAATCTTTAGCACCAATGTCCATTTTCCATTGACAAGCAAACATTGTAAATGCCTAAGCACATCCCAGACTCAATCTACTCAGTCTGTCTACAGACAATTCACATTTGAAAATCATTGGTAGTGGATTTAAAAGCAAACAACGAGTTGTAAAATTTCTCTGGCTTTCTTGTTGAAAAGTAAATGGACACAAAAACAAGTCTTGCTACATGTATGTAACCTGCCAAACAAAACTTTTGTTCAAATTTGAACAATGGCTATAATTGTGAACTGTTTCAACCTGTTATTTACAAACTTGAAATTTCAACATTCTATATATTGCTAGAACTAGTTTCAAACTATGGTTGTTGCATGCACAATAATTATGCACTTCACTCTGCATCTTATGACCATACTTGAAACATGTAACTCTCTGGATAATCATTATTCTTCTCAAAATACATCAGAAGTATAAATTGTATTCCCTCTCATAAAGTCTTTCTGGAATGTAACGTGATATCAGAGGCAATAGCTAACAGCTTTGAAAATTCTACCCATCTAATTTAAATGATTCGTTTTTTAATTTATCTCATTTCTTTACCATATCTGACTTAAAATTGCATAGACTATACATATGTTATCTCTGTATTTCATGAGTATAAAAGTTACCTAACAAAGTCTATTTACTAATTGATTATAAAAAATAGAAAATAAAAAATACAGAAGTTATACTCAGATTACAAGACACTATACTGATGGATCATATTGGAATATATATGACCCAATGTTGTGATTGAATTTGGCTATAGCTTTGACTTTTGTAAAAGTATTGCTCTACGTCAAGTCAGAGACTGTCATTCAAAGATAAGGCAAGCCTTCAAATGAACATGAACCAATGTGACATTACTTTGTTCAACATCATCAAAGAAAACATTTTGACATCAAGGGGATATCAAAAGGCTGTAGCCTGTCCCAGCCATACTAAAGCTTTTCATTACATCCTTTGGGTATGACAAAATATTGTTACATTTTTTGTTCTTTTCGAAATAATTTATTTTGATAAATTTGTTTTGACTTGCATTTGAGCAGATTAGCATTCAATTGTCTTTATTTGTTCCAAATATGTGGTACATGACAACACTGAATAGATCTATTTTTAATTAGATTAATTTGTTATATATTACAAAAAGTTTGATTTGAAATGGGTTTATTGGAAAGATGTATCTCTTGATGTAGATTGTATGTGATTTCCATGCAAAGACACAGATTGTGATACCAAGTAATGCACTGTTGGAGTCAAGACTTCATTTTCATAGGCAGGCCATGAAGTTTTATGACCCAATATTATACAATGTAAATCCACATAAATGTTTGCAGATGTACTATTCAGAAAGTACTGCTTACATATTATTTATAAAGTATATACACACACCATTTATCATGTTGTTATTTTGATTCTTTCATAAATGATGTTGTTTCACCTTTTCAAATTTGTGTCAAGGAACGCCTTCTTTGTCAATACTGCTGTTTAAATCCTGGCTACAACTGTAGGGATGACAAGACAATAAACATGCCAGTTGATACTGTCTCAGCCCCTCAATGTTGATGCAACTTTAACCTGTTCACCCCTAATTCCCTGTAAGCAGGTCCACAATCACCATTGATAACAGGAGGTTTTGGGCCAAACCATGGTGGTGAAAGGGTTAAACAACATGTGGTCAGTGCTTTTTCTTCCTGATGGAGTATTTCCTTGCTTTGTTGGAAAGCTCTGCTGCAAACGCCTCAAACCTCTTCTTGCCAAGGCTTTCTCTAAATGGCTGTCAAGTAAAAAGTACCATCAATTAGGAAGGAAATATAGCTGATATCATATCAGTAGTTACTGGTCATGTAACAGTATTCACAAAGCTGTTCCCTGAAACAAAATGTCATGTGACTGTAGAAAAAGTCATTTTGGAAAAATACAGCCTGATCACATGATCACAGGGTCCAATGACAAGTACGATGGTAATAGATGGACACAATGGTATGAAAATCTCGATACAAGTTTCACACAATGAAAGACAGAAAACATCTGTCACACAGCAAGGTAACAAACACACATTTAAATATGGACCAGCTGCAGTTGTTATCCAGTAAAAATTTTCCGTTGCAATCTAAAAATGGTACTCTGTGATCATCTTTTCAACTTAATCACTTTCTTGTGACACACTCGGAAACCATCAATAATTTGACACAGAGTAGTGCTTGGTCAGTTCAAACAGTTACCAGGTGTTCAAGTATGACCAACTAGTGTCTGTAGTCTGAACGCTTGGCAAATGCTACATGTTACATTGTGATGAAACATTGCTCAGATCCATTCTCAAGAGACTTTGCACTAGATATTTTAACCTGCATCATGTAGAGTTCCCAAATGATTGTCACGAATGCCTCTTTGTGCAAAACTATGGATAATATGACTGGTGTAATTTTTGCACTGAGAGAAGTGCGATGTAAGGTGTATTGTTGTTATACATTCAGGGGTTTGGGGTGAATTGGTGGTTTTAATCTGTACACATGCATGGCAAGTTATTCAACTGAGAGATGTGTCAAAACAGACAGATATGTGAGAGTAAGAGGTAAACTCAATACATTGAGATGAATCACACAGAAATGTTTTGTAATCTCAGACAAATGCTAAAGCCAACCACACGACATTTTTCACTTTGAGTAAACTAGGTCCCACCAGCATGGCTAACATCAGATTTAAAGGTATACTGTCACCTGTTCCAATTTTGCCACAGTTACCATGGAAAGAGAAAATCTAACCAATCACAGATTTTAAGCGGGTGGCCGCTTTTTAAAAACAGTGCCCTCACATGGGCATTTTGAATACCAAGGAACGCCCCTTTGACCATATATGGGCATATTTAGATTACAGGTGACTGTATACCTTTAACAATCATATGTTAACAATCATACATGTATCTGAATACGGACATGGACACATGCTGAAATGTTACAAGATCTCACCATTTGTGAGTAATTCATACACAGAATAGAAACACCAAGTATACCATTGCAGAAGTAAACAAATATATGAATAATTTAAGTTTTGTCACATGTATTGTGTTGTTGTATTTTTACACCCTTAGAACAGTAACTATCTCTGACTTTCTGCCTGTAGTTGCAACATATATCTAAAATTTTTGGCAAGCTGTTAGCTTTTTTCTCTTTTGTTTCTTTGCTATTTTCCTCCTTTTCTCATCAGTTAAAAACTTTGGAAACGGACTTGGATGATACATCTTCAACCTAATTAAAAAAACCGCATATACAACACTTTTAAAATTATACTTTTATTCTCATGCTCTGTCAATGTCAGGTCACATATTACAAACATACATACACAGTTTTCAGTAGCTTGAATATCAGTAATTCATTATGAAATATTAGCTAAAATGATGACATCACCGTCTCAATGCTCGCTGATCACAACCTTTTGTATAAATCCACACAGCTATTTATTGTGTTTACAATTCTAGGCTATAAATTAAATCACTTTTGTTACGTCTCCAGAGACTTTTGAAATGCTGTGACTCTCATGGACTTTTTGTTGGGTTTGGCACCATTGGCTTCTAGTTGCACAGGGCATTTGGAAGTTTTCGACTTTGTCGAGCTACAGCAACTCAAATAATTATGAGACGGTAAGTATTTCCAGCTGTTATCATGAAATTGTTATGTGAACATGCATAGAACCATGGTAGCATGTCCAGAAATGCCCTCACTCCATGTGGTGGAGTAGGGTTCTGTTGACAGCTGGGATAATTATGGTTTCTGGTTAGCTTAGGCACTTGTCTGAGCTATGGAAGACATGACTACGGTAAATGTTGACATGATATTGTAGGACAATACAATACATACAAGTACAGAAAGACACAATGTTGGAGAGTGAGATTGTAGGAAGGTGTATTGACACTAGTGAATGTGAAACAACATGTGACTTATATGTCAGCGGATACAACAATGACATGAAAATTTGTGTTCTGTATAGGAACACAGAGTTAACAGAACATACTCACAGACTTTAGTATGGGAGTTCCATCAGGACTCAGAAACGGTACATTCGGCTGTAAGTGAAATATTTCCATATGATTTCATGCTGGGATGGGTTTTAATAAAACTACGGCACACGCAGCTAATGTTAGGAAGGATAAATTGGCAGCCTTGATGGGAGACTAAAATAAATAACTATGTGATGAAATAACCTTGCAAACGAAACAAATTCACTTAATTTTGTCATCCAGAAAACTGAGAATTATGAGTGAAGAGGAATGTTTACTGATATAAGCGGTTGGTTTGACTATCATTTTGATTTCCAAGGCATGTCATCACATAGATTTACTTTCACTACATTCACAGTTAGATTAAGCAATAACAAACTCAGCCATCACCATGCAGTGTCTTAGTCTACCAAATTAACAAGACACTTTTAAGTAAAGTGCCTTTTCTTATAGAGCGTTAGTTTGTAATTACCATATTTTTATTTTCAACTTATCACTTTGGACGGCCAAAGACTTGCAGAAGCTGCTGTGCACTCTTACTCTTGCCTAGGACACCTATAAGTGGAATCTTTCGCTACAGAGATCAAACAGAGTCACATTTAGGAAGACACACAATGAAGGCAGGAAAGCAGAAGCGACAAAAATATGAACAGGATGCCAACCCTTGAGTCCCCAGAGTCCTTCAGAGTTGACATTACCAATTGTATTGAACAAAGGGGATGGCAAAATATTGCAGACTGCTTACTTGTATTTCAATGAGATATATGCTGTGGGTATTTCTGGAATTGATTCAGGTCTGTTATCAATGGCCATGGTAACACTTTGTGACCTACTACATGAAGGAAAAGTGACACCATGGCTTTGAAGAATTTACAGCATATTCTAGTCAAAACAAAGCAGGCAGTATGCTGGAATTGGCACAAGTTGAAGAATATTTCACAACTCAAGCAATTCCCTCTCACTGTACTGCTGAAGTTTCAAATCAGCTGCAGTGTAAGATGAAGGTAGGGATGAATAGGGACACTACATTACACAATACCATTAACTATCAGTCTACTACACCACAATGATTTCAAGCTTTCACCACTATTTGCCTTATCTTGGAACATTCCCATGGTTTTTGCATGGCAGGCAATGCCAATTCATTGGACAATGGGGGTAGAAGGGTTCAGAAATACATTCACATTGTATTACAAAAGAAGTACAAACAATAGAAACATGAATGACCCAAGGTTCTGGAAGGTTAGGCAGGAAAGATTTGTCATTGTAATATGTTACCCACACCATTCAATGAGATTTTGTATTTCTTAAGTATATAATTTATCGAAAATGATGCGTAAATAAAAAAAATGTACAACAAAATTGTACTTGATAACCTTAAATTGATGATTAATGATTACTGAATAGTAAATGTCACAAATATATCCTTATACTATCAAATTATTGTGTTTTGAGTTAAAATTATTTGACATCTTTGGTCAGAAGCCAAAATGATGTGACAAGCTGATCACTGTGTTGATAGATATACCATACTTGGGTACAATATAGAAGACATGTCATTATATAGGCAACAGATAAAACTGTCCAAAATGTTTTTCTGAGGTGTGAAATGAATTTACTCAAATTTTAGAAGTTTCTAAAACTGTCTTAAGCTATCTTTGCATCACTATCAATCATCAATTTATCAAGGATTATGTTGCCCCTTACATTAACCAAAGCAAACACAGATTTCAGTGGACGTAATGTTTTACAACGTGTTCAAGAACAGCGCACAGGTAGTTTGTTGTGAAATTAATGGTTCAATAAATTCATCATTTAAACGATATATTAGAGCAACAGAGATATTGTATGTATTTCCCATGTACCATCTTTGGACTTCAAACTGCAAGCGACACGGTTTAGACCCACCAACATTTTTAGTGAAACCCAGCAATAACCATGGCTCATACATCAGAACTATGTTGTCTTATGACAATCTGTGTTCCCCATCATTCAATACACTGGCACATCATTCAATAGACTGACACAGCAGGAATGGGAATACACCAAGATATAGGTAGAATAGCAGTGGAAGGGCTCACAAACAGTAACTTACATCGGTGAAAATTCCTTGATGGATGTTAGAAAGAGGAGATGGGAGGAGTCGTCAGTAACACTCACAGTAACAAGACTGAGACTATAGATCAGTTGAAGTAGAGCACTGGTTGCTATGAAGACACAGCAATGGTAGGTTGCTGCTTCTGTCAATGCTGTCTTGGATACACAGCTTGCATATTATGATGCTACTTGTCAATACATAACGCCTTTGACAAGAGTATTCAAAATTGATGGGTTTTGTGTGCGAGTACTCAACACTGACAAATGGACAAGAAGCATAACAGGTACAGTAGACACGTAAATGATAACTCTTTTACACTTGCACAGTTTTTCTGTTGACCAAAGTTTATACGCCAAAAACTCAAAAGTATTTTCTTTAAATATTTTAAACGTTCTATGTATCAGGAGAGGCCTAACTCACGGACATTTCAGGAAATTCAAAACTCGACTCAAAGACTAAAGATATACCGTAAGTGAACACGTAAGCTTAAATCCTCAGCTGTTTGAAGTTGTAGCTTTCACAACGTATGGCTGTAAAATATGTGAGATTGATTTAACACAGCTAAAGTTTCTTTTAAACTTCATATTTATCTTTCAATGAATTATCCTGTATATCTATTGTAAGATCTCAATCATAAGTTCTGATTGGTTATTTCCAGAAGAGGTTATTTGCATGGACTTTGGCCACAACAGTCACATGTGTGACAAGCAAAGAAAAGCGTGTCCTAAATATGACAGTGATATTGTTTCCAGCTTTACGGACGATATATTTCAAAAAGAAAAAAATTCAGAGACATATTCTTAGATGAGCTTTGTTATTAACCCTAAAATATATTCAGATGTTTCCTGTGCTGTTTGCAACAACCCACCATTCACTGATTGTTGTTTTTGATTTAAAAAAGGGGGAGAGAGACTGCAACAGAAGACTGGGTTAGTTTGAAAACAAAGAAAATCAACAGAGGTGTTGCTAATGGTCAGAATGAAAAATACAGAGCAGAAAAAAGACCTGCAAAGGTTTAGTTGAGAGAGAAGTAAGTTGACAAAGACATGGTTCTGACATAAACAATATGCTGCATGGGCAGTTACTGCATTGTTTCAACATTCATACTGAACATGTACAGCACTTTCAATGGCGAAAATTTTCAAGCAATATCACGATACAGCCCTTGTCAAAACTTTGTATTGGTTACAGGCAGCATAACACATCACATCAATCATTAAACATTTTTTTATGGACAAAGTAGTCAAGATCTTATGATAATTAACTACATACAGTATGCAAATTACCGTATCATCATAGTGTTGAACATTATTCGTTCCCTTACTCGTCTTACAACTTCAGATATTATAACTTTTATTTGAATAGAGTGTAGGAGAGACAAATGTACCATTTGGTTTTAAAAATGGCAACATAACATATGCAAAGTGAGTTTCATGATTTGTACTTGTCCTTTAATTTTTTACTCGAAATATATCGTATTCTCCTAGTCAGTGAAGAATGAATTATTATAAGGGTCCTCCTAAACATGTACAGAGGAATATGGCACAGTGATTTGTGGCACTGAATTCTTTGCAAAGTGTGCTCTCACACTGTGGGCTATGAACTTGAATCTGATATAAGTATCATGGTATATTCTACTTACAGGATTTGCAGCGTTTGGTTGTGGCTGGTACTGAGCAATAGCACCTAGTGATCCATGGACTGACTCTTCAGGTATAACACTTGAAAATCCATTGGGATACTACGAACAGTGGAAAGAAAGTGTTTTATGGAATGAAAAAATCCATTGGGATACCACAGACAGTGGATAGAAGTGATATTATGGAATGAAAAAATCCACTGGGATACCATAGACAGTGGATAGAAGTGATATTATGGAATGAAAAAATCCATTTGGATACCATACACAGTGGATAGAAGTTATATTATGGAATGATAAAATCCATTGGGATACCATACAAAGTGGATAGAAGTGATATTATGGAATGAAAAAATCCATTGGGATACCATAGACAGTGGATAGAAGTGATGGAATCATTCCATCACTTTTTATAACATTTTCATTATTTTGTGATAGGAAACAAATACATTTTCTCTTTCTATTTCCTAGAGTACTAGTATGTTGAAATTAAAAGCAAATTAGCGTATTGTATATGATATGGTCGTGGAACTGTTCACCAATGAATTCAAATTCAACCATGAACAATGACCTTGAGCATCACAGACATACAAACTGAACTGGCAAGCAAAACAAAACCTACAGATAATACATCATACCAGTACGTTCTATCTAATCCAAGTAAAACTTCACAATGTTGCTACTGACAGGCTTGTTAGTAAGACCAGTCAAAACACTGAATTAAGCACAGGTATTTCTGGCATCTCTGTTTGGTAATGCTTTCAATGACAATTGTAAGATGACAGCACAGTTTAAGCCAAATTTTTTCAACAACATGAAATCATAAGACTTATAATTTGGAAATGACAAAAATTAGCTTTCAACAAATATTTTAAAAACAATCTGGGATTGTAGAATCGCTTTTAAAATGAATGTATCCTAAATATGAGATATGGGATTTCAGATCTCACCTTTGCTCTGAGTAGTGCTCCGACCCAATGACCTAATTCATACTCACTGTCCACACAGACAATCCTATGAGAAACAATACAGCAATTTTATAGATCACAATTAAACTGACTCATCAGATCAAAGCAACATTTAACTTGAACTATTCTCCATTGGTTCATATATTTAAATAAGCAACAACTAGTATGGAGCAATAAAAATAGTTTGGTAAACTACAGATTGTATTACCTTTACAAGCAAGCACCTAACTGTTGAAGGAAGTAAAGTCTCTGTGATAGGAGTGTTCTGTTACCATGGGAAGATCTCATTTTCAAATTTTACAGTTCAAAACTTTGCTTCAATATGAAATGCTGACTTACAAAAATATGACGGAGCCTACATGGTATACATTGTTATGTGATGAATTTTTTTGACATTAATTTGTTATCAGCTATTTACATGTTGTAAATCTCAAATATAGAGATCTGTATGCATATACATCAAGTATACATCAAGAATATTTTATATTATAGCCCAAACATGGGACTATGTGCCAAAGGGCGGGTGACCATTTGCCCGACGTAAGGATGGCAAATGGTCTCCTGCCCCAAGGGTACATAGTCCCTGTTTGGGCTATAATGTTTTTATTACATGCCTCTCTTACACAGTTTTCACTCAAAATGTTTAGATTTATTGGCAAATGATAATCCAATGCTTTATTTCCATCTTAGACAAAAAACCGTTAAAAATGGAACGATTTTCATCATCAAAATGGCGCAATGATATATTTAAACTACTGTTATGCGATTTATCATTTATTTTCTGCAAAATTTTCCAAAAACCGGATTTCTTATGCAAAACATGAAATTTCAATATTTTTACATCGAAAAGTTGTCAAGTTGAAAATGGTTCCGGTTCACTTTCAGTCCAATGATGACTATGCTGCCCGCGGCGTCATCAACGAGTTGCCATTGAATCCTATGGAGCGCGCGACGTTCGATATACAAGGCATGTAATAAAATGTTATTGTGTATTTGTCTTTTATTAACCCTTTTCCTGCCAAGTCGGTGAAAATCCGCTTGAAATTCGGTGTAGCTAGAAGCTGAGCAGCCACGGCCGTTATTCTCCTAAGGCGGTGGAAATCGGGCTACTTTTTGGTACCCCCTTTCCTGCCTAGTCGACGGAACTACGTGTAGCAAACCCTTGCTCACGCTAGGGGTCGTTCGAGGACAGGTTTTGGGCGAGGAACGGCGTTTGCTCTGGAAATGGGTTCACAGGGAGTCAGAGGACAGGGAAAGGTGCAGAAGCTACCCAGCCAGTCCCCCACCCCGTTGGGGGACTGGTTTTTTTTGGGGGGACGAGTAGCGTACTTGGCAGGTTAGCACGGTGACGTATCCTAGCGGAGTTTGGTCTAACTTGGCTCTGAGGCACTACATAGATTGCGGCCGAAATTGACCGTCTCGGCAACGCTAATCTGTAAGGCAACCGCCTAAGAC
The DNA here is from genome assembly GCF_041260155.1 of Ptychodera flava. Lineage (NCBI taxonomy): Eukaryota > Metazoa > Hemichordata > Enteropneusta > Ptychoderidae > Ptychodera > Ptychodera flava. The sequence goes on along the minus strand of NC_091931.1, from coordinate 4,122,081 downwards.
CGCCTCAGCTGGCGGTGCAATTTTTGCCAATGGTGCGAGACGAAAATCACGGACTTGGTCCTGATTGACGGGAAGTGCGGACGGATTTGACGGACTCGGCTTGATTAGTCCCTGACATGGAACTGATCCGAACGGACTTGAGCGACATTTGTGAAGGGTAACCACCGCTTTTAACCGACTTGTTACCTTCTCGAAAAGACTACCCACTCAGATGTCGGACGTTGTCGGCTACACTTGGCTCTAGACGTTCAAGCCGTGCAACGAAACACACCGCCTCAGCCTTGCCATTCACGAACAAGGCCTCGAAATCGATCCCATTGTTCACTGACTTGGCGGCTGCGGTTAGGTGCGTGAACCGTTGTTCACCGACTTGTTACGCCTATGTTGTCCCTGTGAAGTTCGGCTAACGGCCGAGTCTAACGGAGTTGGCAGACCTGTGTTTGGTTTATACCGTGGTATGACCGACTCAGGTAGAGGTACCTGTCGGTATATTCCGAGTTTTACGCACTCGGGCGTCAATGACGGGTCGTCATCACCGCTGATGACGTAGACGTGCTGGCCATGTTATTTGAAGGAGCCATGTTGCCCAACGGACGAGGCTGAGACAGCTGTTGACAATTTTGGTATCCTTCATCTTTGACCGCCTTAGTTGGGTAAGCCGCTCGGCAGGCAACGGTTATGACCTAAACAAGCCGCTGAAGCACTGTTCGTTGCCGTACAAGAACGAGACGGCCAGTCCATTACTGCTTAATGGGCGATCTGTCGGGTTGGCTTGTCACCGACTTGGATGACAATACGCCCTGCGCAGGCGTACTTAGAAGGGACATGAGGTTAAAGATACGGGTTTCCACCCGTACTGAAGCATGGGCTTGGGCCAACGTCCTTGGGTGGCAGGTGCGGCATGCCACGTACCCAGCTGGACGGAATGTCAAGTTGAGATGCTAATGACATTGACTATGGTATGCTAAGTGCTCGAGGGATTTGCATTGCAAACGAGTATTATTAGCATATCAAATGGTACGGACAGGCAATTTACATGACGGGTAGGAATGTCAGCACCGGTTGGTGGCCTGATTGCCGTAGGTTCATTATAATAACAGGTGGCTGCATATATTAACACCCCTGCGTCCAATCATGTCCAGGGCTTTGTTTCCCTGTGGCTTTAAAAGGGTGGGACCTGCTAGTCTGTCGACACTGTTCCAGACATGAGCTTGACGGACCGCAAAAGTTTTCTGAAGGCGAGCAGACGACTGAAGCTCAAAGATGCAGAGTCTCCGGGCGGTAGTGGTAGCGATCGTTGTGATGTCCCTAGTAAACGTTCGAAGAAGTCGGGCAAGAAACGCGCCCGTAAGGCGAAGCTAATCTCCGGCTGAAAAGCCCAGTGGTAAGCGTAAACGTAAGACTGATCGTTCTACCGATGATGATGATGGGGTCACCGGTTGCCAGTGGTTCTCACCCGGCTGCTCCGGGAGAGACTACTTCACCTGCAGAGACATCTGCTGCTCTTGTGGGAGATACTTCACCTGCACAGACTACGTCTGCTGCTGCTAGTGAGACAGTGAGTAACGAGACGGCTGATGCCATTGGTTCTTCCCCGGCTGCTCCGGGAGAGACACCACCTGTTGCGTGCACCATGAGCCCTCATCCTGCGTCAGGAGAGGTTCCTGTGCCCAGTGCGAAAGAGCTTGAGTCCTCGTCATCAGCAGAGGCTGCCCAGCCCGCTCCTGCCATAGTTTCGTGTGCTGCGATGTCCCCGCCGAAAAAGATAGTGCGGAGGGTTCGTTATCAGGATAGCCCACCTGATTTTGAGCCAGATATGATCCTTGATGCCGCTACGGGCGAGTTCAGGCCCAGACGCCCAGACGACGGTGATATCACCGCTGAGTCCGACTCGGAGGTTGACGAGGATGCGGCAGAGGACGATGACTTTTATGACAGGCAGTATGTAGGTGAGGCAAGCTCTGACGACGATGATGACGTTGCTGCTGTGTTGGCGGAGGATGACACCCCTCCTGTCTGGCGTATGTCGGAAACTACCGATGCTAATATATTTGAGGAGATCGATTTTGACCATGAGAGAGGACCGACTTTCACCTTGCCCAGCCACTCCCGTGAGCTCGATTACTTTTTTAAGTTTATTCCAGCTACACTGATCAGATTGGCAAAGGATGAGACTAATAAATACGCCAAGTTCCACCAGCGATATATCGCTAAAAAGATCGATAAATACTGGCGTAACGCTGACTACCGAGAGGTGCAGGCGTTCATTGGCGTCTTAGTCTGTATGGGTATCGACCGTAAATCATCAGTGGAGGATTATTGGTCTAAGCGATCCATTTCTGAGAAACCAGGGTATTTCTACTGTGATTACCCGCAGTCGCTTTCAGCAGCTTATGCGATATTTTCATCTGGCAGACCCAGAGAACGATCCACGTCGTGATCCTGATGAGGCACGCCGCCGACGTCGGTGTCAGGAGGATCCCCTTTATAAAATCAATCCATGGATGGAGCCCATAGTTGACAGGTGCGTAAATAATTATAAGATGGGTAGAGAGATCTCCATCGACGAGGGATGGTGCGATTTAAGGCCGTTCTAAATTTAAGCAGAGATTACCGCATAAGCCTGACCGAGACGGTTTAAGATATGGCAGCTATGCGACTCCACCACTGCATACATCGCAACTTTGCACCGTACCTAGGTGTGAAATTTCGGGATCGGACTGATGGGAGACGGCAGGAGCGAGGTGTGGTGAAAAGAATTACGATGGAGCTGGTCCAGCCATTCTGTGGATATAATCACAGCCTATTCTGTGATAGCCTGTTTAGCACGGTCGTTACTGCTAGAGAGCTGATGGAGACCGGGATCTACATGGTCGGGAGTTTTAACCGCCGTAATCGTCGCACCATGCCCCCTCAATTAATTCCGCCGGGTAAGAGGAAGCGCCTTCCTCTGTCTGTTGGGGATATGAAAGCCACGACCAGAACGGACTCTCGTCTTAACATCACTGCTTATCAGGATAGTAACGCTCAGGTGCTGATCTTGAATACGGTCTATCCACCCTTGGAGTGCGTGCCAGTGGGGGAGGGAGACGAGCAGCGACAAGTGCCTCTGTCGCTGTATAATTATCGCCGGTACATGGGAGGCGTCGACCGAGCCAACCAGAAGCGCAAGTACTTTCACACTGGGCGCAAGAACACAGATGGTGGACATATCTGGCATGTTACCTGATTGATGTTGCCCTGGTAAATGCATATATATGCTTCAAGCATGTACACCCTGATAGTAAGCTGACCCATAAGATGTTTCATCTGCGTGTCGGGAACAACTCATTGGCGGTTATTGTGGGCGATCGCAGCCCAGTGTGAGAGAGGTCGAGGCCACCGTTTCTCTTTCCTCGTACATAAATCCACAAAATCAGCCGATGCACGTTGTCAGCCGTTTGGAGGGGCGGCAGAAATGCTGTAAAGTATGCAGCAGAGAGGGTAAGACCACTGCGAGCGGACGACTGTCTGAGACGTCCAAAGGATGTAGTCTGTGCGGGGTTCATCTTCACGAGGGCGAGTGTTTTGCGGCTTTTCATCATCGCATGATGCTACGAGGTAAGAGGAGCATTGGCGTGCAGACCTCTACTCACACAGCCCCGACGACACCCATCAGCAAGAGAACCCGACGTAAATAACGGACAGGGGACAGCTTCGCCTTACAGTGGCTTGACTGTATTCTTAACACGGACCATGATCACATTTTGAGCACGGTTGTGCCGTTTGTTTGTGCTTTACGATCCCGCTGATTGTAAATTGAAACACGGATTATTTTGTACAATCCCCCGATTGTAATCTTTGTAACACGGACCATGCACTAGACGTCGAGACAGACTCTGAGATTTATTATTCGGCATAATGTAAATTATTCCCGAATAAAATATATCTATGGATCGCATATTTTCGTTTGTTTTGTTTGTTTAGACGGATTATTTTGTACAATTCCCCCGATTATAATTTTTGAAACACGGATCTGCCACCCCCGTTTTAATTTTTGAAACACGGACCATGCACTCGGACGTCGAGACAGACTCCGAGATTTATTGTTCGGCATAATGTAAATTATTCCCGAATAAAATACTATCTATGGATCGCATATTTTCGTTTGTTTTGTTTTTACCCCCACTTTCGTTTTTGGCAGATCCGTAAGGACGCTATAGTAATGGATGAACGTGCGTTGTATCACGTGGGAGGGGCACAGCCCAACGGAGGCTGTGCTCGTGCGACGTAGACGTTGTACCAACCATCTGTCGTTTGGGTTAGTGCATGGAGCAGTTGCACTGTCCAGAGCTAAGGTGGTACAAAACTGCACCTTAGTAACAACTGCAAAACTAACCTGTTAGGAAACGGTAACACTAACGAGCTAAGTGTGCACTGAACTGGCCAAACTACGTACACGCCTTCCTTCAATGGCGGAACTATGTCGTTGACACTACGTCAAAGGGACTGCACTGTGCGACTCTTCCAAGTCGTTCAAAGTACGTGGCCAAGTGACACAACCCAGGGGAAACAGGACAGGTTTGAGGGTGCTGCCGCACCCATAGCACTAACCCCTGGGTCTTCTACTAACCCACGAGAGAGGTGACGTTTCCCCGGTGTGGCCGTGCGTGCCGGCGAACGAGCTTTACTTCCGCGAAAGTAAGCTAGAAAAGGGCATAAAAGTGCACGTCCCCCGGGGCAAACAACGCCCGTGACCTCGTCATTTTCTGGACACAACCTCATCAGCGGTTGCCCCTCTATACGGCATGCAAAAATTTTTGAAGTCTAACACGTATATGGTCGGTAATCGTACCCCAAAAATGCGGTATTTTCCCGCCAAATGCCTGGCAGGAAAGCGTGCAGGAGAGCCTATCTTCTGTAGACACGGAAAAGGGGGCCGGTTTTGACCGACTTGGCAGGATAACGGACAGGGGCGCTCGGCAGGAAAAGGGTTAATTACATCGGAGTGAAGTGTTACACACAGAAATCACAGGCAAAGCTGTATGAAGAACTTACCTGGTCTTGTTGTCATCCGATTTACATGTAAATGCATATCTGAAAAACAGATGATAGTAATGTTAATATTCACAACATATTTATACTGGTAGTGATTTATAACTTTCTCTGTACTATTCTAAGTGAAGTGTTACAGAATTGACAAACATTTAATGAATTCTGAAATGAACATGCCAAATGCATTATGAATTTTTTCTGTTTGGCTGCAATGAAACCTTTCTCACTGTGTCTAATTTATTTGCATTTATTTTCAATGGCAGTACATGTATCATGCTGCTGAGAATTTGGATGGGCCATACAAAAGTGACGATATTTAATGTAGTATGTGTTGCTATTCCTTAATAAAGCAAAAATTGAATTTTTGATTTCAAAAAAACTACCTACTCCAAGACCTTTACAAATGAACCCAACTAGCAGTAGATCAGAAAAGTACTGAAAAAATTGAGTCTAAATATCTGACCCCTAACTACATTCTACCTTAAAACTGATACCTACTTTGATGGTAGTGTCTTCTTAGTATCTGCACCTATGTATATTTTCAAATGATCCACAGACCATTCTCCTTCAGGTTTGCCAGTAGCCTGTGAGTAATTCAAAAAATCAGACGTTTTGCAAAATCTCTCTTCAAAAGATTATAAACACTATGTCAAAACAGTCAATATTCATGGAAATTATTCAGTGACTTGGGGATGCCATGAAAAATTTTTGCAGACGAATAAAACTGACATTGGTGCAGATTATGTTGGAAAGTTATCTGATGCATTATTAGTTTTGTTCTCAGTTGAGATGACATATTTAGCATAAAAATGGTGTCTTTCCTAAGGAAAGACACCAGTTGCAGGTGGGATTGCGGTAAAATCAACAGGCATTTCATCTATGCTATGGAAACAGTCATTGCCAATGTGGATACTCAGGAGCATCAACTACATAAAATGTATATGTCAATGATTGACAGCAAAAATAATGAAATAGATTAGACAAACACAATACCTTTCCATCTTTGTAACATCGCAGTGTCTTGCCCTGTAGCTCCAAATGTAACTTTTTAAAATTTTTCTTCTCTGAGTTGATTTTAACGGTACCATAGGGTTGAAGGTCACCTCCTTCCTGCCACTGGTACAATTGAAGAGACAAAGATTAAATTTTCTTCTTTGACTACCACAAACATGTTGAAATGCCTTTTGTTTAACTTATCTTACATGTAAAAGACTTGTGTTTGATGTCTCATATTATTGTTGACAGCTGACAGCAGTCTGGACTTAAGGTAGTATGCACCTCGAAAGTGAAAGACTTAAACTTTTGCCCAAACTTTCCTCAAGGGATCTTTCAATCAATATCTTTCAAATTCAAAAATAAAAATGGGGGAGGGGGGGGTCACCATGCAAATTTTGGTACTAGAGAAACAAATTACCAAAGATTTACCAATATTAGAAATTCAAAATAGCCACCATCCCTGTGTTAACTCTATGGAGAAAAATAAAAATTTTCGAATTTCAAAAAACTAAGCTGGTGAAAAGTTTTCTTTCACCAAGAGCTTTAAAATGAACCCCCACATGTGGTATATCAGAAGAGAATTGTAAAAGTTTGAGAGTCCGAATGTCTGTCCCCGAGGTGCGTTCTACCTTAAATTCACTTTTTAAAGGGCCAGTAGCCGTAACTTTTGATAATTTTTTTCACTTTTATTGTTTCTCATGTCAACTACATTTTCTTGTTTACTCCCCATAGCATGTTGAGATGCATAGCATTCAGCTTGTAAACTCAGCCTGTACAGGTATAGACTGCAATATTATTAATGCCAAGTAAATTCTTTTCCAGACTTCAATTCATATGTCAACAATTACAGTGCATTTTACATGTACAGATGCTGTTTTCAGAGGCTGAAGAGTTGGTGTTCCACCAATATACTTTTGGGAGTATAAAACCTTGCAGTTTGAATAGAAAAATAGAAACAGTAAAAACAAGTCATTGTTGATGACACAGTCCCCACTTGTTAATGGGTACTTTGATTACAGGTCCTCAGAGAGGATATACAGTCCTCTTCATTAGGTCTGTGATAAAAATACTTTTGAATAAATTCGCTTGATACATGTCTGAGCTGTAGTTCAGGACATGAAAGAATCGTAATAAAATGGCCACATGGCAGCCTTATTGGATCGTATCACAGAACAAATCTATGTGCATATGTATGACAGACATCCAGCTCTATGGGTTTGCTCAGAATTAGATATATGCATAATTAATGAGGTACAGTATGAAGCATCATAAGGTCTCCCATCATACCATATATGAAGGGTGTACCACTTGTGGTTCCTGAGTTATGGACAAATATGTATATTTGAGGTCAAAGGTCATTGACGTCATGTGACATTTTGTCAAAAAAATTGTAGTGCTAAGTTATCCCTATATACCAAAAATCAGACCTCTATCTCTATTTGCTTGCTCAAAATTAGATATGCACATAACTAATGAGGTACAATATGTGGCGTCATAAGGTGTCCCGTCATACCATATATGAAGGGTGTAGCACTTGTGGTTACTGAGTTATGGACAAATATGTATATTTGAGGTCAAAGGTCACTGAGGTCACGTGACATTTTGTCAAAAAAATTGTAGTGCTAAGTTATCCCTATATACCAAAAATCAGACCTCTAGCTCTATTGGCTGGCTCAAAATTAGACATGCGCATAATTGATGAGGTACAATATGTGGCGTCATAAGGTGTCCCGTCATACCATATATGAAGGGTGTACCACTTGTGGTTCCTGAGTTATGGACAAATATGTATATTCGAGGTCAAAGGTCACCGAGGTCACGTGACATTTTGTCAAAAAATTGTAGTGCTAAGTTATCCCTATATACCAAAAATCAGACCTCTAGCTCTATTTGCTTGCTCAAAATTAGATATGCACATAATTAATGAGGTACAATATGTGGCGTCATAAGGTGTCCCATCATACCAAATATGAAGGGTGTAGCACTTGTGGTTACTGAGTTATGCACAAATATGTATATTTGAGGTCAAAGGTCACCGAGGTCACGTGACATTTTGTCAAAAAAATTTTATTGCTAAGTTATCCATATATACAAAAAATCAGACCTCTAGCTCTATTGGCTCACTCAAAATTAGATATGCACATAATTAAAGAGGTACAATATGTGGTGTCATAGGGTGTCCCATCATACCATATATGAAAGGTTTAGGACTTGTGGTTACTGAGTTATGGACAAATATGTATATTCGAGGTCAAAGGTCACCAAGGTCACGTGACATTTTGTCAAAGTGTCTGAGATATCTGCGTGAACGGATGGACTCATGGATGGACTCACGGACAGACATGACCCAATCTAAGAGCCCCCTTGACTTTATCTTTGGGGACTAAAAACTGTGTAACTGCATCCTTTTTGCAATATGAATACGATGAGAAACTAAATTTTTATTTTTCTTGGCCTTATACATGGGAGTCTATGGACTGCCTTATACATGGGAGTCTATGGACTGCCTTATACATGGGAGTCTATGGACTTCCTTATACATGGGAGTCTATGGACTGCCTTATACATGGGAGTCTATGGACTGCCTTATACATGGGAGTCTATGGACTGCCTTATACATGGAAGTCTATGGACTGCCTTATACATGGGAGTCTATGGAGGTGAAAACTAAAAAGTCCTCTAACACGTCCAAATTTGATCGCATTGTGAAACAAATCGATGTGCATCTGTATGAGGTAGGGTACTATCCTTGTACCAAGTTTGAACAAAATCGCTCCAGGCGTCTCTGAGATATCTGCGTGAACGGACGGACGGACGGACGCACGCACGCACGCACGGACATGACCAAACCTATAAGTCCCCCCGGACGGTGTCCGTGGGGACTAAAAATCAAAAAAGTTACAGCTAGAGATCCTTTAATATTTAACGGCAGTGTATGCACTCTTTACTTCAACATACTGTAGAGAACAAATGAAAGGGTGTACTTGTTTTCAAGAACAAAAATAAAAGATTTTCAAAATTTACAGGTACACTTCACTAAACAATAGAGTTTCTGAAACTTTGGGTAGAATAGAAGTATGAATGTATACAATAAATATCTGTTAATGACTGTCAGTGAAGATACCAAGGGAGGACACAAATTACTTATACATGTATCTGTGTTTCTTTTAATCACAGCTACCGCACATTCTAGTTCATTTCAAAACAGCCGATCAGTTTAAGTCTTCAGAGCTAAAACACACATTTTATTTTCAAAACAGCCAATCACCTAAAACCGTCAGAGCGATTACATATTATTATTCTACTTATTTCATAACAGCTAATCAGCTACAACATTCCAAGCTGTATCACATTGACATTCTTTCTATGAAACCATTTTTCATTTGGGTCAAGTCTCCATCACTTTGCACAATGAAATTATTAGAGTTACCTTGGCCAATAAGTAGTTTTCTTTAACACAGAGTGTATTTTCAGATCCTTTGTTGTCATGACTCCAGGTTGATGAAACATGTAGAACATTCTCACTGCCATGTATTGGCCTCTCTGCCAAATAAAAGGTAACCATGCGTCAATATTACACATCAAGACAGGGAATTATATCACAATTGAACATATCAAGACTTTGAATAACATTGCAATATTAGTTGTCAAGACAGGTGCATGTAGTATCAACTGATGACTTAATTTGTGAAAAGACATCCCGCTATACCTTGATTTTGTAACACTGAAATATCAAGACTTTTTAATTACTGATTTTTGGACTTTCTAAAGATCCTTCAATCTTTTTTTATTAATACAGTCAGAGTGAAATGAAAGAAGATGTGACACATCTTGAGGGGTCAAAAAGTATACTTGTAGCTACAGCATCTTTCATCAAATATTTTGATGCATTTCACTGATTTCAGACCTTGTTATACAATTGGTATCTACCTGAGATGAGCTAAAATGGATTAAAATATCTAACTCATTGAATCTGTTTGACTACTCAGAAATAGAACTAATACTTACCCAATAAACCATTACAAAGTACTTCAAATAATGCATAGTTTCTCGACTGATCTAGTTTGTGTTTTGTAATTACACTCTGAACATACTGATCTGCAGTCGTATCTGGTGATACCTGAGGAAAAATACAAACTCACTGTTAGGGTAGATCACGCCTCAGGGACAGATATTCAGCCTTCCAAACTTTTATCATTCTTTTCTGATCTACCACTTGTGGGGGTTCATTTTAAAGCTCTTAATACAAGAAAACTTTCACCGGCTTATTTTTTGGAAAAATCAAAAATTTTATTTTTCTCCATGGAGTAAACACAGGGATGGCAGCCATTTGGTATTTTAAATATCGGTTAATCTTGGGCTAATTGTTTCTCTCATAGCAAAATTTACACAGTGACCCCTGATTTTAATTCTTGATTTAGTAAGAGAATGGCTGAAAGTTTCATAAAGGAAAGTTTGAGCAAAAGTTCACTTTCGAGGTGCACACTACCTTTAAAGCAATCACACAATCACTCTCTTATGACACACTTCATCTGGCTAGTTTGATGACTGAATTTAACAAATGAAACTAATAAACCTTGGAAGAACTTTGATGTATTGTATCATCTATTACTGTAGAATGACCTTTGAGGACAGATATTTAAACTCTTAAACTTTGATAATATTTTGTTTGGTCTACCACTTGTGGAGCTCATCTTGAAGTTAATGGAGTAACTTAAATCATTACCAGCTCAACAGAGGAGTAGCTGCCATTTTGAATTCTAAATTCCAGTAAATTTCAGGTTCTTTGTTTCTCGAGTACAAAAATTTGCCCAATGACCCTTGATTTTTATTCTCAATTTTGAAAGAGAATGGTCGAAAGTTTCGTAGAGAAGAGTTTGAGCACAACTTTTTCAAGGCTTATACTAACTTAACCAGATGTTGCAGTCATAAACACTTATATTCAAAAAGTTTGACTGAAACCCCACACATACACATAATTACTATAGTTACAAAGTGTACAGCCACACCTACAATGTCGGTATGTTCATAACTTCAATGTGAGAAATCAGTATTTTCAAACAAGGTGACATATTTTGGACTGTTTAAAGTTTCCATGAAATCCAATGCGATGACAAAGACAAAGAGTAAAATTCGATATCTACGCTTTGAAAAGTAGATTTGCAAATTCATCTCACCTTGATGTTGAGTTCTGTACCTGCAAATGTAACACCAATCAAAAAGCCACTTGACTGTTTTTGTTGCTGAAAAAAATAAAAAATTCAACTGGAGTTTACTATTTACTATTACAAATAACAAAAACATTCTTTCTAAACTGTTTTATCCTCTCCAAATATTCCCCATGCTCAATAACCAACAGACTAATGAAAACATGAATTGAGGTTGGTTACAATGCAGCTACCCACTCGGTAAACCAGCTTTCAAAGAACTTTCAGGGAAAAGAAAAACAAGAGACTGGGTAAAGGGGTTAGTAAATACAAAGGTTTGAGGTCAAAGACAAACATTATTTTGATGGCCACATAAAGTTGCTGATCAATCGGTCAAACAGACAGAACTAATACATCAATCTGTGTATCATAATCTTGACTACAGACACCCATTGTGTCAAAACAGAATAATATCATAACTTTCTACTGGATGTGAGAGACACATAAATTTGAAGTTTCCTTGTTTTACCTCTGTTAATGCAGTAAGCTTCTTATATCCCTCTGACAGTTTCCTCTCAATCATTCTTTGATGTTCAGCATCTTCTTCAGTGACATCAAACAACCAGTTGTAGTATGTTAGAATGTCTCCGATGATAGAAATCTCCACATTGGTGCTGTCAAAACCAGTGGCATCGCTCTGGAAAAAGAAAGCAAATCTTTATATTTGAGAGCTTATCAAACAACCTTTATGTGTTTCTATTTCGATTGATATGAAAAAGGATAAACATAACACTAAGTTTAGCAAATAATAAATGACATGATAAAGTTCTGATATGTGACAGTCACTTCTGATACATTGTCAAACCTGAATAATCTCACATAGGTTTTAATCACTGATCATTTATACCTTGATTAGAATCTTTGATGAAATAACAAGAAATCGGTAATTATAAAGGTACCCTCATTTGATAGGTTTCATTGCTTCATATATGATTACTTAAATAAAATCACTTCACACCATTTTTGTGGAGTTTCCAATTGTTGAATGTATCATACTATAAGTTCCATATTATCTATCACAACGTACAAAGCCAAAGTTGCCAACGTTGAAATTCCTCTAATTCCGCTGACAATACCTATAGCATCATACTGACTTCCATGAAATAAAAGAACAGATTCCAGTGTGGAAAGACAAAACTACAACAAAATTTTCAAATATACTGTAAGATAATATGGGCAAAACTTACAGATCCACTTGACATGAGCGTTGGACCCCAGACAGCAGCTAAATTAGCAATAACCATTTTATTTTCTTTGCTGTGTTCAGAGATTCTGAAAATAATGAGATCATATCAGCTGTTTATTATTTGCTGTTTTATCTCTTTGGTCAATGTTTACTTCAAATTGACAGATACACTTTTCACTATCACTCTGTACAAATACCCAGTTTTCATATAGCACTCCATTATGAGTACTGCTTTTTTGAAAATGGCCACTTTCAGTAACTATCCTACATATAAATGACTATTGATAACACTGAAACTGCAGTTCTGAGAGCAACAATGCTTGGCAGAAGTCCACATGATACATCTAAGTCCATTATACAGTTTGGGCTAGAGAACTTTTTCTATAATTTACTGTGGTGTGTTTTTTTGTATATAAACCAGGCCACTATTCATACAGCAGGTTTCCTAGATTGAGTTAACTTCATTACAGTTTGTACAAGTACCTTTGATGAAGATGGATTGAGGCTTGAAGAATAATGCTTTGTAATGTTGGTCTTAGGCAAGTCTATTCAGTAGGGGTCTGAGTTGTCATCATGCTTACATTTTAAGCCTGGCAACTTTTGGGATATTGTCATCACATTGTACATCAAAGATAGAATTCAGAATTCAAAATTGTGGTCTTTGTTCTTTCTCAATTTTCCTCTTTCATAAAACTGGCAAAGACTCAAGTCTTCTGGACTAAAAATGCAATTGTGCGGATTGGAAATGCTCAATGCAAAGTGACCCAATGGAAAAACTTGTTGGATATTTGTAACATAGATATTGAGAAACACAAAGTGTGTGAATAAAGTTTTAATAGTTCATTGACCTCTAAACTGTTGGGATTTCAAAATGAGCAAAAATTTCTTTTGATTACTTTAAAGATATCTAACCATTCTCAACTAAGTGTACCTACTTGGCATCATCACAATACACTACTGTTCAGTATTTAACAGTGGCAATGTTTTTGACAAACTGTGAATGAGGACAATTGAGAAGGAACAATGCATGCAACACCATAAGTATGGGGTAAATACTGAATCCTACTGGCAGTAGTGTAGTGAACATTTACAAACAGATGACCAAAACATGTAGGTGGATAGTCCATTCTGCCATAGGCCTCTGTGGAGAACAAAGTATATCATATTGCCGTACCTGTCGCGATGTGATCCAACTGTTTAAATGCCAAGTTTTACATGTACAACAAGCATATATTTGTTATTTTGAAGTGACATGAGTGTGTATCTGGGTGTGTAAAAGAAATCAGAGCGGAAAAGAACTTTACCTAAGTAAATGTCCAATGAGTTTCTTCAAAGTCTCCCTATTAATTTGCGGCAGTTGTTCCAAACAGTATTTATACCACTGAAGTTTACTATTATGATCATCATAACCTACAGGGTATCAATCAAACAATGAACACTAAGAATGTTGATAGAAGTCACCCATTCATGTACATCTTGTGTTTTCTTGAAATTTTCAGTAATAATGATAACCACTGTCACTTCAAACACTGATATCATACCAGAATTCATCAAAGCTGTGACTACGTTGCAATGTTTCTGGCATGAAAGAGACTAAATATGTCTCATATTTCGTAAGTTCACAACAAAAATATGAAAATGAAACTGTTGTAGGTATACTACAGTAATGACTAAAGTCTACTTAATAAGCAATAACCCTCTGGCAGGCAGGTATACATGAGATTTGGGTAGTGTTCGAGACAACAATTGGCATGAACCACTAAATGCATGCTGTATGACTACCTCATTTGTCTTATATTTCATGATGAATGAATAAATTGATGTATACAGTAATAAATAAAAGAACTTTGTAGACTTTGCACACAAAAGTTATTGTAAATGAAACTTGGGAACTTGATTCAAAATGTAGAAGTCAGACTTCCAAGGAGTCCTTTACAAATTTTGTTTGAAAACTTTGGTAAACATCTTTTGTTTGTTTAAAAACAGTGCAAATTTTTCATTATATTAGATCAGCATGTCTGTCATGCAAATGCACAGTTCTGATTGGATGTGAGCTCACGTCATCCATGGTTAAATAAACTTTATTTATTATAAAGTCATATTTGTCAGTTAATGATGTAGACAAATTTTGCAATGCTCTATGAAAATTTCCATCTCTGCACACTCACATCACATAGTCTGACTGACATTTACATAATAATTGCATAGACAGAATTTGCTACTACTGTGACATAAACTATGTTGAACATACTTTACATACTATGCATACTGTATTAAAATATCTACTACGAAATATAAGACAGCGGCAAGTGGGCGTACATTGCATTTTGCATTAATCACCAGAAACTCCTGCAGTCATCAGAGAGAGAGAGAGAGTTAGGTTGTAAGACGGAGTACATAGCATAAGGGTCCCCTTCAGGAGAACATGGCTAAGTTCATCAGGAAACCAGATGGTACAGTAAAGCTTTGTATTTACAGGAAGAAAACACATACAGACCAATACCTCCAGTTTACCTCACATCATCCACTTCATCAGAAACTGGGTGTCATCAGGACCCTTTTAGACAGGAATGATTCCATAGTTACAGAGCAACATGATAGAGATATTGAAGAACAGCACATCCGCAAAGCATTGTCCACCTGTGGCTATCCCAATTGGACAATAAACAAGGTCAAAAAGGATAAATCCAGCCCGAAACCCAAGTGTACATCTAAGAAAGATAAAAACTCTGAGAAATCAAGAGGACTAGTTGTGATACCATATGTTGAGGGCCTTTCGGAGAAAATTGCGAGAGTATTTCGCAAGTTTGGTTTCTCTACAGCTATGAAACCACACAGAACCCTACGCAACATCCTTGTCCATCCGAAGGACAAACTTCTTACCAACAAGAAAGCAGAGGTAGTTTATGAAATACCATGTGCTGATTGTCCTAAATCGTATGTTGGGGAAACAGGCCGCTCTTTTGGCGTACGCCTCCAAGAACATCAAAAGGAAGTCCAAAAATTTGAATCCAAACAATACACCCGTTCAACACGGAAGTCTTCAATGACAGATCAACATTAAGTCGGCTATCACAGACCATGTTGTAGCCACCAATCACATTGCCTGGGAGGAGGCCAACATCGTGGACAGGGAGTCTGACAAAACCACCAGATGGATCAAGGAAGCCATTTGGATTAGACGGAGGGGAGAGAACATTCTAAATAAGGATGAGGGGGCCTACAAGTTACATAACATTCTTGATCAACTCATCCATACTACGCCCTCAACGGCGGCAGATAGCAGCTGTAAAAGATCGAGGCTGTATGGCTTGAGTTGTCAAGTCTGAAGAAGCTGCTAGGTTAGCGGTGAAACGTAACTAACGTGGTGTGTTACATCTCTCACCTATTTCACTATGGATTTGTCAAAAAGAATCATCCATCTCAAGTTATTTCTCAATCCAGATGAACTTATTTAAAGAATGGCTAAGTTCATATCTATATAATTCACGCCAACTAGGTTTCACTTCTGCCATGAGTAGTTTTGACATTTTTTATAGGACACAACAATATCTTTGACTTACCTGCTATTTCGATCCATTTGGCATGTAATGCTTTGGTTAGCAATGGATCTGGTAAATTTCTGAAGAATCTCTTCAATGCATTGGCTACTTCATGGACTGGATAGTCATCCAGGTTCACTGACCTTGCATCAGCACTAAATTCTGCAAGCACACTTTTCACCTTGGAATCTTGACCAGCACGTCTGTAAATGCCTTCTTCTGTCAATCCTGCAAGAACGTTCACAAATTCTCTTGATTAAGACAATATCACATTTAAGGGTCTGGTATAAAAACATTTGGGAAATAAAATTAACATTGTTGCAGATCACCAGTTAAATATCTTGAACATATTTAACTTTAGTTGACCAAGCTATAATTATCTGTTACTCCTATCTAGGATGAGATAAAAGATTTAGTAGTAATACATGTAAGTATAGCAGATGTACATTTGCTTTAATTACTATGTACATGCTACTGTGTCAAGTTCACATTCAATATATGATGTTTTGAAATTACAGTTTTGCAGTTTCTTCATTTTTCGTAAATTTTCTTGTTTGACACTATTGTTCTCCAGAATTTTCTCACTCATATATTTCTTGCAAAATACAAATTTCATACAAAGAAGCCTTTACCATGTATCCATGTATATTCAATGTTCACTTGATCCAATACAGTAATGCCTTGTCAAATCATTGATAATTATGGCAATTTCATGTAACATTTAAAACACATTTGCTTTAAATATAATTTTGAAGTCACTGATTCACATGAATTAAGTATAAGGTCATCTATCAAGTATGGTAGATAGCCGCATATGTAATGTAAGATACATATTAAACAACTGCAACATAATTTAGATGCATCTAATTACAAAGTTAACATGTGCTGACTGCTCTTTGCTCTTCCTATGTGTGCATGTCCTGACTAGGCAAGTCCTTGTACACCTGAGTACTTACCATGTATGGCTATATAGCCGATACACTTTGACACAAGGACGGGAACGTTATCTTCTGTTAGTTGTTGTTCATGTAGATTTTTACCAGTACTCTGTTTCATGATACAGAAAAATTGTCATCTTATCAGCAAAGTTATTGATAAATTTTAATCTTGGTCACATTCAAATGTGCAAATATTTCCGTGGAAATGTTGCACCCTATGTTTTAAGGATGATAGACAATTTTGAAATCATGTGACTCATTATTTACAGGTAAGAGAAATTAGAAATTAAATTGTCTGTTACCTTACAGCCCTGGAATAAAAAGAATCTTGTTCAAAAATTCTGAAGTGATAATTAAAACTGTACGAAGATGTCCTTGTCATACACAAATCAGTTAAACAGTTTCACTTTTATCTTTCCATGAAACAGAGATATTAAAAATTTTGCCTTAATTTGTAACTTTCTCATTCATGGCAACATTTCATAAGACTTCCTGATCGGAAACAACATAACTTTACCATGTCAGTGAAAGTGCTAAATAACTTACTGTTGATGCTGTCTTGAGGGCTTGCAACCATTCATCACTTTCTTGTTTTGTGTCAGCAAGGATATAGACTGTCCTAAAACACACAAATCAACAAATATTTCTAGTGAAAAGCATTTCAGACATCCTATCCTGAAAACTGCACATACAACCTAAATACAGCAGCCTAAGGATTCTGGGTATACATCTATAACTGGTAATTTCATTCAAAGTGAAGAAGATTCTCTTAAATTTAACAATACAGTACAATTAGATCTACTGCAAAATCAGGGGATTATATTTTTTACAAATAGGTGCCTGTCTTATTGATGAAATACTTCAGTATGACTTTTTAGTGTATTACCATTCATACATTCAGATTTAAAACATTGATTCAACTGATATACGATCCAAATACTATGATCACACTGTGCTATGTGATTTCAATGATGAACAATGTCAACATTCTCATTGATTGTTTTGATTCATCATTACCAAAATACAAAGAGCTAAAATGGAGATTTCAAACTCTTTACTTTATCTGTGTAATACATTATGTTAGATGACATGAAACTGACCTCTTTGGCATAACAATACCAATGACAACATTACAACCTTCTGACGGCAAGGATCCTCTATCTTCAGGTTGAGAAACTGAAATGTCATTGAATTATCACATTATTCAGATGTAGTGGATGATGATGATGTTTTGTAGACAATTTACAGACACTGTGGAGTATATACATCAAGTATTTTATCTAAAAAGATGCAGAAACCATGAATAATTGACAGTTTTTAACACTACCTAGATGTATATAGTTTGTATGCAACAACACTGGCTTGGGTTACAATTCAATACTGTTGGGTTAATTTTGTTAAGGAGGAGACAAAAATCCATAAACTTTTGATCCAGGTATTAAACTCTACATATTCCAATTCCAATTATGTGATATGTTAACCATTCAATAATCTTAAAAAGATTGTATATATTCATTCATTTTTCTAATATCAAAATTATACTGAGAAGTATTGCTTGATGTTTTCACTTCAATTGTTCTATTTTCAGGGATGTGATGAGCGGTGTTCCATGAAATTCAATTTGGCTACAAGATGATGCGTATCAATGCCAGAACATTTGATATACATCTTATCTAAGCTTCAATCTTGACACGAGTAACAATCTATGTAGCTAATTAACAAACATCAAATTAAAGAAGACAGTCTTACTTAGATTAACAAGCTTCCGTAGATCCAGTGTATCAACATCATTTATGATCGGAGAGAAGAACATAAAACCTCTGCCCCTTAAAATGAACCAATTTTTCTGCCAACCCTGGATAAAAAAATCACAAAAAAGAAATGAACATTAGAATTCTACTTTGTACAGAAATATTCAGACTCTTAAAATTACAGCTTTCATTTTACAAAAAGTCAAATAAAATCCTTAAAATCCTTAAATTGTTCCGTAACTTTCACTGAAATTTCATGAGTACACTTTCTTGGTTGTGGTCCATAACACTAATCAAGAAACATTCCATTGAGATGTCATATGCTTATTTTACACCTGATGGGAATACAAAGCAACGTTCATATAGGACAATTAAATTTTTATATAAGAATCAGATTTTTTTTCTAAAAATAACTTACACCAGCAGTGCCTTCTCTCATGTACAGACATCCAGCTCTGTTGAAATTCTGCAGGAAAACAATCAGTAGTATTTTCTATTATCAGTTTTGATTTGTTGAATCTGAGGGTTGATGTCCTGGTACGTTCAAAAATTTCAGACAAATCTATGAACTCCTTTCTTCAGTCCACTTACTCTCAGACTTGTGTGAAAGACCTAAATGTCTACATGACCTATTTTGTCATTGATATATTGTTGTAGGATGCATAACTAGATCAACTTCTACTGACTCAGAGGTATTTCCTGAATTGTCATGGCAAACGCCTTGATGCAATTTAGCTTCTTTGTCATGGTAAGAGTTTGTGACCAATTGATGTACGAAGTCACAGCTACCACAGACTGTTGAATAACATGTGTATTCATTTGTGGAATGATCAAATGCATGGTACATGAAAGGCATTTTGAAATGTATATGACTGATACAAAGTGTTCTTGTAAAGATATCATCAAAATCTTGTCAGCAGCAAACGGCTGTTTGAAGCTCACCTCTAGCAGATCCCACACAACGCTTGGTGCAACACTCTGTAAGTATAATACGAACAGAATTACATATCACATTTTGTAAATAGCACAGTTATCACAACCTATATGCCACAGAGAGTAAAATATAAATATTAGAGGTGCACATTAGTGAATTACCTTGCAATACACTGTAACTGACTGCACTTATCCAATTCTTTTCAATCATGACAATTGGAATCTAACATGCTATGTTTGACGTCATATAATCCACTATAAGCTTGTAATTTACTGAGTAACAACGATGAAGCTTAAGATCAACAGATTTGATTTTCAAATCACTAAAGTTAACATTTGACACAACACAAGATGTTAATTTTATTAGTATTTGATGTTTTTTCTGACTAAACAAGGTAAATCCATGGGACAATCAAATATAAATCATAGTCCCATGTTTTCATGCTTAGATGTCATCAGCAAAAGTACATATGCATATGACATCTATGATACTAGATATCCGTTCACTGCTACAGTTTTGCGAAAGCCTTAGTATATTGACAAATCATGATACAACTGTTGACAATACGCTTTTTTTTCCGCCAGTACTGCTCTTTAGAAGTCATGTGACTACACGTGCTATCAGGTGATACTTCTACATCATTCTGTGATTTTGGTTTGGTCAAGGCTATGTTGGACACTACCTTAGCTGCGACCACAAATTGTGGTGTATCACCCCTGTGCTGAAGTTATCAACAAGTACTTACAGACTCAAAGTTTGTGATTTTTTGGAAAAACTTCATAATTTACTATTGAATTGCCACGCATCTGAAGGTTTTCTTTTACATTTGAATCCTTTGGTAGAAATTACATAATTTATTTCATGAAAATGTGAGTAACTATTGTGTTTTTGCTGTGCTTTTAGCTTCCAGACAGTTGTTTTGTATCCCTGAAAAAATATACACATAGCAACACATATGGTACATCTTTCACACGTTGAATGTTGACAATTTTCTTTGCATAAAATATTACATGAGGTCACAACTGAAAGGTACATGACATTTCATCTTGAAGTGTGAAAGAGGGGTTTGCTACTTCCAGATTATTCAAGATTATTACAAACATCCAGGTTGTACCTACCACAGTGTATATTGCGTCTAATGTCTGTATAATTCACCAACAATAGGGTCAAAAGTTTGGGACCAGAGACTACCCAAAATACTATCCCATCCAGACAAAGACAGTAGAAGTAAGTATTATACCTGGTCTTTGTAAATTTTGCTGTCTAATTATTGCTAATCATCATATTTCATGTGATTGTCAAAAACTGTAACAGTGAGTGTACAAACCACAATTTCACCATACAAGTGCTAATTACATTTCATAAAGTCTCACCATAGCAGACATACCTAGACAAGAAAGATAATAGTACAAATCTGTTTAAAGGATAATATTTGCATATTATAATAAAATAACCTTCTCAGAATAAATTAAACATCTTGAAGCCATAAATTTCCACAAACCTTAGTAATTGTTTTAATCCACTGTCTTTGGTGCATCTGATAGTCAGCACTGAACAGGTATGTTCTTCCACTAGTTGTGCCAATTTCAAAACAATGTGTATGCCTATCACAGAAGAACACAATATTGTAAATTATGAATTCCTCGTGCCAATGTCATCTTACTATTGCGTACACTAGGCCTGCCAGATGTATGTGTGTGCAAGCTGTTCCCATGTGTCTGTTGCAACTATACTGACACACATAGTAGTATATTGCTTATCCATGTACAGAAAATTAATAATTGGCAACAACACTACTTTTCACTAGCATATATGACAGGGTGGTTTTAAAACATCTCTCCTGCATTTGATCACACTTCCATGCACCTACTGGAGTGTTATACTGTTGTAGTAGATCTTTGATAGCAGTTTCTATGCATTTTATTAATTTCAACATAACATGCATGTTCTGAGAGGCTGAGGTAGCTGTCTTTCAACTAATAAAACTCAATACATTACGGTATCTTTGCTATACTATATCATATTTTAGATACTGATAACAATAATCAACTACTTTGTACTATCCAATGATCATCAAAAGACTGAAGAATCAGTGTATATGTAGAAAACTCTCTACTGAGGATTGAAGTTCTGTACCATGGTCAACATGACAAATCACACACGCACACAAACACACACACACACCTTCAAGGCACACAGAGACATACAGAACATGATTGTATAGACAGACATCAAGATGCAAAACACAAAGGGGCGCCTCAGGAGACTATCAATATTTCTTAATTATTGGTGTAAATAACTCACCCTAATTTCAAGGCAAAGTCTGGATTATCACATGACACACTTAGTATGTCTCGAGCTTCTATGCTGTTTTTAGCAGCTGTCGCCTGGTAAAGTCGTAAAAATATAAATGCAATGTAAGTAAACTAAACAATTGAACACTGAGGAAGTCCAAGAATGTGAAGTATTATCCTGAATAGATAATTAAGAAATTCAAATTGTCTTCACAAAGCGACTACAGGTAGAATAAGCCTTTAGGACAGATATTGGAAGTCTAAAATTTTTGCAATACTCTTCTGGTCAAATGCTTGTGTGATCTTACTTGGAACCTTGTGAAGTCAGTGATTTTTTGACTGTCATATTTTTGAGAAAATTGAAAGTTTAACTTTTCCTCATAGAATTAACTTAATGATGGTGGGCATTCTGAATTTCAAATATGCATAGATATTAGGCAATTTGTTTCTTTATTATCAAAATTCGTACGAACCATAATTTTCATTCTTGGTTTTGAAAGAGAATGGTTTAAAATTTTGAGGAATGTTGGGTATAAAAGCTAAAGTCTCTCAGTTTCAGGCCTACACTGCCTTGATAAATACCGCAGATCATTTCTAAAATAATGAATTGTAAGAGGCTTGTAAAAAGTGGCTATGGGTCAGTTTAACATGTTTAATGGCATCTTGCTTAGCTGAGGCTTTCCATGTATAACATCACTTGTAGCAATGTCCACACACATATATATAGGAACTAAAGTAGAAAAAAAACTGTGTGTAATAATATCCATGTAAATAAATGTACAGGAACTAGAACAAACAATGGGAGTCATTCATTGGAGTATTTTTGCATTTTTGAACAGGGTAACTTACCTTGTCATCAACAAAGTATGTCAAAGCACCATTCTCAAATACACACCATCTCTTCTGAAAGTCTGTCAATGTGAAAAACAAGGGAATGTGAAAAAGGTATTGACTGGGGAGTCTGAAGCTGTGTCAATCTAGATGTAACAATCTAGATGTAATAGTGTGAAACACTATGCAAGGAGATCACTGCTGATGAGAGAGCAAGCTACTTTATTAGCTTTATGTATAAGAAAATTCTGCAACATGCATCTGAACTAAGGATAAGACAGTGTACTGCAGAAATGTACATGAGATAGAACAGTGGGGAAACAGGAAAGGCAAGCTACAGCTTCCATTTTATAAAGTTATTTGGATGAACAGATAGACAAGGTGAAGGGTTTATGAAGATCCCAACAACAATAAACAGGGATGGACATATAATTAGTCTGGTATCAGTAAATCTGTCAATATGTTTGGAATCATATGCAGATATAACTACCACTAGATCTGATTGTGGCGCAACTTGGTTGAAATAATTCTTGGAAGGATGTCTAAAATATTCATGGTTAATATTCCTAGGTTCCAGTCTAAGACTTGCAGAACATTATCAAAAGCATAATAACATAGCATAGTTCTCAAGCAAAATCACTCAGTTTACACAACTTTATAATAAGGATTTGCAAGTGTAGCTGGTTCAGTTCATATGTAGATATTTCAATTCCTGTTTTCTAATTATTTCAAGTTTTATTTTGTGTTATTTCCTTGTGAAATAACTGACGACCTAAAATGGTCTTTTTACTGGACAGCTGAAAAAATGTTCCGACAACGGAACTTTTTTCAAAATACAAAACAGATCATCTTCCTCTATTAGAACTTCCTTAAAATTAAACAAAAAGTGTATGGTGATATGATGGACAGGTTGATTAGTTTCCATGGTGATAGCATGTACACATCTGAGAAGCAAGGAGTGATCTTTTACCATTTGGAACAGGGATCACAAAATTACTATGAATACTGCTAAAATTTGAGTTCATTAGCCTTAACAGAAGCAAATGACAAGCAACCTCTTCAGCAATATAGCAGATCTTTTTAAAGGGCAATATATTATTTTCTGGGTCAGAAAACTCAACATGGGCTCACCTTAAAAGATTATTCATGACAGAGCTGTGATTTGTAATTGATAACAATGTTTAGCAACACATTTTGAACACAATCACATCTTTTTAAACACAAAAAGTGTTGTTCAAAGACAGATGTTCTTAACATAACATGAAAAATTCACTGATCAAAAACCAATTGGCTTGACAAAACTTTACCCTATACAGAGGTGTTAATATATTTACTGGAGAAATGTTTTCATTGTAGAAATATTTTTTCAAACTTGTCAATAACCCCTGGTAAGTTGGAGTCACACTACACGACCTTGAAGTTGACAATAATAAATGATTACGTACCTTTTCTACTACCACCTGTCTTGTGTAAAAATCCTGTATATTTTAGGTCATGAGAGTCTTGTGATGGGCTCCCTTGCCCTGCTCTCCCTAAAGGTGGCACTGCTGTTGTCGGCGGTGACAACGGAGTTGGTTCCCTTTTGTCCATCAGAGGACTGTCTGAGTTGACAGACTGGGGAGTACCTGACAAAAAAAGTGACAAAATGCTTTAGTTTCCAATGCCCTAACTTGACCTGACCTAATATACTGAAAATTTCTGAAATATAATCTGAGTTTACATAGATATTGCTTTAAAAATTATTGTGAAAATTTACAGACCCTTGCTATACTTTTTACAAACAAGCTAATGGCACAAATTCCGGTACTATTCAATTATTGGCCCTATTCATTCACCATGTATCAGTCGCCATAATGCCTTGGAATCCTGTCACAAAATGTGCCGCTAGGATTATGGATCAAATAAGATTGATACTTCCTGGTTTTCATATTGAATCAAAACACAGGATATGAATGGCAGGACTGATTACAACAAAATGGGGTCAAGTAACCATACTCACCTCCTCCAGTATTTTGATTCAGAAATTCCTGACAGAAAGTGAAAACAAGAGAATTAGTTTGGTTGCTGATGTGCTGTACAGTCACACCACCAAAGTAAAGACTACCTATTCTTGACAACTTTGCACTTACTCTAGAAAATGTAAATAATTTTCATTATTACTGAACTAAAACAACTGGCCCATAGAACTAGTATAACTTTGAAAAGTTGGTTTGGGGACAATATCTGTCATTATATTACCATGCCCTGCCTGTCGCATTTTGATTGGTCGAGCTGAACCACGTGACTGACCACAATTACACAGTAATGGTCTGTTTACATGCCCGTGAATATGAATAATAAGATTAACAACTCAAAAGTATCGTAACTTTACAGCTCAAACGTAAATCATAATCAATCACAAAATAAAATGGAGCACTTGTGGGCCAAGTTGAGATTCTTTTTTCTGTAAAATATCTCCAGATTTGCCAATATTTTACAGCGCGCATGACAGTGCGTCGCGTATTGCTCAGTTCTGGGGCCCAGTTGTCTTTGGCTCGGAAAATTTTTGCAAATTTTGACGGTTTTCTCCGGTTCGATGATAATATAATGGAAATAACAGACTCCACTCTGACTGTTAACGTTTATTTATGGGCCCGGGCTCAAGGAAAGCCAAATTAACAGGCTCGGCAAGCGTCTGTAAATTTTTGGCTTTCCTCTCACCCTTGCCCATAAATAAACGTTAATGGTCAACGTGTCGCCCGTTATTTCTATACTCACCATGATCAGGTGCTGATTATTTGCCCTGGCAACATCAATAGCTGTAGAAAAAACAAGCAAGAATTAGTTTAAGACCAAAATATTGTAAAAACATGACATCACGACATGTGAAAATCAGGTGACCGTGTGAGTCTCAAATGAAATAGACGTGATCAAAAAATCACACATTAGCCGACAATGTCTAAATGTTTTTGCTTCACATTGTATATCTTATACTGGCATTTCACAGAAGGATATGTACACCATGTATTGAGACAAAAAGTTGTGATGATATTGTCTCATTTGTGTTACATTACTATATTAGCATTGTCTCAGAAAAGCACTGATGTCAATGACTGAAAATTGTTCTTGAATATGATTTATATTTTGAGTGGTAAATTTTGTCTTGGTATATGTAACTGTTGCATAATATTTTTAAAAATTTCCTTTACCTGATACACCTGTGTCATTTGAAGTTGGCTAAAAATAAAAATGCAGAGAAGAAATTGTTATCAGCCAAACCAATGCAGACCAAAGTCAGCCTGATAGCAGGCTAATTTCAGGCAAAATATATGACTGTAAACAAAATCAAAGTCCACAAGTTTTATTGCAATGACTGATTCTAGTTGTTACTAGAGTTTCAAACTGAAAGTTCACACAGCAACTTTCAAAACCATTAGCTTTTGGCTGGTTTCGAAGTCTGAACATATATTTTTTGCCATAAACATACCAGTAAAAATCATCACTTTTACAACCAAAACAGGTTTCACACTTCCAGGTAGCAACACACACTGGTATAATGACCTACTAGTATGTACATTGTGACAGGAAATCACTACCTTGGTATAGACATAGACCCTTGAGGGTCTATGGTATAGATCATATTTAAAAAACACACCATGACTAAAAAAGTTGAACTATTATCATACTTCTGTGGAAGAAGGATATGAATGGTCAATGGTAAAATATTGAAATCCACTATAACTGAATAACTTCCTTCATGAATACATAACTAAATTTCATTGGCAGTTTTTCTGTTTAAGATTCCTGATTTACAGACCCAGATCGCAATATATTTCACTCAATAATTTTGAGTAGAATAGGAAAATGTTAATTGAAACTTACATCTGCTCCTGAGAATACCATATGAGCAATGTCTACAAGACAATCATCTGATGTTGCCGCTGCAATAAGTGCCTGAAAGAAAACACAACAAACCAACACAGCTTATGGAACTTCCTGTTTCCTGTACAGGTAACATCCGGCTTCAGTAATGTTCAAGGTAATCTTGACTTACAATAAATACAAATACTTGACAGCCACAATGAGGAGTGGACATCTAAGTGACATGCTATCAGTCCTAATGAATCAGTGAGAGACAATTACAGTGAAGCCTACTAAGGTATGAACAAATTGTACATGGCCTATAAGGTTTATACCTAGGCAAAGATCAAACTTCAGTTACCCTGTCAGAGTATCTGATAACCTGTTGTGACATGTAGATTTACCAATCCAAATTCCTGAAGTTTATTTGTACATTTCAGGCAACATAAAAACATCACATTACTGAGTACATGTTTCAATACTAATTGTTGGGGAAAAGTAATATGTGAAATGTTTTGAAAGAGAATAAATTATTTTAATAAGACAAGTATGGATTTGCTGAGAAATGTTGATTAATATGGATTTGCTGAGAAACGTTGCTATAAATTAAAAGTTCCGTGTTGATCAACACTATAAGCTTTATCTACCCGGGTATTTTGCCCTTACTTCAATTCCGTAGATGTAATTAATATCCAACAAACAGCTGACTATACAAAGTAATGTAAACACACTGCATTTTAATCATTCTGACAGTTCCCTTCACCTTTGACATGTTGGGTCAAAGTTCACTTGTACCATGAATTCTACGGCAAGAACCTTGGAGTCAAAATGATACATATAACTTTGACCAGAATGCAGACTGAAATGCATAGAATGTTTGTTTCTCTTTGTTGGGTTTAATTTTACAGAAACAAATCCTACAAGATTTCAAAGAATAAATTATTCAATACAATCACAATCTCTCTTCTGGGAAAGCCGTGTCGTATTTGCTAGTGTATTGTTTTGGTAGCTTTATAAACATAGGCTGTCACTGAGCAACATAATCTTTATCAAGAAGTAAATAAAAAAACTCAGCTACTGTTAAAACTAGAGTTTTGTTTGACACTTGGTGTACTATTTGAGAAGAGTTAAAGCAAAAGTTGTTTCACAAGACACGGCTTGGGGGTCTATTCATTGCAATCTTTTACTATTCTGAGAATCTCACATGTTAAATTCATAACATTCAGAACTAGGGTCATAATTAAAGGAGACTGTTTACCTCATTGAGTGCAGTGCGTCCCTCTTTTAGAGTTGGGTGTTCTTTAAAGAGTTGTTTCTGTCGGTACTTTTTCTCAATGAAAACTCTCCTGTGTTCTCTGAAAAAATCAATTCAAAAGCGAGATTTTTATGATGCAATTCATAACAAAAGTTTTACAAATCCAGTTAGGTCATATACACTACCTTCTATCTACCAACAAAAGTAATTAGTATTTCTAAAACTCCTGGAAGTTGTTTCCGTATAAGTATATTGTGTTTATAAACACTGAACATACCATATACCATGCCATAGTTCTATGGCTGAAATGTACTGCCAGCTATGCATGCACTGATATCAGAGTGCTGGTAATTTTGCATATCTCTGACATATATATTGAGAAAAAGAATAACAATTAGGCCAGTGTAGAACGAGGTTTCACAGTACAATCCACCAATTTACTGCCCTACATGTACAGATCTGTGCTATTTAACTGTGTATGCCTATAAAACATTCAAAGCATAAACATGATCCTCTTGATATAACTGATAGCAGATAAAATATCTCTGATATGGGTTTTGCCGGTCGAGGTTGTACCGCAGAAGGGTCTGAGACCAGTCCCCGTACGACCAAGGTATGCAAAACCTGTATCAGGGCTGTAAAGGTTTTATCATATATCTTATTGAATAATAAGTATGTATTAAAATATGTTCGGCAATGGTTTGAGATGTAGATGCTTGTGATATCAAAATTCATTGCCTATATTCAGACACATTGAGACTGATTTCAACTTTGATTCTCACGCACTGTTGTTTACAGTAAACTTTCTAAATACAAAAATAGATCTGGAATCATCCAAATATGGGCACCAGATCATGACATGATGCTTAAAAAATGCACAGATATGAGGGCGCTTTTTCCATGGCTTTACAGCGGCATGTGAATGTACTTATATGACAACAGCTTATGTATCATCCACAGAATCATCCCCAATACACATTTGTATGATACTTATCAAGGTTTAAGCAAAGTAATTGATTTGTTCATATCTGAAAAACCTTGAAGAATGCCTTGAAAAGACTAGCTACTTGATACTTGATATATTGGAACATGTCAAAAAATATGTATGCATCTATCTACCATTCTGTGAACTTTTAAAAGTTTGCGAAAAATTGATGTGACTCTCTGACGTAGATGAGAAGATACGTAGATCCAAAAACATTGTGTACAGAAGTCCATGCATCCATGACTTCATACATTGAAAATTTCAGTTAAACTAACACTGTTGTAAAAGCAGAATTTTATTATCTGCACTGTTGAATTTCATCAGCAAATTGAACACCTAAAAAAGCCAACATATGTGAAAGAGACTTGTCTGACACGTAAAGAATCTGAAATTGGGAAAACTATCTTTTATGGAGGTGTGTTGTTTTTCTGTCAAGAAAAAAATGGATGCTGAAGATTCTATGTTATAAAGGAATACAAACAAAGTGTAGAAACACACACAGAAATGCACATGGTTCAATCAACATTTCTTCATGGTTTTGTTTGTACTCTGGTCAGTTCAAATTCTGGGTTTAAGCCGGTAGATGATTGTTAGTTGATAATTCTGGCAAATACCGGAATATGTTAAACAGCTTTCTTGATCTGTGTCTCTCTATCAGCAGGGTTGTTGGAATGGTTTTGCCATTGCTTTGTTTCATTGTAATGAACACCGTAAACGCAAATTGACATGAACATCAAAAGATGAAAATTTTTATCCCTTCAACTAAGAAACTACAATGTTTGTTTATATGAAACGGTTCATTTATGAAATTGTGGGATGACATTCTTGTACACTTTGGTAATGTTTTAGATGTGTGTTGTCTTGGATAGGAACTGATGCAAGATGCTCTACCAATCTAACTTCATTCACAGTGTACCATCAACCTTTCATGAATCCTCTTTCATTCATTCTTTTGTAAATTTGAACTTGAAATGACAGACAGTCTTGGTAATAATGCTGACAATATCAGTGTTCATTTTACGATGTCAAAACAGGGGGCCACTATGGGCCCCTACTCCTGTCCCAAGGGGGCCATTTTAGAAAATCGGGGGCCATCATCAACACACATGTAAAACCCTTGAATTTTCTGCGGAAAATACTATAGTCTATCAAGTCAAGAAAAGGAGAATACTAGAGATCAGACCCCCCCCCCCCCCATAACCAACCAAGCCCAAATGCAAAGACGTTCCCTGTACGTAGCAACAGGCTCAACCATGGCAACAGCAAACTAAGTTACCTTTTGGTTTGATTCATTTACGTAACTTAGGTAATGAATTATTGATATGTCAGACTTTACAGGCGGAAACAACTGTACAAATTGCTAAGGACTGTGATTTTGACTGTGGAGACGATCATGATCAAAGCTTAGCGCACCGGTAGGATTTCTCCGAGAGTGGCCCCCAATTTGCATGGATCGACAATTACACATACACTGATACAGCACCAGAGAGTAACCCCTACGACCTAAATAAAGTGAT
This sequence comes from Ptychodera flava, assembly GCF_041260155.1. Taxonomy (NCBI): domain Eukaryota; kingdom Metazoa; phylum Hemichordata; class Enteropneusta; family Ptychoderidae; genus Ptychodera; species Ptychodera flava. The sequence goes on along the minus strand of NC_091931.1, from coordinate 4,091,771 downwards.
CGATACATCAACTTTTACACAGAACTTGTATGCATTAGCAAACTTACGATCATTGGTTCTGAGCAAAGGGTGAACACAGCGGTGTTTTTCTATGCATAGAACTGGCTACTCTGGAAAACGAGATACATGGATGTCCAACCTAAAATGTTGCTCTTCAAAACAATCATCTGGCCCAGCATGGATTCTTTCCTTGCAGTGTTCAACATTCCGTCGGTATGGACGGTAGACGTTGCAGACGCTTCAATTTAAGGGACTGCCTGATCATCTTTTTCTAAAACAGGGGTTCATCACCCATACTGGTGTTAAAAATCCAAGAGGTGACTAGCCTTTCACCATTACGCAGTGGTTAGTGCCAGTGTTTACATTCATCTGCCATGCCAAATGTGCACGGCTCCCATACACCGTTGCCCGTACATCAGTCCTTTCTACCCGGCTTCCTATGCACCACTGTACGGTATATGCTGTACTGGGTATTTACCGGATTTTTCTGAGAGTACGCCCATTCGAAAAACCGCCCATGGGCGGTTATTTGGGGGGTGGGCCGTTATTAAGAATTTTAAATTTCATCTCAACCTTTGTCTACGGCATTTCAACTTGACTCCCCTTGAAAAAAATTACCTACGCAAAGGTCAAAAAGTTTTATATAGCGTACAAAATAAAATAAGTTACACTTCTAAGATAATTACTTCGGCGATATATGTCCGTATCCCCCTATTTATGCTACTAAAATGCAGGTGGAATGATCCAGAAGAACGCAAAGTCAACGTTAGAGTTTGCCACACAATGCCGACAATGATTGACAGATGAAGCAGGAGCCAGGAATTTTCCATTCTGCACGATGGGATCATGAAATAAATAAAATGACTATCATAAAAAATAACTCTGTTTCATTATTTTTTTATTAATGTAGGCCTACATCATTACTTTTCAGGTTTTTTTCGCTTTGATACAAAAATCTGATGATTTTCTTCGCGTAAATTTGTTGCATTCACAAACGTAACAGTAGTAGTAATCCCTAGTAGAAATGGTATGATCCACAATTGTTTACGATTATTGACCTCTTTGCGTGCAACGAATGTGAAACACTGTATCTATTTTCACAAGTTCGACTACTTTGATTAACTTGTCACACTTACAAACTAGGTCAACCTCAGAACACGTGCACACGTCAAAATCTGATCGATGATTTTCTTCGCTTAAATTTGAATGCGTTCGACAAACCATGGAGGCATATATAAAAAAAAATGTCTATATAAAAATTTAAAAAGGTTTTTCCTTTTTTGTTATTGGCAAGTAAAATCTAGCGTAAAACTGTTGGTCGAGGATCCCTGCAGTACGTCACTACAGTGACGTAGTAGGCGGTGACCTCTCAACTTCTGAACACGAACCAAGAGATTACGGCCAGCATCCGCGCGCCACGAATAATCATAGATCCTAGGACTGAACTTTCCCCCACCCCCCAAGTAAAAGTTTGGTTTCAGTTTTGTGAGACTGGGAATGTCCATAAGACGAACGATGGTCATCGATATCACACGAAGAATCTCTCAGTTTGTGTTTAGAAGTTGAGAGGTCACCGCTACGTCACTGTAGTGACGTACTGCAGGGATCCTCGACCAACAGTTTTACGCTAGCAAAATGGCGGTCTCCGTGTAGTCATGTCGGGCAAACTTAGAAAAAAAGGCGATATTTCAGTGAATTTTGAGCGGACTTCTGGTCTGGTTAGTCCCTAATAACCAAGCTGTCGATGAGTGTTGGCAATTTGTAATTTGGATGGAAAATATTTCGAAATATCGTCGAGCAAACTTCCGCAAAGGGTGCTTGCGGCGGAACATGGACGCTAGTCTATGGAATATCCCATAGCTGTGGTGGCGGGGTTAAAATCGTAAAAAGTCAAAACCAGCCCGTAAAAGGCATGAATCCCGTCTGAAAACACCACAGCTATGGACCCACAGCTAAATGGGACCTTGTGTTGTCACGGTTGTGCGTTGATTATCCATGCGTTATTTTTACCTGACTCGTAATTTATTTTTCCATGTGTGATTTAATATTTCCAAAGAGATGTGTATTGCAATTTGTGTTGATATACAAATAAAAGAAATCTTGATCGTATCTTGGGTTCAGTTTAGTTTTATGCGTGCGTGAATGAGTGCATGAGTGTCAGTTTATGTTATTGTATGATGCATCAGAAAATTGCAACATTGTGTCCTTTTTGTTGAAGATGGATCCGTTAGAATTTGTAGCCCGGGAATTTGTAGCGCACAATGACGAAAAAGAAAACAAAACTCTGGAGAAAAAATTGAGTGGATGTTTTGCAGCGTTCTACCGTCATTTATTTTTTGTTTTGTGATCAACAGTGATAAAATTAACTCCTTTATTTTTAGTTAATTGGCGGTAAATTTTTACCGAATTACGGCCCTGGGCGTTATTTAGCTACAGGTGTGAAGCAGACAATGTAGCCATTTTCTGTTTAACGGCCCTGGGCGTACTCTCAGAAAAATCCGGTAATTACAAAGGTCGATGGGTAACGGAATCGTTTTACATGTCACACTATGACTGAGGTGATGACCTTTGAGGTGCCTATCTTCACTATGCGAATGTATGAACTACGTGAACTCTGCGTGATCAACCCATTCATAATAATGTTGCGCCCTTTAGTGGCGCATCAAATGGTGAAATGAGGGCCATTCAAGATTTTATTGCGCGAATTGCGCAATGGCACGTCCTAGAATTAACTCTGTAATATCACCATAGTTACCATACTTTGCAAGAGAGATATTACAGCCATTACAAACTATAATTATCGACATATCAGTTGATGTAAGATGTAAAGATTTTTAACAGTCTTTCAATTTGTACACAGGCTTTCTTTGATTTACACAACTCTAAAAAGTATTTCATGTCACACACATTACATTTACAGTGAACTTTGACTTACTTTGGAGCCGCTGGTTTTATCTTGAATTCAGCAGAAGGCATACGTCCCTCCCAAACTGCATTAACATTCTCATTACCTATTTTCAGCAATATCTGTTTAGAAATAATCAGACATATTTAGAATTATATCACAAAAAAACATACTGGGTATTTGTAAGGGATAACAAAAACATGGGATATATCTTTTCGTCAATCAGAGTTCACAATAGAAGAGAATGAAATGTAAACAAAGCAATGTTTCTGAACATTGAAATCATTGAAAGCCCAGTTCCTTTGCTTTTTTGGATTCACTGATATTTCAGACGTCTCTAGTTTTCACAGGTGAAAATCTACAAGACTTGATATCTATCACATCTTGCACAATTCTATACTGTAACTGATCAAGATTATTCCACCAAGAATGATTATAAGACAACACTTAGCACAACTTGATTATTTCATGTATGTATACGAACATTAACTTCCCCCAACTTAAATTGATTGTAGCTGAAGTAGGTCACAGTGTCCATCCAGCTTGTAACTTTTGATGTGTTTTGAAGTATTTTGTTCCACATTTCAAATGCAATTTCATGTTCTATTTCTAAAATAATGTTGAAATGCCCCTGTTCAACTTCTCAACACAAGACAATATGTGTACTGTTTATTTCATCCCTGACTTTATTCATTTGTAAACAACAACATTGTATATTGAACATGAGGCAAATCTTCGCTTGCCAAGGTCTCTTGTCTGGGCAGCTTGATGCTCCCCAAAATCAGACCTTGGGCAAATGAGTCGTTAGATCCTCTGATTTAAAGCTCCGCCACATGGTTGTATGTGACCTGTAAATAGCCAATGATGTAATTGCTTACTACTAGTTCTTCAGTTCCGATGGCGAGTCAATAAGCGACCTAACAGAATGTATCTCAAGGGTCTTTTTGGTTAAAAGTTTGACTGACTATCAAAAGAAAGCAGTAAGCTCAATTTCAAATGGCAGTGATGTCTTTGTAGCAAGTACGACTTGAAGTGGCAAATCTTTGTACTATCAATCATTTTGCGGTACCAGTTCAAACAAAACAGTCTTAGTTGTATCCCTACTCTTTAGCATTACACAGGAACAAGTTGCCAATGTACCGGTACATCACGTTTCTCTCTCGGCAACATACATCGACAAGAGTCGACGATATGCTCATCAATCTCTTGAACCAAGGTAGCAGTTACACACTCAGCATTTGGCTGGCGCAATCTTGGATTTCTCTGTTTATGTAACATGTGTAACGTGCACTGTTTTTGGTCCACCAGATATTGAAGCTCCATCCAACTTCCATAAGACAATATAATGGGCGGTTCCCACTTGAGTTAGATAGACGGAGACAGTAGTCAAACTTTAACCACCCTTGAGAACGGACAATGCAACGGACAATGCTAATACTTTGTATTTTAATATCGTTTGGAAGAGTAATAAGAAATTTTTCTTGTTTCATAGAACATAAAAAATGCCAGAAATATTATCAAAAGTTATAACTTTTGTCCCTTAATAGGATTAGTAATTCAGTTACTGTAGTACAACTCATGTGGAAAACTTTCATAACTTGACATTGGATGTAAACATATTGAATTCATCTGAATTACAACTGGAGACGGCAATGAAAGCTTACCTGTTGCATTGTCTGGGAAAGTTTATCCATTCTCAGTGACCTTACTTTTGATATTTCTACACCTAAACCACGGTGGTTTCCTAAAATAAAAGAACACTGCATTAAAATTCTTGTACTTCATCCCTATTATCTACACGTTTATTCACATTTACAAATTCTATTAAATCTGCTTTTAAGATGTCTTCTGCCATATATTATCGCCCAAACATGGGACTATGTGCCCAAGCAGGTGACCATTTATCCAATGTATGAAGGGTAAATTTCTCTGGCCTCAAAGGCACATAGTCCCTGATTTATTACATGCCTCTCTTGCAGAATTTGAACTCAAAATTTTTAGGTTTAGACAAAAATCCGGAAAAAAATAGAACAATTTTCATCATCGAAAGGAGCATTGATATCATGCATAATTATCTAAAAATTTGATTTCCCATGCAGAACATATTATTTGATCATTTAAATCTGAAGCTGTCAAGTTGAAAATATTTCCATGTCACTCTCTATCAAATAATGACTATGTGGCCTTGCTATGTCATCTGCAAGTTACCATTGAATCCTATGAGCTGTGCGACATTTGATATACTGTATGAGGCATGTATTAAAACTTGTTCTCATATCTTTAGCAATTTCTTATTTGCTTATTGCAATTGCTTTTTGTTTAACTGTTGTTAACACCTGTATATTTTTCCAAAAAATTTTTTCTACATCTGTTTATTAATCATTTTTACTCAGCATCTTTATCACACCTTTCATGTGGATTTTGACACTGCATAAATAATCAAACTATCCTCATTCTTTTAAAGCAAGCCTTTCACTTTACTCCTTGTACAAAGCCAAGGTTTTCCACATACATGTTGCTATATCTCCAGGCAGCTAGGTGATTTGTTGTGGTACAGATACCATGAAATATTACTGAGCTTTCACTAGTTTATTGCACTCATTGAAAAGCTAATGGTACAGTTGGATGAGAAAACTGATGCACTGGGTACTGTGTTTACCTGCACACTGCTTACAAATGACAACACAAAGGTTGATGGACACCCAGTCAGGATCTGACAGAAAAACAAGAAACAAGATATGCTGACTTTCATGTACAATTATGCAAAAAATAAAATGAAAGCAAACCTGTGTATTCTGCAGAGACAAAGGAAGTTAAAAAATCTGTTATTGAGATCATACAATGCACGCTTCATTCTACTGGTACATATGTTTGAATGAATGTTATTCTATGCCCACACATGTGAGTTTGTGAGTGACGGTAACACATCCCAGAACATTTATCATAACCATACCTCAACCTGCAGTGGGTATTTACTTTTCTCTCACTTTCTCATCTGTTAATGATTATCATGACAATTACTGAACACTTCTACATTTTTGTTTCCCAAAACACTGATACTTACTTTCAGCACCACAGTCAGCACAATACTTATTGCTAGGATTCTGTCTGACAAACAGTAATGCCTGAAAAATACAATTCATTTGATCTCTTAATGCTCAATATTCTGTTTTATAATGAATTAATTTTTATTTCAAATACACCTCATGTCACTGCTGTAAATTTTTCATCTATAAACAACTTTGTAAATTGACAGGTTTGATGATGTCATATATGTGTCAATAATTAGTTACTTCTTCTAATGACTTTCACATTCCAAGACATCAATATGTTAGGTGTCAATACTATATCTTCTATTCATGATATTGTTTATTATTGATAAGTGAATGTACATCTAATTGTATGATCATTTCAACAAACACTGATACATATTGGCACATGTGCAAACGGTCTGTGACATTCAATATATGCCTGGTGTATCATTATCCGATAAATTGGTGCTACTTTTGTTAAAAAACCTGCCGTTCCTCTCACACACACAAAAACAATCTTTTTGCCTGTATCTTGACAGATACAAACCCCACTTCCTCCACATTAGCTCCCAATGGTTGATGGCAGCATTAATTTGAATACTGTTTTGTATTGAAACTTCCCAGCAATAATACTCCATGATTTGTATTGAAACTTCCAAAGCAATACTCAAATGATTTGTAATACTCCATGAATTGTACTTACTGTTGGATCAGACAGACCCTCCTGAACGGCTTCTGTCAATGCTTCTGCCCAACTTCGCATTTCCTCATTGTTTTCAAATATTAATCTTGAAATAACAGATACAAATGTGAAAAGCATGAGCTACAATGAAAGTGACTTTTGATTTGCAAAGTCCCATTGCTGCAAGTTATGAGTAAGAATACAAATACAAATGAAAAGAAAATTGCTTTTGAAGAACATGTTACAAATCCACCATGGGCATCATTGCAAACTTACATGTACAAACTTACAGCAGCTTCCAATACAAAAATTTGCAATTTCCCAATGAAATGTTATTTCAGTCAAATGTGTAGACTCTGTAAAATTTGTTTTTTTTCCAGACTAAATGACTACAAGTACTTGGATCACATGAATATGACAATATTATTGTCTCACGTCCATTATGTGATTGTTTAGTGCATCTGTAGGATATACAATAATAGAAAAAGACACAATGAGAATAAAAAGTTACAAAATTACTCACATCTGTGGCTGTTGTAAATGTGGCGTAATGAGAGTTAATTTGTTTCTCTGCATATCCTTGACAGTTGCAATCTTCATTTCTATCTCACTTATCGGTGAAGCTGCTTTGAAATCCTGTACGGAAAAATACAAAATCGTTACAGTCTACTCAAAGTTTGGCAACAAAATCTTCATATTTCACTCATTACTAGAAGTATTTCCGATAAGTGAAGCTTTCTTCCCTATGTAGTTTGCATGAGCTTCAGCTATGGGTGTATAGACTCTATACAGTAGCCGTGCTGACAATAGTACCTTAACTAACACTTTCACTTCAATGGTTTGGCCCATTGTTATCAATGGTGAGTGTGGATCTGTTGATATGAAATTAGCAGTGAACAGGGTTACCATCTGAGCGCCAATGCAGAATTCCAAGTGGTCACCCTGTGTTACAAGACGTCAGCAACTGTATCTTTCTGCAGTTTCATTTGATATGAATATTCATAGGTATCGATGCACTGAATTAAATATTCTAAAAGTATCCAGATAAAAGCAGAAAGGGAGTCAGTATCAGTATCACTCAAGGATGTTTACAGATAAGGAAAGACTCAATGATTCCTGTAACATCTACAATGTGTTCAATGAGTGTGTGCAAAGCTTTCATATTTTTATACTATATGGTCTACGGTGAGATTATGGTGTGCACAACATGATGGGTACACCTTGAACTTTAATATTGTAAAATCAATGCATTAAAGGTACCTACTTCAATGGTCACATAGTAACAAAGCTTTGCTCCTTTGACGGCAATGTATCTGAAGACACAACACAACAGAGAAACATACATTATGAAGTTGTATGTAGTTAAAATATTAAATGTAATCAACTTTGGTCTCATTTGGTATGTTTGACAACTGTTACATGTAAAACTGCTTCTACACAGAGTCATTAATGTCGCTGAGGGAACTATATGTATTTGCTGTCCACATGATACCACAAAATGCCAAATATTCTCTACCGATACTGATTCTCAGTTTACCAGCTCATGTTAAAACTCTGGCTACACTGGCAAATTATTTTTATTTACTAATTGTTCCATTATAGCGTTAATATGGACAAAAACTGAACTATGAAGCAAATTCTTGAACAATGAATAAAAAACTACTGGATAACGTCTGTATGAATTACAGCATGGATCATGGGTAATGACTCAACTTTGCAACAATTTCTAGAGCGATGAATATTATATCAAACGTGCACAGAGACCTAGTTCATGAATACATTTACCTTTTCTCTCCATTCATTTTCACATGTCCCTGTTAAAAACAAGAGTTATATTTGTGAGTCACAGGCAGGTCTTGATGATGGAGCTTGTCAAAAGATAAAGAACAAGTCATCGTTGATGACACAGTCCCCACTTGTTAATGGGTACTTTGATTACATGTCCTCAGAGAGGATAGAGTCCTCTTCATTAATTAGGTCTGTGATAAAAATACTTTGATACAGATGGCGCTCAATGGCCAAGAATGAGTTCCATGGTGATGAAAACATAAAACCAATGGTGGCCACCATCCAGTTAAGTTCATAAAATGAGTCAACTAGGAATTAATCAACAGGATGTTGCAAAACATTTTTGCATACAATTCTAACACTTGACAGATTATCACTGGTACCATATTTCATAAAGTTTGATGCAGTATTTACAACACTATGAGATCAACATCTGTATCAAGTTTCATCACATTTGACGTTGTATTAATTTGTGGCTATATCACCCTAATTAGGAAAGTTCATTACTTATGCAATTACAAATTGATTAAAATGACACTGATAAATGTCTTTTTCAATGTTAAAGCAATGTGGGGTTAACATCAGTTAACATCTGTATAAAGTGTCATGAATTTGATGCAGTACGTATTTCTTGACATATCAGCCTACTTACGAAACTTCAATAATTGACATGTTACTGCTACATGACGTGAAACAAATTGACGAGCATATGTATGAAATAGGTCAATGTCCTTGTACCAACTTTGAATGATACTGGTGGAAATATGTCTGAGTTATGGCTCTGTACATTTGAAAATTGTAACAAAATCACCGCCATGCAGCGATATTTGATCTTACTGTTTAAAAAATCAACATGTATATGTATGACGTAAGTCAATGTACATGTACCAACTTTGAATAAGATCAGTTGAGACTTGCCAGAGTTATGGCTCTCGACATGGAACAACCATAACAAAATTGCTACCATGTGGCCATATTGGACCATCTCGTGAAACCAATCGACATACATATGTATAAATAAGTCAATGTCCTTGTACCAACTTTGAATAAATATGCTTGATACATGTCTGAGTTATGGTTCCGGACATGAAAAAATCGGGAAAAAAATGGCCACATGGAGGCCATATTGGATTGTATCATAAAACAAATCAATGTGCATATGTATGACATAGGTCAACGTCCTTGTACTAAGTTTGAATAAAATCGGTGAATAAAATTAGTTGAGACATGCCCAAGTTTTGGCTAAGGACACAAAAAAATTGTAACAAAATGGCTGCCATGCAGCCATATTGGATCATATCATGAAACAAATTGACATACATATGTATGACATAGGTTAATGTCCTTGTACCAACTTTGAATAAAATCGGTTGAGATATGCCTGAGAGTATTATGGCTCTGTACATGAAAAATCGTAACAAAATGGCCGCAAGGCAGCCATATTGGATCGTATCACATAACAAATTGACATGCATATGTATGACATTAGTCAATCTCCTTGTACCAACTTTGAATAAAATCGGTTGAAACATGTCTGAGTTATGGCTCTGTACATGAAAACATCGTAATAAAATGGCTGCCTAGCGGCCATATTGGATCGTATCACATAACAAATCAACGTACATATGTATGACATAGGTCAATGTCCTTGTACCAACTTTGAATAAAATCGGTTGAGATATGCCTGAGTTATGCCTCTGTACATGAAAAAATCGTAACAAAATGGCCACACAGCAGCCATATTGGATCGTATCACAAAACAAATCGACGTGCATATCTATGAAATTGGTCAATGTTCTTGTACCAACGTTGAATAAAATCGGTTGAAACATGTCTGAGTTATGGCTCTGTACATGAAAAAATCGTAATAAAATGGCCGCCTGGCGGCCATATTGGATCGTATCACAAAACAAATCCACGTGCATATCTATGACACTGGGCAATGTCCTTGTACCAACTTTGAATAAAATCGGTTGAAACATGTCTGAGTTATGGCTCTGTACATGAAAAAATCGTAATAAAATGGCCGCCTGGCGGCCATATTGGATCGTATCACAAAACAAATCGACGTGCATCTGTATGACATATGAAGTAATCCTTGTACCAAGTTTGAATGAAATCGCTTCTTGCATCTCTGAGATATCTGCGTGAACGGACGGACGGACGCACACACGCACGGACGCACGCACGGACATGACCAAACCTATAAGTCCCCCCGGACGGTGTCCGTGGGGACTAAAATCAGAAAGTGGTTTTATAAGACGATATCTCTTTGACTGACTGAAAAATTCCATAATCTTATTTGAAGGTCGAACCTAAAATCTTGATAACATGTACTCTACAAAGGAACTACTCACACAAAAACCTGCAAAATCTGACAAAAAACTGTCACTACGTATACATGTACTGTGACTCACATTTGCCAACCCCTTGGTACTCACCTCTTTGTCAGGATTAAACATATCTCCTCCATCTGGGAAACCACCTTCAGGCTCCTGGTCAAGAAAAGATGAAAACTTATATTTATATCATTGCAACCGGTTTGTACTGTTCACAATGTTGAAATTATCTCAGTTAGATATATATAGCATGGTCAACTGAATTCACAAGCAAAAGCTACTACCTAATACCTACCAGTGGTTTACAGAAAAGAGTACATTAACTAAGTGTATTGTTATTTCACCACAATTGATGTTAAAGACTGCATTATTATAACAACATTTCACTATTAGGACATCTATATGTTTTCAATACATTGACAACTGTTCTGATGAGGTAAGAATGAGGTAGGTTGAATTTTTATCTATGATTCAATTCTTGGTACTTGACATAAAATTGGCTCAAATCAAATTCAAATCTTGCAAGAAACAGAAAGATGGAAAACACCTGCTGATTGTGAAAACAGACGGTTATCCTTACCTTGTATGTAATTATAGCTTCCATCAACTTACTGCTCCATACACTCATTTCATCTGATAGTTACGGAAAAACACACATTGGAAAATTAATCAGTAAAATTGTGGTTAAAATTGACCTATCACGGAATTCTTATATATGTAACCCTTTCCCAAACAAATGAATAAATAGACAATAAAGGTCTATTAGACTTCACAGGAATGGTACATTTACATACATCATTCCCTGATGGATTTTATCAAAAGTGACTGTGAAAGAGTCAGAACTTGTCTCTGTGCCTATCTTGATGTAAAATGCAAAGTTTCCCTTAGGACTATTTTGGGTATCTTAAAAATAATGTACTGAATTTCAAGTACCCTGATCAACTTACCATTATTGTCAGCAGCAAATTCAAACTTTCTGTTTCTTGTGAACACAAAAAACCTGTATGGTTTGTCTCCGCTCTGTATCATGGGGGAAACACAAAAGAAGCAAGAATTGAGTAAGATAATAAAAATGCAAGTTTGTATGGTTCTAAAGAATTTGACAATATTCTAACTGTAGATTTAAATCATTTCAAAATTTACATCATGAACAAATGGCATTGTTTATTAAATATATATTTTGTAAATGAAAAGTCAGACTATGAAATCTTCCCTCATGTTGTGGCAAAGCTACTTCACACAGCCAGGGATACTTATCATAAACAAAATACTTTTCTCTACCTAAACTAAACTAACTAACTAACTAAACTAACTAAATCTAATTTTTCTTTCCAAGAGCAAAAAGTGAGCATGGCTTGCAAATTTTTATACAATTTTACTTTGTATGGATGTCAATTACAGCACTGGTACCTAAACTAACATTAAACAACTGCTACTTCTCCATGAAAATGTCTATCTCTTTCCTCTGTGCATTTCTGCACAAAGAAATGAGTCATGTGACTTAATGAGGCAATGTCTGTTCATAATACAGTATACTGCATTATGGGTAATTTCAAATACTGTACACTTTACACTTATCAACGATTATAGTAAAAGCTGCATAGATTCTGTGCTGGTGTAAATATCAGTGATTATAATGGAAAGGTGAATATTAGGTATTATCATATACCTCCAGCTACTTTCCTGTGTAACGGTATGGGAAAAGACGCCCTCACATTTGTGTCAAAGTTGCCATATCACGCCCGGGCACACTTTGCCCAAATATGGCAAGCGTGCCTTTCAGAACTAGCTTCATTCTGGTTACTACATGCGTTGCCATCAGCAAACGTTCCATTCATAAACAAAGCCAGCGTGAGATTCGAACGTTTCCTCTGTTCTGATCGTACAGGCAACAGTGAAGTTGGCGAAGTTGGGAATGTCCTGCAAAGAGTTCAGTGTGAGACTCTGCAGGACGGGGCGCCCACAACGATGTGAATGGTAATAGCACAAAATCACGATATCGATTGCAGCAAATCACGATGTTTGAGAACTATCGGGCCCATGGAGATCAGGCTTGATGAAAATTGTGCTGCAGGTCGCTGAAACTTCATATACTATGTGAAAATTCATTCAAACTGTGTACGATAGGTGAAGAGGGTTGCGTGTTGCCTGTATCGGGGCTATGGGCAGTGTTGCCATAATTTTAATAGGACACTGTATCAAGCTAGAAAAGTCAAAATTTTGATAAATAAACAGACAAATAAACAGATAAATAAATAAATAAATAATTAAACAGTCAGAGAACGAAATATTTTCTCAGGCTGCAAGATATGCACATGTACTCAAGGTAAGTAAATCACATTTAAAGGGCCTATGACATCATTTCCAAAGTTTTTATTTTTTCCCTTCAAAAACTCAGCTAGGGTACCTGTCTATGGATTGCATATTGTGTCAGTTCGGAAAGATGTGCACGTAGGGCGAAATTTGACTCCTTTTTCATGCCCGGTGATCAGGGGGCCTCTTCGCACCCAAGTCAGGCAGCGGTATTTGCATATTGACCAACAGGTACAATTGACGTCATTTGTACCACGCTATTGAGACGAAAGTGTACTTAGCGGTCCTTGCATAAATTAGACCACCATAAACAAAGTCAGCTATATAAACAGTGCTCACAGACACCCAGTAAACACTGGCAAGGAAGTCACACCGGCAGTACAGCTGCAAGGACTTTTTAAGTTGCTTCCAGTGTTGACCAGAATTCAGAAAGTGATTTCGAGGGGAATTAGTTTGAAGGTGCATAGGCAACCCTAGGCATCCGGGACGAGTTGCTCCAAAGTCGGATTCTGACTCTGAAGGGCAAAGCGCGAGTGCATGGACAAATTAAAGCAAAAAAATGCTCAGGACAGATTGAAAAGTATGATGAGGCTACGTTTCATTTCTCTGTATGAAATAAGACAGTATCAGTCTTAGTTTGAACTTTCCACGGCTGATTTCATTTTATAAAAATTGGAGCGATCCCGCGCCTGAGTTTTTCGGTTCAATGCATTGCATGTTGTAGCTGCAGTACAGTACACTCAGTGTGACAGTTTTCGGAAGACCTTAGTTTTCGGACATTCAATCACATGCTGTTTGTCTGTCGGACTCACTTCGCTCCGTAATGATAGCGTTTTACAAGTCATGTGACCTCATATTAAGTGAAGTGATACTGCTGTCCTGTTTTGGATAGGTTTTTTTAGTAGAAGCTATTTTGGGCGCTACAAATTTGGCAAAGTGAGCCAGACTGTACGATTAGAAAGGTGCCGAAAGCAACACACAGAGACAGCCCATATGTCCGGTAGGTTAGCTCTGCATGGTAGGGCTGTGTGTTACCGGCGGGCCATATTTCCGAGGAGCTACCAGCGGTTTTGTCTATGGCAGTCTGCAGCGCTGTGGTGGGAGGCCATATAACACCGGTAACACATAGCCCTGCCATGCAGAGCTACCGGTAGGTAAGCTCCAAACACGTCAAAATATGGTTGAGTTGTCTATGGATTAAACGTAGCTAATTATCACAAAATATTTACATACAGTTTTTTAAACACATCAAAAATGAAAATTGGGGTTTTGAAGTTTCAAATTATCAAAATTTTGCCGCTAATCACATTCCAAATACGACGTCCAATTACTGCAATAGCAGTCCGATTATTACCCAGGGTCAAAATTTGGCAACTTGAATGACCCCCTCAATACCACTTCCATCGTTTTACATGTAACAGTTTGAGGATAAACACAATAAAGTTTCGAAAGTTATGGTAATAATATTTCGTAGTGCTCCTTATTTATGAAACGGCTTTGGGCAAAATTCACAACCCTGTCCGAAAACTGAGTGTAGCTGTGTTGGACGTCGACCTTTGACAGAACTATCATGTCCTTGGAGCATGAGACAAATGGTGCAATCAACCAATGTTCCCGTGCATTTTCAGAGCAAACGGATCCTGCAAAAAGTGATGCGTTAAGCCTATTTTGTACATGTTTTGAATGAAAAAAAACAAAGAAAGCTTGTGACCGCATTGTTGGGTCGCCATTTTGAATCGCCGTCTTCACTCACCATCACAGGCACTCGGCACATTTCTAGGATAATAATCATATTATTTAATATGTCTGTACGACTTGATCATCCGATAAAGAATCAAGGTATAATATTAGTGCATGTTGGCTGGTATAATTAAACAAGTGGCTTTGGGCGCCATGCGTGGGCCCGTCGAACTCGCTGCATCACCATATTTTATGTGTAGAATGTATATATGGCTTGATTATTCAATAAAGAATCTTGGTACATGATATTACATATGTTACTGTTTATGTCGGCTAGCATAACCGAGTCACGAGGAGTGGCTATGGCAGCCCGGCTTGGGCCCGTTGTCAACTGCTGCACAGACGTCACGTCTGTGCAGCAGTGGACAATGGGCCCAAGCCGGGCCCAAGCCCTGCAGCTACAGCCGCTCGGTTAAGCTAGCCGACATGTACAGTAACATCACGTATCGTTATTCTTTATTAAACAAGTCATCGTTGATGACACAGTCCCCACTTGTTAATGGGTATTTTGATTACAGGTCCTCAGAGAGGATAGAGTCCTCTTCATTAGGTCTGTGATAAAAATACTTTTGAATGAATTCGCTTGATACATGTCTGAGTTATGGTTTAGGACATGAAAAAATCGTAACAAAATGGTCGCACAGTGGCCATATTGGATCGCATCACAAAACAAATTGATGTGCATAGCTATGACATTGGTCGATGTCCTTGTACCAACTTTGAATAAAATCGGTTGAAACATGCGGATATGCCTGAGAAATGGCTCTGTACATGAAAAAATCGTAATAAAATGGCCGCCTGGCGGCCATATTGGATCGTATCACAAAACATATTGACGTGCATATGTATGACATAGGTCAATGTCCTTGTACCAACTTTGAATAAAATCGGTTGAAACATGCGGATATGCCTGAGAAATGGCTCTGTACATGAAAAAATCGTAATAAAATGGCCGCCTGGCGGCCATATTGGATCGTATCACAAAACATATTGATGTGCATATGTATGACATAGGTCAATGTCCTTGTACCAACTTTGAATAAAATCGGTTGAAACGTACCTGAGTTATGGCTCTGTACATGAAAAAATCGTAATAAAATGGCGGCATAGCGGCCATTTTGGATCGTATCACAAAACAAATTGACGTGCATATCTATGACATTGGTCAATGTCCTTGTACCAACTTTGAATAAAATCGGTTGGAACATGCCTGAGTAATGGCTCTGTACATGAAAAAATCGTAATAAAATGGCCGCCTGGCGGCCATATTGGATCGTATCACAAAACAAATTGATGTGCATATCTATGATGATGGTCAATGTTCTTGTAATAACTTTGAATAAAATCAGTTGAAACATGTCTGAGTTATGGCTCTGTACATGAAAAAATCATAATAAAATGGCCGCCTGGCAGCCATATTGGATCGTATCAAAAAACAAATTGACGTGCATCTGTATGACATATGAAGTAATCCTTGTACCAAGTTTGAATGAAATCGCTCCAGGCATCTCTGAGATATCTGCGTGAACGGACGGACGCACGCACACACGGACGGACATGACCAAACCTATAAGTCCCCCCGGACGGTGTCCGTGGGGACTAATAATCAAGTCATGTAGACATTCTACACATTGATGATTATGCAGTGCGTTCGCCGGGCCCGAGCCAAGCAGCCATAGCCGACATAAACAGTAACATGTGTAATATCATGTACCAAGTAAGAGTGATTTTATGTTTGGATGTAGACATTCTACACATTGATGATTATGCAGTGCGTTCGCTGGGCCCGAGCCAGGCAGCCATAGCCACTCAGTATAATGCTAGTCAACAAGTAGGCCTATAGGCCTACACTAATATCACGTACGGTGATTCTTTTATTGAATAATCAAGTCTTATATATAGACATTCTACATATTAAATACGATTATTATCCCAGCAATGTGCCAAGCGCCTGTGCTCACGATTGTGTAGATACGGGAAGATTCCTGTCGCACAAATGTTTCCCGATGAATGAGAATGTGACATCGACTGTCATCCTTCTTGTAATGTTTGTTTGCCATATTTGGCACGAAAGCATAGTACACCTAATCAGATAGCCTGACAAGTCATTTTAATTTACTCAATAGGCTTGGCAATCGGCTGTACGCGACATGTGACCCTTGGTGATCTCGTCAAAAGACCATATCACTATAGCAAAGTAAAACATTTAGGCACTAAGCTTACAATGTTCTCTCGTTCTCTCTCTCTGCGCTGGGTGTACGTTCTGAGCAAAGGAAGCCCTTGCCTCACACACTTACAGACATGAGATTTTTGAAGGTGTGAAAGACTGTTTGCCCGTATTAAGATAAGTCGTCGGCTCAACTTTTAAAAGCTGAAAAAAGTCGAACGAGTTGGGCTAGTGGTACACGCCTACCCGTAACTTTTACTTGCCTTTAGTCTGGACAAAGGGGGCAATACACAATGCAAGGCAGTGACGTAAGCTAACTTCAAGACCCTAAGAGTGATTTTACGTTTGGATGTATGAGCATGTCATAGGCCCTTTAATGTTGGGTAACTTTTACAATTGAAAGACGGTTGAAAGTTTTGATACACTTGATATGATGTGGTGTAATATCAGAGCAATTGAATATTCTCTAATATTTAATCATTGTCTCACAATCATGTATGTCATTTGTAGTGTTTTTGGTATTTCTTCAAGTGCAGCACATTATTGGCACCCTGCACATGACTTCAAGTAACCATAACAACGTGACGATAAACCTGTCTGTCAAAATCACATTAAAACCTAGACAAAGAAACCCGACAACAATGTTACATTTTATCAACCAAATCAATGTCTTCGAGTGCCATGGTTACATCGCAGAAATGTCAGCAGTTACCAACTTGCAACATTTTGCGCCTTGTATTGTAAAGAAAAGTATGCTGTGCTTTCAGGGTTCCAGAGAGCATCAGCTATGGCCTATTTACGCTCAATACTAGTAAATTGGGGACAAATCATCTAATATCATCAAATCATCTAATGCGTCTAATAACATAGGAATGGAGTATGCTTGCATCGTACTCAAACAAGGTGTACTAGGCATATCAATAATCTTTTTCACCATTTCTAAGAATGATACTGTTGGTTAAACCTATGTTATAATCTGCTAACATGGGGAAATCCACTCTAGCTGGCAATTTTCTTCTCCAGACAGATTTTACAAGCATTTTGATAAACTTTGACGCATGATATGCTTGTGATGTTGTACCATTTCTCACCATGCGGTGGTGGCAATCTAAATGCCATGTCAGGAGGACATCATGAAGAATGGGCTGTAAAGAAATTTAGTTTTTCTTCTAATTATTTTGCTAAAAACAAAATATAGAAAATATAGACGTGAGTACTGCCAATGTTTTTGTACTTGATGATTGGCCCATTCACATCCTTGGGGGTGCCCAGTCCTTAACAGTCCTGTATTTAACTCTCTGCGGGATGTTCCCTCAGAGTTCCATATTTTACACAGTGAAGGATGTCCCTCAGAGTGCCGTATATTGCATTTTGCGTGTCCCACACTTGGTTCTTCACTTGTCTGTTTTTGATACTCTAAAATACCTCCACATAGGCTATGTTCACTGACTGCAATTGTTTTTACAAACAAGACAAATGGTGGACATGCACTACTCTACAATTCACAAGTTCCTATGAGTAAATATATCAATTTTAACTCGTAGCAATCAAGTTTTGATTCAATTTCAGTGGGCACAGTGATTCTAGGCTAGGCTATTTTCATTCTACAAAATCAATTACTGCTATGACAATTAAACAACAAACCAGGAGATGCAAGCTTTTGACCCGTTCACTTCATATACGCACTTGCTATCACTAGTGCATATGTACCTTGAATTGGTCAAAATTTTGCGGTACACCGTCACTGGGTGTGGTTTATTGCTTAAATATACGGGACTACTTCATGCAATAACAGTGCAAAGAAGAAGATTAATTATGACTATATGGGTCTTGAGGTCTACTGATTAATTCATTTCAAATTAACTGTCTTCATCCCAAATGCAACCAATTATTTCGTTAGTGGAAAAACAGGTGAGGTCTTACCAAGATTGCAAGTGAGGTTAGTCAGTAGTAAAGACACGCAGTAAGTAGGCTGATTAGAGAGAAAAACTGCTTGTAAAAAGAGTCACATACCAGAGGATGAAGAAAGGAATAGGGATGGACAAGCGCTTCTTCAAGATAGGACAAATTTCCCTATAGAAATGATGGTAGCAGAGAAAAGATAGTGATAGCAAAAAGATAAGTTTACAAAAAGGCAAGAAAAATATCATTTACACCTGTAATATACCCCAGTTGTATGCTTTGTGTGCATGTACATATTATATGTAAAGCAAAGAGAAGCAGATAATGAAGTGGAGTATATTGATGCCATCCTTGTTAGATTTAATTTTTCAGATTGCATAGTTATCAAATGACAAATGATGTTGGGTGAAAACAGTAAATAACAGACTATGAGGGAAAAACCTCAAACTGAAGGAAGGGGTTCTAAGAATATTTTTTATAATTAGTACTTCAAACTTTAAACAACCCTGCAGTGTTGCATAGAGAAACTCTCTCAAGCAAGACCACCATCTGTCATGGATTTGACAGAGAAATAAAGTACCGACAATTCAAGCGTATACAACATTTACCGTACATGATACAAGCTTTAAATGGTGCTATAGTATTTATGATGAATAATGTTCATTGATTTGAAGGAAAGAATTGTAGCACTGGAAAATAAGTGGCATCTTCAGATGGCATAAATATGTTCAGAGGAATGTAGTATTTCATAGATTGGATCTAACATTTGATGCATCTATTCTCAACTCAACTGTCATACTTGCTGCGTGATTTTCATTCAAAATCATACTGGGATGTATGCAAGCCAATTACTTGCAAGGCAGACTAGATTATGCAAATCACAAATGATATCCATGAAAACAAAAGGCTAAGAGACACGCTAGGGTTTGTGATATTGGCCTGTTTGCGATATTATGCATAAAAGGCTGGTGGTTGCATACTGAGGCCTATCAAATTTATGAGGTATACCTCATTGGAAATCACAATGACAAGTTTACCTGTATGCAGGATTTAAATTTCAAACCTGTGTTTAGTTTTTGGCAGTGGCATATCTGTTCATAGACCGTATATCATAACAATAATCATAGTTTTTTTAGTTTTTGGCAGTGGCATATCTGTGCATATGTATCATAACAATAATCATATCACCATAGATACATCTGTTGGAGATTACATGATTGTTGATGACCTTAGTTCAAAAGATGGTCATAGTGGAAATTTCAAATGCTCTTTGTTCAAAATTGTATGTTCAATTTTACTCTGCCTACAATTTCCCCTGTACTAAAGGACTAGCTTTTTGATTTGTTCGTTGTTTTCTTGGTGCTTTGTGATATATGAATGATAAGCAAAGCACAGTTATTATATTGCTGTAACTTTTGTAACTCTATTGTTGTTCAGTATACTTGTTAAATCACTACAAGGTTATGTTGAGTCAAGGCTGGATGTATTTGTATAATTATCAATGGTTTAGGGCTGTTTGAAATTCGCTGCTATCATGAAAAGTCAAATTACCAACCTTCAAGCAAATTGTAGATTCCAGATTATGTTTGAAAGACCGTACACAACAGTCTACTACTTGTCTGAATTTGAAATTTTAAGTTTCTGGGATATTAACAATTTTGAAAATCTGTTTTGGGTGGGGAAGCTTACCTTGACAGAAATTTCCACATTACGCATACTTCCGACTGGAATGACTCTCTTTGAAACTTTATCCTGTAAGTTAAATAAAGAAGACAAATTTATTACTTCATAATCTCCATAACAAGACAATTGTTCTCAATTTGGGAAAAATTAAGTAAAGTTTTGAAAGTACAAACTGCCTTAACTACACAGGATTGTAATTTGGACACTTAAATATGGATACACAACATTAAGACAATGGAAAATTCAGTACATACATCTTTATTGCCGTAATATCGGAGATCTTTCCCATCGAATACAACCCATCTCTTGCGCCAGCCTCTGTTCCTTTGTTTTCTAGGAAAATAAAAGAGAACTTTATGTCATTTCAAGAGCCTTATGATTGATGTAGCTTATTTTAAGACCTGCACAAATTAACCTTTCAGTCCATAAACTTGCAAGTATCTGACAAGTGATGTTACTCTCTTGCAAATTTTTTTTATTAAACGAGATGACGTGAGATTTTTCACACAGAATGATTTCAAGCACTATTCTGAAGTAAAAAAGACCACATTTCAATACTTTTATCCTGATCCAATTGATGTCAAAATAAATCCAAAGAAAACAAAACAAAGCAACAAAAATTTACCACACATCAGGTACACATGACATTCAAGATTTGACTGAGTATTTGATTTGGTGATTGACAACTTTAACACAATAGATGTTCAAACTTACCCGCCTTGCTTAAAGAGATATCCACTCTTTTCTGTCGTTCTTTCCTGCAAGAGATGCGTGATCATGAAAGATAAATGAAAGTTCAAAATTGCAACAAGCATAATGATCAAGTTGATTAAGTTGATGTTAAAAATGTTAAGGTCAAGGAGTTATTGATGGGTGAATAAAGATTGTTTTGCTGTCAATGATATAATGATTAAGCGGAAGATGAGTGTTTATCTGTCAAATTTTGGGTGTTAATGGGGTATACATTGTATGCAGTGGAAATTCTGTCCATGGGATGAAGGAAGGTGTTGTATTAATATCAAATTTGAACTAATGTTGTCTGACACATGATGAAATTGAAAGGAAACAATTCCCAACTTAAATATTAGGTGAAACAGTAACTTTTTTAATACAAGTTTGTATAATGTTGTATTTTATTTGTACGTGTGAGCTATTGCATATGAAATTCAGTCATGTGACCATGAAATTACCATAAATGGCATATTACCTTTTGATGATGGTTTACCATACAGGTTGAACTGTTAGCTTTGTCTTGTGTGTCATGAGATATAGATAGGTCAGGTAGGCTACCTGGTGTCTGCTGTTAGGTTTAAAATGCTCTGATAGTTATATTATTACTATTTGAACTTTAGTTTGATTATAAAAAGTTTCAGTTACCAATGACCAACGCAAATGTACAGTATTAAATAAATGAGATTATCCATTTGTATCTATCCTTTAATGTGGAATGTTTGGTGGAGTTACTGTTTGAAAGTCTCTGTCAGTCTGTCACCCTAGATCCCTATCACCTGTGGCAAATATGTCACCTTGATCCCAATCACCGGTATGAAGACAGCCGTTGATATAGGAAGTAACCCTTCTACTAAAAGTGAGTGCTAAGAAGTGTCATGTTGGAGTACTCTAGTTTGTCATTTTGCAATGAAGTCTATCCATACATATACAGTATTACATGTCATTATTTCAGTGTTCCACATGGTCTTCACCATTTACACTTACTTAAAAGACCATTTTCCAGTCTCCTACACAAGAAACAAGGACTTGTTTCTTGAACCACTCCATTAAAAAATTAAAAGCTACACAGTCTCTCATTGTTGTTTTAAGTTCCTTTGACAATTGGGGATCCATTCTTCTTTTGTATATACTCAAATTGTCTGTAGTTGATGTTGACTTAAAGTGGAGCTGCATGTTGCCAACACAGTTTTTTTCAAAGCAATATTTCTCATCAAAGATGACAAGGAAACCCCTCACTGCCTCACACTATATTTTTTCATAAAGCAGAGAATCTAAAGTTTGGTATGGTAGCAATAGTTCACTCAAAGGAAGAAGGGGTGTATATTTGGGGTAAAAAACCTTAACTTTGGTAATAATGATAAAAATTGATATAAGTAAAAATCTTGACATTGTTTTCTGAAATGTAATATTTCACTTGTAAGAAGAGTATATGTAGAAAAAAAAAACAATTTTGTTTTGCATTATCTATCCTCATTCTAAAATGGCATGGATTGAAAGACTGACACTCAAAAAAGTGATTAAAATCATGAAAATCAAAATTAAGATGCCTTTTATTCAAAATGTCAGAACTTTATTGCCAAGCAAAATAATTGTTTAGTTATATAGCATTTAAAGAATATAATGTAAAAATTTAAGAAAATTTGATCTAGCCAGAGTGGAGTTAAATTCTTTTGAAATCCTGAAATTGGGAGAAGAAAGAAGCCAGGAAATCGGATGACTTGCATACATTTGCATAAATTATTATTATATTTCATAGATTAACTTATTTATCACACAACATATGACTGCTTGACAAGCTAAAAGGTGAACCCAACCAATATTATAATCTTTGGTTAATAAATTAATGAAAGTTTAATGAATATTTGCAAAAACGTAATTTTTGAGCAAAATAAATGTGTTGGGTGCAGCGCCCCCTTAACAAATTTTTGTCTTGAATGTGGACAGGGACTAGGCTATATTATTTGATAGTTCCTGTAATTTATGAAGAGAAAATTATGGCAATAAATTTGATTGAAATTCAAACTATTCAAATAAGTGTTTTGACTGAACCATGACTGATCATAGAGTGGCCCATGATGTTGTACAATAAAATGTAAATAAACAGTTGCCTTCATATTTTTGCAATGCCATGTGGAGTGAATGCTTGATTTTAATACTAAAGATTAGTTTAGCCTCACAATGCTTGTGGACCTCACTCAGCCAGATTGTTGAACATGCATCAGTGTAAGGCAAAGACTAGAAACAAAGTTGCAAACACAGGGTGTGAGAAAGTCAATATTACTTTTCTAATTTGCATGAATACGGTACTTACTCCAGGAGTGTATGCTGACTGTGACAACCTTTTCATTTCCTTCATCTGTAAAATGACAAAACACACAGAATGACTTGGAGGCAGTTGCAGGAATACTTGATTGGTCTACCCTACCGGTATGTAGTACATTGTACATGAATGTGAGTTTTCATACCGCATTTGGATCAATTTTAATTTACATATTATCAGCAGATACTGAATACATTGTATGAATGTGTCAATTTTACTGAGTCTTAAGCATCATTGAAGACATCTTTTCTCCTATAATTGTGGGTGTAAATATCAAGTGTGCTTCACCATCTCAGTACTTTGAAAAGCTTTTGATGGAGAAGAGCCTTACATAGCTATAAATAACACACACACACACACAGACACACACACAGACACACAGACACACACACACACACACACACACACAGAGACACACACACAGACATATATATTATTGATGTTAGTGACTGATTTTATGGTCCAATCAAACAAAAATTAAAGTAAATAAATAAATCCACAGATAAAATAATACGGACAAGACAGAATGCTATTATTAACTTTATTTACCTTTGAGTCAAGCTCTGGTCCTCGCAGGACATAGTTTGACAAAGTCTCATCACTAACATCACTGGCATCACTATCATATCCTCTCAGATTATCACCATCATCAGTCTCATCCTTCAATGGCTCTAGTGATGTAAATGACAGTGTAGAAATGGTTGAATTCCGATCCTTGTTTTCTGTCATATACATCGGTAATGCTGGTACTGGTGGTTTTATTTCAGGAGCAGTCGGTGTTTGTACTGCTTTCAGCCGAGGATCAACCTTACCCCGGACAGGTAATGGTGGAACTTGTGGTGCTGCTTTCTGAGGTAATGGAACATTTGGCTCTGAATACTCAGCTGGAATCTGTGAATCTGTTCTCTGTGGTATTGGTGGTGGTGGTGGTGGCGGTAAGTCAACATCCAGAATGTTTGCACTGACTGGTCTATTACTACCAAATGTTGATAGAGCTTGTTTTGCCCTAACAGGTCTAAACAAATCGCTTGGAGGTTCAGAAGGCGGAGGTGGTGGTGGAAATTCTGGCGGTGGCTTACTGGAATGACCTTGTCTTAATACATCTGTAATCCGGTCACTGTCTAGCAAAGTTGATCTATGATATGCTCTCTTGGAATCTGGTAGAGGTGGTAAAATGACAGATGGTTTCATGGCGCCAGTAGGGCTATCCATTGTAGGTGAGAAATCTATTATGTTGGATGACCTCTTTCGTGGATCAACTGGTGCACTTCTTTCTCTTGGTTTGCTAACAAGATAGTCATATGCGGTTTCTTCATTTCCTATATCTTTATCAGGTCTATTTGCAATAGCTGTTGCTGATTCCAAATCAGAATACTCATTGGTATTGCCTGTGGAAGTGGTAGTTTCACTGATATCAGGTGGCAATGATGGAAGTTGTCTTGACTGAACAGGATTGTTTAACATTGGCTCAGCACCAATGCTGTATGGTCTTGATCCCTGTGTGTCTATGTCTCTCTCTGATCTTCTGAGTGGTGGCAATGGTGGTGGTTTGTCAGACTCCTTCACAGGTTCTGTAATCACCTGTGGTAGTGGTGGAACAACACTCACCTGAGGGATATTTTCAAACCCTGGCATAGATCTACGCACTGACCCTCTGTCTTCAAGTGGTAGATGCATTGGAGGTCTCTCTGATAAACTGTTTCTGACTGAAGGGGCATCTGCATTGCCACTGCTGAATGCAGAACCTTGTGTCATGTCAACATAATCACCAAACCCCAAGCTTTCATCATCACTTTCTTGGGTTATCTCATCTGTGTCTGATAAAGCATGGTCCTTATCCTCTGATTCTTGTGGCATTTCCTTGAAACCTTCATCTGGTGGACTAGGGGTCTGACTTGCCCTTGCTGGTGGTAGAGGGGGTGCTTTGGTTGGTAACGTATCAACAGTAACATCAGCGCCTCCCAGACTCTTTCTTAGAGCTGGCACAGGAGGTATCAGTGCTTCTTTCTTTGTCCTTTCTTCTGTGTCTTTGCTGGATACTGGTGCATGAATTGAAAGTCGTTTATTGAGATCTGCAAGAAAATTAGAATTTCTATGGCTTGAGCTGCTGAAAGACTCAGATTGTGACAGTCTAGTGGTATCTCTTGTATCATGTGTTGATGATGGAACAGGAATGGATGGCCTTGAAGTTGAGTTATCTGCTGTGACAGGAAGTGACTCTGGCATTTGTATACCACTAGCTGGTTCATCTTTTGGAATGGGTGGAGGGGGTCTGTCAAATCCCGATGATGGAGGACTCTCTCGGTGTACAGGTATTGGTGGCGGAAGTGAGGGACTGTCATCTTGTTTTGGAATTGGCAAAGCAGGGCGAGGAATGACTGAACTGTCTCTGTCACTTTTTGAAAACTGGGAAATTGATGAATTAGCTTGGTTATCTCCATCAGTTCTGACTGAACTACCATCACTATCAGCCCTGACTTGGTTGAGGTTTCGTCTTGGTGGCTTCTTTGGTTTCGGCCCTTTACCACCCTCAGGCCTTGGAGGGATCACAGGCTTTGATACTATAGGTGGTTTTCCATTGCTATCTCTCTCTGGTGTTGTCTGTGTGTTTTCAGTTCCAACAGTTTTATGTGAATTTTGACCAGTGTCAATATACTCTGGGTCATCAAACTCTGCAGGGGTTAGTTCTCTCCTTGGAGGAGGTGGTTTGGTGGCCTGGGTCACTCTTTGTGTCCCTGGCTGTGCAAAGGAATCAAAATATTCCTTTTCATCATCAAAGTCTGGTTTTACCGCAGTTTTGTTAGAATGCCTTGGAGGCATCGGAGGCGGAAGTGAAGGCATGTCATCAGGCAAAGCTTCATTTCCAGTACCTCTGCTAAGTTGATCATCCACACTCTTTGTTTTCGCTGGTAGTTCTGGAGGAAACACACGAACCATGGCTTTGCTTGGTGGTAAATGTACCGGTATTGGTTGGGGAAGTTCAGGTACTTCAGGCTTTGGTGTAGGCTGCTCTACATGATCCACTTTTGGTAACCGCTGTAAGATTCGGTTCCGATGACCACGCTTAGTAATTCCCATGGTAACAAGTAGTTCTTCATTAAGAACACTTAAATCTTTCAGGTCAGTATAGCCTGTCTCCTTAAAAAGCTCTCCATATTCAAGCAACTGTATGCTATCAAGCCAGTCAAGGACTGTACCAGCCATTTTCATGGATTATTCGCTTGTTCCTCCTAAAATAACAAAAGGATTTGGAACTATTCATAAAGACAATCTTCATATTTCATAGTTTTGAAATATTATCAGCTGGACCATCTTTGTGTAATATGGAACACAAGAGACTATACAGATCTGTTCAGGCCAATTATATACTATATATAGCATCAATATATAATTGGCTTTTAATGGCAAACACATCATCACATGGAGAAGACTGCTCAGCTCAATTTGGAACTATCAAATGTTTAGACTTATTTTCCCTTGCACAATTATTAAATCTTTTCACTTAGGAATTAAGACGCCACATTCTTTTCACTTGTCAATTAGCTTACATGAGCAGTTATGTCAAATAATCATTGAATCAAATAATTCTGTTTGGAACAACATAAGTGAGCACACTGAACTGCTGTTTAATTCGTGTCTTTCATCTTTGAAGAAAAGAAACATACCCCTTAGAATACTGTTGAGTTGTAATATGGCTTGGGTTCACCCAGTATTCTTCAATCTTGCTTTATCTTCATTTTACTGCAGAGATCTACCTCGCCTGGTTACTATACCGCTATTTTGGCCAAAGCAATGTTGTAGTGGTAACAGTATTGGGTTGATCTGCTTCCTGTAAAAATAATGCTTACCATGAAAATTTGTCTCATAGAAATACTTGTTGCATTCATGTCTCTGCAGGAATGTTATCCTTGAGGCAGAATGTCAGTTAATTAATCGTCTACGCCATAGATTAGAATTATCAATATGCTATAAGTAATGATATCAAAGTCATCATTTATCACTCTGACTTTGCAAGTGTTATAGCCTGGTACATAAACACCGAATGTAATTATTTACTTGACTGAGCATGTACATGTGTTTAGATTACATAGCAAAGTTTGTGCAATTTCACAAGTTCGCTTACCAATATGAAGTACCTGCATGTATCTTGCCCTGTACAGTTTTCAGCAAGTCTGCACAAATGAGCAATGATATTACATAGTGGTCCTTCAGTTCATTAAGACATTATCAGCAGAAGATTGCGTCATCTATAAATAAACAAAATAATGTACATAAATATATAAGTAGATAATCAAGTAAATAAACAATATGAACTAACACAGTAGCTGTAAGATGCAAAGTTTCATGAATGCACTATATGTACATTGTATATTGTATACTGAAGGACTTAACTTGCCCATATGCCATAACACATGTACTGGTATGGTCATAAAATATTGCAAAAACTATACAGTAAACCCTTTCAGGTCTCAACTCCTGTATAGAGGTGTACTGGCCAGAACTGGTAAATTACCGGAAAGTCAGGCCCAAAAAGTTCATGAAACACCTAGAGATGGGAACTGCCTTTTTATGGCACTAATTTAAGAACCTATGCAGTAGTACCTGTGTATATATATCACATGTACCAATCACAGATGTACATGTACTGGTATACAACAGGTACTGCTACTGGTATACCGGTATGTATACATGTATCAACAAACTATATAAATGTATATAGACATACGGTACATGCACACTGAACAAAATGATGAAAATATAGTGCACAGTATGACATGTAACCTGTACATGTACCATAATACTATGATATGGTTTGCCCACTTCCCTACCACTATGCTGCTTTCTGAGAAAAAAACTACTACAGGTACATGTACAGCTAGTGTTTGAACAAACAGATACACTGATAGAATTTACAGAAATACATGATGCTAAGAAGGTGTTTGTAAATATGTGACCATTTGGTGCTCAAAAAACAATTCAATTTAAATTAACCAGCACTAGTTTAGAGGATGCACATCCAATTACTTAATGTATATATGGTACAGTAGTTAAAGTTTTAAGAAAGGTGCCATTCTTGTGTTAAATGCAAAAATCACCATAAGACTGACGTGGCACCTGGAAAACTGACCTTTTAGGATGAATACATGAATGCTATGTACTGGTATGTATTTAATGAGGAAATCGTAATTAAAATTACTGACTCTATGGCTGAGATTAAGCTAAAGAGAAAACCAGTGATAAAAGATACTGCCTTAAATCTCTTGTTTCAAGTAACACTGTCATGTAAAACTTGTCTCTTCGCTAAAATGAAAGCTTACAATCTTAAAAATTTGATTTGTTTCAAGTCATCACCCTCTTCACTTGAAAACATTTGCATGCTATCATTTATGCCTTTGTAGATGTGTAGGTAGGTAGGTGTCACAAAATCCTCATTGTGGATTTGAATCACCAAAATTCAACTTGATGTATGGAATTAAAACAACTGTTGCACTTATACTATATGATATCAGAAGGAAATAAAGAAAATCATAGTTATGAAATCATTCTTTCCATGTAATCTACAGTAGTAAGAAACCTTCCTGGCCTTTGTTCAAATAAATTTCCCATTGGACGTTCTTGAGATATCATTTACAGATATATCACCACGTAAGCTGCTCATTGTGATGAGCTTTTCATTATCGGCACACAGTAAGTGAGACTACCCACAATTCCCCTTGATTTGTGTGCTCAGACATTATTTGCTAAAGGCTTCTTCAATTTTATCAGTTTCTGAACAATTTGAAACTTAAAATTTAATTTAAGAATTATTGGTTAAAACTATGCTCCAAAATTATTGATTATGTTTAAAATTCAGGAGTAAATTGAATAAGAATTCCACGTTTAAAGGTGCTAAAAATTGTACACTTGTCAAGGTAAAGTTATCAGCAACTAAGATGGTCTCATCATACCACCTGTCAGATATGCAAATTTCCTTTGTTACAAACATTCAAAAATATCAATACCTTTTCTTTGCCAACACAGATGCAACTTATTCTTTTAGTTTTCTTGAAAATATTGCATATGGCTGTCAAAAAATTATGTTGACAAATCACAAAATTGCTATCTCCTCCACGGAAAAGGGGTTGATCTTCTCATTATTCACAGCGAGAAATTAGAGAATTATGATTATCAAAACTATGGTGCCAGAATTTCGAAATATGGACCAAGCTGTTCTGTGTACAGAAGAAATTTGCTTCAGTTCAGTGAGTGATCTCCGTGTGTACGGATCATGGAGAATTGTGGGTAGCCTCACTTACTGTGCGGTAGCGAAAGATAGCATAGCCATGGATTCATAGAGAGAAATATGTTCATGCACTTGACTGCTGAGGGCGCTGTTCTATATGCATCAGGTCGGCTGTAAGGATTACACTGTGTATTGATGGTAAAAATCATCAAAGACTCCATCATTACCCCCTGATCGTATTTAAAAATTTCCTGCAATCTACAAGGGACCTAGATAAATCTATGCATAAATATCTGTGCCAATCAGATATTCTTTTTTGAGTAGTGTGACACAAATGTCTGTGTGAAAATAGTGTAATAAATTTCACAGACACATCTTGTAGTACATGTATGTACAACCTGTACAGCTCCTGAAACAATTTGCAATATAGGGTGCTTGATAAAGCATAAAGTACCCAAAACAATGCTGATTCTAGACCTTTGTCAACCAGATTTGTTCACCAATGGCAAATTTTACTGAAATAATGATATAATCTGATGGCCTCATAGCCATGATGATAGTTGTTGATGCGACCTTTGCACTAGATATATATTAAAAATACAGAAGTTTCTCAACCTTCATGCGAAAGATATTGAGGCAACTTAAGAACAAACCAATATTAATTTAATTTTGATAAATGATGTTTGGCTTTTCATGAAACTGGAGGAACACGATCACAAAATGTAATATACTTTTTGGAAAGTGTCCCGAAAGTACCGAACAGGTCAGGCTGGTCAATATTTCATACAGTTGAGATTGTCTGCACAAAAAAAAACCAAACACATATCTTTCACCAATCATGCAATTTCCCATTTGCAGCAAAGAAAGTCTTGCATAATACTGAAAATAATTTAATTTTAGATATGGTTTACATGTACATATAGATGCAGAGCTTTACCTTTAAACCTGAGATATGGACATCTGATTTCATCTGATGGGGTCAACTAGTACATGTACAATCCGTATATCAACATCAGAGCTATTTGTTAACAGGCTTTTCATGTAGTTCTCATTTTGAGATTGATTATTATTATTGTACTTCTCTTTTTGAGATACAACTCTATGTACATGAATGTTATAAGGAAGTGTGGACTGTTAATTGACCGTTACATTTGATACATGTATCTATCTAGATCATCATGATGCCTTTACAATTAATACTTCTTTGATTTGCCGCATTGTACATTTAACAAGATACAGAAGTTTCAGTACCTCCCTATCATACCTCTCACAAGTCTGTACATATCAGTACAATTTGCAATAAATGTAGCATGTACTGGTATGCGATGGGCTGTCGGTGGCTTGCACATTAGGCCACAAGCCATTGAAAGCTTCTCACAAAAAATCAGAGCTATGACATGTACAGTCACTATGGATTATACATAGGTACCAAGTGCACTGGTAAACAAGTCATTGACAATGACATAGTCCCCACTCGTAATAGGAGTATTAGTCTTGATGGGGCAGGAAATGTGGTCATTAAGAAGTATCACTGGAGTGTATATGTTGAGATCTATGGGCACATAGGTCTATGACGTTGTTCCCAATTTGAAACACATGAGGCATGTCTAAGTTGCGGTTCTAAATCGGGCAAAAGATCAGACCTCTAACTGTATTGGCCGGCCAAGAAATACATATGCGGAAAATAATGAGGTACAAGATGTGACATCCTTAAGGTCTAATATCCTATCAGAATTGGAGGGTATAGATATAAAGGACATAGCACTTGTGGTTACGTATTTATCGACATAAACGTATATTTCAGGTCAAAGGTCATCGAGGTCACATGACATTTGGTCAAAAAATTTCTATCCTATAGTTATCCCTATATACCAAAAATCAGACATCCAGCTGTATGGGCTTGCTCAGAATTAGATATACGCATAATTAATGAGGTACAGTATGAAGCATCATAAGGTCTCCCATCATACCATATATGAAGGGTGTACCACTTGTGGTTACTGAGTTATGGACAAATATGTATATTTGAGGTCAAAGGTCACCGAGGTCACGTGACATTTTGTCAAAAAAATTGTATTGCTAAGTTATCCCTATATACCAAAAATCAGACCTCTAGCTCTATTGACTCGCTCAAAATTAGATATGCACATAATTAATGAGGTACAATATGTGGCGTCATAAGCTGTCCCATCATACCATTATGAAGGGTGTAGCACTTGTGGTTACTGAGTTATGGACAAATATGTATATCTGAGGTCAAAGGTCACCCGAGGTCACGTGAAATTTTGTCAAAAAAATTGTATTGCTAAGTTATCCCTATATACCAAAATCAGACCTCTAGCTCTGTTGACTCGCTCAAAATTAGATATGCACATAATTAATGAGGTACAATAGGTGGCGTCATAAGCTGTCCCATCATACCATTATGAAGGGTGTAGCACTTGTGGTTACTGAGTTATGCACAAATATCTATATTTGAGGTCAAAGGTCACTGAGGTCACGTGACATTTGGTCAAAAAAATTGTATTGCTAAGTTATCCCTATATACCAAAAATCAGACCTCTAGCTCTATTGACTCGCTCAAAATTAGATATGCACATAATTAATGAGGTACAATGTGGCGTCATAAGCTGTCCCATCATACCATATGAAGGGTGTAGCACTTGTGGTTACTGAGTTATGGACAAATATGTATATTTGAGGTCAAAGGTCACCGAGGTCACGTGACATTTTGTCAAAAAAATTGTATTGCTAAGCTATCCCTATATACCAAAAATACCGCAATATACGGTGTCGCTCAAATTTGATCAGAATTGGTACATACCAGTAATGGGTACCAAAGATCAACAATAAATGTTGTTTCTATCTGTTCAGTGCAGGAAAATTCTACATTGATGTTATGACAATGATTTCTGCACAGTACAACCAGAAAAACAACAAGAAATATTTAAACCAGAAAAACAAGAATGACAAAAGTAATTAAGGTCTGAAACTTTAGGTACTGGAGGTCAACTTTAGCAACATGCACAGCAGAAAGGCAGCTAGCCCCCTTACTGCCTTAGTTTGACCATAGACGGTCTTCCTCCCCTCTACTGACGGTCTTCCTCCCCTCTACTGTCTATGGTTTGAGCAGGTCTGTTAATATGTAACAGTTCAATGACAATGACAGGAAATGACTCAAGTCAGTGGAGTAAGCCTGTTTCAAGCCTGTTTCAGAATTTCTCTTTTTCTTACCCTCATTTGCACATTTTGGACACTGATGTGTTCATTTGAACAAATTCACATCTCAACCCCTATATCTACCTGTACACCAAATACTGAGATGGTAGCTTTGGCAGTATGGGAGCCTTTGTGTGTGACGGACATACATCCGCACATACCCACAAATATACAGACATTTAGACTCATCATATAAGCTCTTTTTGGTATTTATATATAAAACCAAATATGAGCTAAAAATCAGACCTCTAGCTCTATTGGCTCGCTCAAAATTAGATATGCACATAATTAATGAGGTACAATATGTGGCGTCATAAGCTGTCCCATCATACCATATATGAAGGGTGTAGCACTTGTGGTTACTGAGTTATGGACAAATATATATTTGAGGTCAAAGGTCACCAAGGTCACATGACATTTTGTCAAAATATCTGAGATATCTGCGTGAACGGATGGACTCACGGATGGACTCACGGACGGACATGACCCAATCTATAAGCCCCCTGGACTTCATCCGTGGGGACTAAAAACTGTGTCACTGCATCCTTTTTGCGATATGAATACGATGAGAAACTAAATTTTTATTTTTCTTGGCCTTATACATGGGAGTCTATGGACTGCCTTATACATGGGAGTCTATGGAGACTGCCTTATACATGGGAGTCTATGGACTGCCTTATACATGGGAGTCTATGGACTGCCTAACACATAGGAGTCTATGGACTGCCTTATACATGGAAGTCTATGGAGGTGAAAACTAAAAAGTCCTCTAACACGGCCAAATTTGATCGCATTGTGAAACAAATCGACGTGCATCTGTATGGGGTAGAGTACTATCATTGTGCAAAGTTTGAAAGAAATTGACCTGGGCATGTCTGAGATATCTGCGTGAACGGACGGACGCACGCACGCACGCACGAACGCACGGACGGACGGACGCACGGACGCAAGGACATGACCAAACCTATAAGTCCCCCCGGACAGTGTCCGTGGGGATTAATCACAAAGCTCACATATAAGGATCAATATGATTGTCCACTGTCTGATCCCAATTAATGTACATGTGTGTTAGAGTGACTTTGAAATATATGAACTGTCCACTACAAACACTCAGACCTTCTGTGTAAGTGTGGCACAGTATACCGGTAGGTGATGTGCCACACTCAGACCTTCAGTGTGAGTGTGGCACAGTATAGGTGATGTGCCACACTCAGACCTTCAGTGTGAGTGTGGCACAGTATACATGTAGGTGATGTGCCACACTCAGACCTTCAGTGTGAGTGTGGCACAGTATAGGTGATGTGCCACACTCAGACCTTCAGTGTGAGTGTGGCACAGTATAGGTGATGTGCCACACTCAGACCTTCAGTGTGAGTGTGGCACAGTATAGGTGATGTGCCACACTCAGACCTTCAGTGTGAGTGTGGCACAGTATAGGTGATGTGCCACACTCAGACCTTCAGTGTGAGTGTGGTACAGTATAGGTGATGTGCTACACTCAGACCTTCAGTGTGAGTGTGGCACAGTATAGGTGATGTGCCACACACAGACCTTCAGTGTGAGTGTGGTACAGTATAGGTGATGTGCCACACTCAGACCTTCAGTGTGAGTGTGGCACAGTGTAGGTGATGTGCCACACTCAGACCTTCAATATAGATGATGTGAGTGAAACGATTTCATACAAGGAATGAATTTTTATAATTCATGAAATGTTGAGAATTTCGATTACAAAATCTACCTAAAAGCTTGTACACTACCAAACATATACCTACAGTGTATGTACATGTACATGGCAACTATATTTGAATTATGATCAAATTTTTAAAATCCCACTTTTTCAAAAATCAAAAATTGTAGTTTAGAGTTAACACAGGAATGACAGGCATTTTGAATTTCAATGACAGTAAATGGAAAGTAATTTGTTTCTCTAGTACCAAACTTCGCATTGTGAACCCCTTATTTTTATTCCTGATTTGGTGACAGAGTGTGGTTGTTCACTTTCAAGGTGCATACTACCGATGAGATCTCCTGTGTCTTAAATCCAAATTAACAAAACAAAAATTGTTGCTGTTATACTGTAATATGGTATTAAAGTGAGAACAGCTACAGTGTTCATGTAGGGTTGAGTGAGACAAAAAGATCTAGACAATAACAAAATGACATGAAGTACAGTTATATTAATCTGACACTGTAAATTTGACAAACAATACATACACTGTACAAGTACATGTACATGCATGTCACAAAACTTTATGATAATTATCCGTTCTTTTTCCTGCTGAATCTACAGAAACTCAAATAAATTTGATGATGTGAAATTAGAGTGTGTGCTCAGCTGTCTGTATTCAGACAGGTTTTGACAGCAATTCATCAAACTTATTGAACAATTTCTAGTATTGTTTCTTGCACTTTGCTAGTATTTGCCCTCATTTATATTTTGATATTTACCGTATGTTTCTTGTTATATTGAAAGCACACATTTATTGGCTGCATGTTACTGGAAGTGCTGATACTGTTTTACTAAACGGTCACAACAATTCAATTCAGAAAGATTAAAACCTACATGCACCCAGAAGTAATTATTGTTCAACTGTTCAACTTCATTTTGATGTTCTGTGGTAACATACATACCAGTATACATGCTTTGTACTGAATACATATTTAGTGGCTGATATCATATTGAAACCATCATCCATGAGAGTTATAACACTAGAAAATAATTCAGATCAATATCTATGAATCAGTTTTTTACAGCTTGGACAAACAGAAAGGTGACTAATTTACATAACAATACCAAATTTGCACATTCTTTTGTTTCATAATTTATTCTTTGATACAGTTATTAACATCATAGATTGCTCACAAAAGAAAACTCCATTCATCATAACCAGAATACATTGTGACGTATATATACTTATGAAGATTTCTTCACCGAAAATGGCACAAGTACCCAATATATCATATTTAGTAAATTTGAATGCGAGTTACAAATTCACAAATATACTAAACAAAGTATATCTCCTTGATTTGTTATTCAGTGTGTCTGTATAACAGGACAATCTGTGATTTTTGAAGCATGCATGTACATGTAAGGAGCTAAAAAGTTTAGTTCACAACAAATGCATCTGTATACAGTAATTGATTATTTACAAATTTATGAACACCTTTTAAATAAGGATGTTGGTGTACTTTACAGACAGTACATGTATAGCTGAAGGTCTTGATAATCTACATCTAAACATGTCTGTATGGGCCATATTTGTCTGAAGGCTCCCTAAATACTACATCAAACTCAACCGTGAAAGTATCTACCCATAGTACTGCCGATAATTTTGTCTCAACAAACAGACATATATTTGATAATTCTTAGAGATAGATGTCTACTCTCTGCTGTGTCCAGTGTCAGGGTCTTACATGTATATCCTTCAATGAATTCAGGGATTTCATACCATAGCCTGATATGAATATATTTGTATATAATTCACATCGACATCATATCAGCAGCCATCCTTGTGCATCGTAATGTAAATGTACATTATATTATTAACACGCATGTAGAGGTAGTCTTGCCATGTGGGTCTAGTCCTGAGATTGTACAATATTCATCATTGAAGGCACAGTCAATGTAATGATGTTGATGAGATTCAAATCACAGAATCTTGCCTTTTATAGAAACACCTTCACAAAAACTATTTCAATTTTAGTTTTGGTACATTTTCAATATCTGCATGGTGCACGCCATACCTACATGTACGTAGATTTTCATTTAAAGCGAGATTGTGCAGAAATGTAGAATTGTTTGTGTTTTGTAACACAGCACAAGTAATCACCAATTGAGTTACACAGACGCTATAGCTGCAATGTACCCTTGGCAGACATAGGGACTGTGTTGAATCCAGCATAGAAGATACATGGATAATTCTTTGCTACAGACCAAATATTATCTGTGCACTGTATGACAGATCTGCTATTCCAAGCCTCTAAACTGAGAGGCAATATTATTTTAACCACACATCAGAGAAAAATTCATAAACTGAATGAAAACATACGTGTACATTTTTAGGGAGAATATAAACCCTTCACCAGCATGGTTTGAACCAATCCCTTTGTTTTCTATGGTAAAGTTGGACCTCTAGACAGGAAAATGGGAGTGGAAGGATTCAAATAGGTCAGACTCTTCTCTGAAGCAGAAACAATGTCACAAGAATATTGCATACCACTGTTCACTTGTACTGCTATAAAATAGTAAGTATTTTAGGAACTGTGTACATAACTCTATTGTATAATATTTCTTGTAAATGACAATATTTATTTGTTATTTATGTATTTATTTGTTTCAAAATTTAATTATTTCATCTAAAGATCTAAATGAAGCATTTTAAGGTTTGTACACGTATGTAACTTCAAGTTAAAAATTAATATTCACATTAGAAGTTATCATTCTCTTATTCTTGTATTTTAAATTTAAAGACTTGTGAATAAAGTGATCAGCATCTTATTAAACTAAAGAATTTTTTTTACGTTTTGTCTGTGATGATGAACTTTTATAAGTTGTCACCAATCCATCCATATAAGATCACAAAAGGAACTATACCAACAGTGAATTAGTCCTGTATGTTGAGGATACTGTCTATGGTTGAGGCACAGACAGCAAATTTTTTGCTTGGACCAGAAAATTTGTCAGCATTTTCCTGCCACAGACCAACGAGTGCAAATGCACTTGTACGAAGAAGGTTATGCATGACAAGAAATCTTGACTGAAAGACCACTGCACTGGCTATGACTAGTTCAGCTTCCAGGTGCCACCAAATACTTAATCAGGCTTTGTACAAGCCATTGTACTCAGCTACTAGACACACATGACAGACACTCACTTTGTGGATTGACTCTCACATCGAAAGGGTAGCTGTATTTTTCACTAAAGATAAACACAGCATCAGATAAAAGATTCACTGAATTGTTACTTCAAGACCACTGAATCGTTTCCGTCCATTAATTGAATGACTGAAGGAAGGCATTATAATACATATCCCAGCATTGCTACCTGGGTTCACAATTCTACTTCCTGGTATTACAACAAAATGTACTGATCACATGACCAGCAAGTACTGCCATATATAGTATCAGATATGTCAGCTAGTTAGACAATGACCCCTTTTGGTCATGTAGCTTTATAAAATATTATAGAAACTCACTGCTTCTGTCTTCCTTGTTTTCCTATGAATAGACTTCATGTCTACATGTACATGTACACAGCCTGTAGATATTTGATATATAATCTACCTATATGAACACTTGTACAATAAAATCCTTCACTGTTACATGTATGTCAATGTTTCAATGAAGCCAGTTCTTGTTTACAATAAATAAGGTACATTTATGATTCTGCTTATGTAGGTGGCTGATGTACAAGTAGCGTTACATGTATATCAATGCCATTTGACAGTACATTTTTGAGAGCCACAAAAAGTAGACATGAAAAGGAACGCCCCTCTTCCAACCTGATAGCATCTGCATATATTTTATGTTTTATTTGTACCTGTATACAGCATCTATCAGCACATATATGTACAGTACTACTAGTCTAGCTCAGCCTACAAGTTGCTTGGCATTTAGCGATAACTTTGTGTAAACACATTTTCATATTGTATCCTTCTAAGGCGTACAAAATACTTACAGGGTTTTAATCACTACATTATTACATGTACCTGATCACATCACAATCAAAGTGACAGAGTTTGCTGAATTTTAGATTCAATTTATTTGATAAGAATTATTACAAGTAAACTTATAGATTTGGGACAAATCTAATCAACATTAATCCAACAGCACTAACTGTGAATTCTCTTGCTATCAGATCACAATGGTTCCAAAATGAAGCATTCTTTGTGATGTAGCTTGCGAGTCACTTCTAGATTACTGTACAAATATATCTGTATAAGTACATGTATACAGAGTAATTGTAAGGAATATGCATGAAGGAGGATGCTATGTGTTAGAATGTCAGTTACTCACATACCATACGTGTAAAGACAAATTTTGATAAATGATGTAAAGTAACTTAGAAGACATTACGTTACATACAGTAATTTCACTTCACAAGCTGTTGAACCTATGTTTTTTGTCTAAATTTCAGCATGTCTTCAAATTTTCTACAGTACGTATTGAGAGACATTTACTGCAGCAGCAAGGATCTGTACATTTCAAAAATGTTTCAAAGCATTTGCAGAAATGGACAGTTTACTGTGAAATATGAACAACATTACCATGGTCACATTACCAAGACTATTAAAAATATGCGTTTCATGACTCTTTTTCATAGTACATGGCTAAAGAATTGCATTTAAAAAATACAAGGCAAGAGACTTGTTCACAGAGATTTTAACAAGCAAGATTCTACCGGTAGTTACATGTACACGTTACAGTATATTGTACTGAGAGTATGCAGCTTAATTTTACATGAAGGTATATAAAGTATGCAGTGATGGCCATTTGAGTATTAATTCATTATTTTCTCTATAATGATAACTTACAAATGCTGACATGCTCACAAAGCAATCAATATATGAAAAGAAAAACTGCAATTTACAATTGGTCAAACATGAGTCAATTAATTAATGGCAATTTTTCCTTTACTTTCACACCCATTAATTTATCGGAAAAAATATATAACCAGTGTACAATATCCAATGCACTCATGCAAAGGTCATTTGTTATAAATACATATCCACAGAAACAAACTTTGTAACTTCCTGGTATCAAATTGTTTCATAAAAAACTCACACAAGCAGTGTATGAAAACGGATACATCATGTCATCAATATGATACATTATACAACTGTATGTCAATTTGTTTTCACATCCTATGGATCCATAAATACTACATAACAATATGTCAGAGCAGTGTATGATATTATGTGATTGCAACTAAAAAAGAGCAGAGTGAAATTTCTAACAGGTGTGCATGATCTCTTCAAAGAGTACATGCCTTGCATATTGCACATGCCCCATAGGATTCAATGTTAACTTGTTGATGATGTAGCAAACTGCAGAGTTATCATTTGTCTGACAGAGACCTTTAATTATTTTCAACTTAACAACTTTGGGGAAAATAATAATCAAGTTACAAAATTAATGCAGGGAATCAGGTGTTTTATAAAATTATGCAAGAATAATTGTTAAGCCACATAACAGTGATTGAGTATGACGTCAAATCAATTCCAGTAATCATTATCATTCAAGGCAAGTAAATTACCAGGTCCAAGAAAGACACAAACAAAACAACAACAACAACAACAAAAACACTGACAAAATCAATAGTGCAATCTTGAACCACTAGTTAAGTGGTGGTAGCAGGTGTCTGGAATGGGTAGGCATACCCTGCTAGCATGCTACACCAATCAAGATTGTCAAACTATAGTGACAAAGTAGTTGTATGGTAATTCAGCTAGTTGCCAAATTACTGTTGTGAATCAAAGCCAGGAAATACTATCTCATCATCTGAGTAACAGATATAAAATCTTTTTATGGATTTTTATCAATGATAGAAATACATGTAAACCATATGATTTTCATGTGCACATAATTTGAAGTGCAAAATGTGTAAGAGAGGCATGTAATAAATACACACACATACATATACAGTATGTATTATATATATATATATTATATATATATATATATATAATATATATATATATATATATATATATATATACACACCAAATATACACCTACAATATAGACTTACTCTGTATATATATATATATATATATATATATATATATATATATATATATATATATATATATATATATATATATATATAAAGCTCTGCTTTCCTCATCGAGCACTGTAACTTCCTACTGTAATTTCCAACGAGGACACTGTATACTTCGATATATATATATATATATATATATATATATATATATATATATATATATCAAAGTATACAGATGTCCTTGTTTATATATATATATATATATATATATATATATATATATATATATATATATATATATATATATATATATATATGGTATATATATACACACACACAAACACACCACAAACACAAATACTCAGTATATGAGAAATACTATTATAACTGTAGAATTCATTCTTCAATCAATGCATGGATACCAGTTTTATTATAATGTTTTCTGTAAGGAAGTCCTAAAACACCCCTTATTCAATGTGCTTATCAAGTTGAAGGTGCCCTATCGTACACTACCACAGCATATAAGCTTACTTGTTTATGCATACCTCTCTCCTTTTTTCTTGCCAAATGGTAAATCCACATTTATGGGTAACCATACTACAGTCATCTAATGATTCCTTAAGCTTCACACATACCATCACTGACTTAGCATTACCTGAATTAAGTTACTGCGTGCATGAACAAAATCTTCCTGTGCCAACTAGTGTATAAAACCATTTTATCACATTACAAGGTCATTTCTAGAAGTCTGACACTTATTGTACCTTGTACCTTTTAAAATTGATATCCTGAATACAAATAAGCAGTCAAAAACACATGATTTATGCAGATGACATGGCCAACATTGAACACTGTAAATTTCTCTCGTTACCAACTTTAGGGAATAGTAAAAAGTTTCACAGCAGAAAATTCTCTCCCAAATGACTCACTGTTTTTAAACAGGTCTATCACATACCATCTCTTACAGACATACCATCTCTTACAGACAACAAGAAATCAGGAAATACCATTACTAATACCGATGAGGTCATGAAGGTGACCCTATACCTGTTCAACTATCACTAGGGATGCAATGCTGTCACATAAACAGTTATCTCATATCAGAGTTATTTGACCAATCTTAAAATAAAGATGATAGCTTGATACTTTGCTAAAGGAAACTTGAAATCAATCCTTTTCAGAATCAGTCTAAAATTGAGTGACTAGGCATTTATTAGAATTAGACATCTAAATTGTTGTGAATTGTCCTTTAATTACAGTATGATATACATGTAAGAAACAACAGTAATCCTCAACATGAATTCTATGGAAAAAGTAACATCGTACAATAATTTTCTCTTCACCAGTGCCATAGTATAATAAAGAAATGAAAAATTTGGGGTTGTTTATTTTCCTGCAAGTTTGTTCTTGATGTGCATTCCAGATTTAGCTCATTATAATTCTAAGTTGATGCTATCCTTGCTGATTATCTAATGTAATCACTAAAATCATTGGAATGGCTAAAAAATATCCTTTGCATATAAATTGCAAAAGGCAAAACTGGAGTAAATGATAACTTATATACATGTATTGTTACCTTTATTTTGGGCCATTTGCCTAAACCCATAAAAAAAAACTTAAATTGAAGCATTGCAGCTAAACATAAAGCTAAAATTAGCAATAAGAGAACAAAAACAACTAATAAAGTACATACATAGATCTACAGAGCTGCCAAAAGGTAGTTAAAGTAGAAATCTAGACCATAATATGATAAAGACATAACAGAATTATCACAATCTTCCCCTGCTCTGATCTGCGTTTATGACACCACAGTTGCCAGCAACCAATTTCTGCAATCAGTCTTTACCATGTTATCAGACTGAATTCAATTCAAAATTACAAAAAAATTCCCAAAAAACTTCCCTAATTCTGAATGCAGCCATATTTTTTCAGAGACTCCGCTTTTTAATGTTCTAAATGCATAGAAGGAATTAACTGTTAAATTCATATGCATCTTTATGACTTTTTCCCTTCAATAAAATTCTTGTTTCCCTGCTGCCAATGTCAATACCATAATTTACAGTCCAATACATAATACAAGGCTACAATGGCATTGGCATATTAGGTGGAAACCCACACTTTTTACTTTGCATGTAGATTTGTTGTATACTGAGTCACTAACGGTATTAAAGTTAAAGTAAAATTTTGATTTTCTCTATAAATTATATACAGTAACACGTACATGCATGTTTTAAACTCAGACAAGACAAAATGAAAAAGACAAAGTAAACTATTTATGAACCTTTAATATGTTGACCTCATGTATAGATATTTATATTTATATATATATTATATATACTCTTTCATTGTTGTTTTTGCAAAACCTTTATTGTACTTTATGAT
This sequence comes from Ptychodera flava, assembly GCF_041260155.1. Classification (NCBI taxonomy): domain Eukaryota; kingdom Metazoa; phylum Hemichordata; class Enteropneusta; family Ptychoderidae; genus Ptychodera; species Ptychodera flava. The sequence continues at coordinate 4,048,621 of NC_091931.1, read as the reverse complement.
CAAGATCCCAACTGGGATACGATTTCAATAAAGGCTTACTTTACTTTACATGTATGGTAATTCTGCAACTGAAGTACAATACATGTATATAAGTAATATTTATAATTCTGTCTTATCACATGATCTTATCTCAGATAAGTTGTGCAAGTTGCATTCGTCTGAGCATAGAGGGTTTCCCTTCTAGGCTTCGTCAGAGTATTGAGTGAAAGACACCCAGATTGCACCGTAACAAATCACATGCACCATTGGTTGGTATGGTGCTTGTACGGCTGTAACAGGAAGTAAGCCTTGAAACGCTGGCGGGCCACCATCTTGCAAGCTTGGAACGGTCGCCTACATGATATAACAGCACAGGTCCGATCAAGCTGCAATTTGGCACAACTCTGAATAAACAGACCGTGAAAGTCCTCTGGCCTATACCTGGCCTTGTAGTGGCATATCAAGGACTTGCTATGATCCGTCGAGAGTACGATTGAAACACTGAGATTGGTTGCGATCGATCAGTCATGTTGGGCGTAACAAAGTTCGCATCATCACGACTCACGAGGAAGCAGAACAACACAGCCCTGATTATAACGTGTAAGAGGTGTAGCACAACAAGGAAAAACAAACGGAATCGTTACTGATACTCACAGAATGGTAGTCATCTGGCCTTCAACTCCTTAAATTGACGAATGTCCGTAATTTTAGTCTTGTCTATGAGTTGATACTACTGTCCCATACAAACGTTCAGGCGAGAAAGGGATTTCCTTGTATATTCTTTTTTAGCTGTTCCCACAAGTGTCGGTACTCCCCGCCAAATTAGGTGTTATAGCAATATTTTAGAAATATTTACCGCACAAAGAAAGCGCCTTTTAAGAAATAGCTGACCATGAGATGAAAACAAAAGGTGAGCTCTCTAGTATATTTTTTTTAAATTACAGATTACAGAAAGTTCGGAAATATCGTGGGAAATCTGATGTACTTTGATTGTTCCATTTTATCCACAGAGACAGTCCCTTTCAATTTCATGAAATACACTCCAAAGGATCATGTAACTGTGATACCTTTACCCTGAAGAGCATTTTAGTAAAAAACTAATGTTTAAAATCATGCATATCTATCAACTGATGGTAGTGCTGATCAAAGAAATATGTGGAATTGTACTGAGAAGTACTCCAGCTCACCTCAGTTCTAAATGGTGTGATCCGACTGGCATTGTCCAGGGCCTCCAGCTCGATATGAATGTTCTGCGAGTTGCGCGTACGACCCTTTCCACGTAGTGAAGTACCTCCATGGTTGACGTAAGTAGTCGATGTGTAGATGAGATGGGACTGTGAGCTGAAAGCTATACGATGACGTGTCAAAGTAGGTGAATATAATTTTCTTACAACCATAAGAAAGCATAAATGTGTGATATTATAAACATTGATTTCGCATAGTGTGAAAATTATGCACCATGTAGTTTCCATTGACATTAGCTCCGTGGTCAAACAAGTCATCTATCCCGATCTCGGTCATATCTCGAGACATTTCATCACCTCAGTTTCATGCAAGATTTATCAATTATCGAAATTGTTCATCCACAAAAATGGCACGGTCATCACAATTAAAGGACATTTATGGAAAAACTGTTGATGCATGATGAGACACTCAGTCGACGCCATCTTATCGAGGTCAGAGGTTAAATTTCTCAAACAACAAAACCGTACGGGTACGGCAAGTGTCATGTCAGACATATCGTATCGTATCGTACCGTAGGCCGTGACCGTAGATAAGTATTCAGTAAATGATTTTCGCAGAAAAGACAAGTTTTTTATGACAGACAGAGTGACCGTTTTCTCATTTTTGTCGAGAAGACACCTTTTCGCTTGAAATCTCAGTGAATGAATTGACTCAAATAAGGTCTATAACTCTATGGTTGTACAACGCCGGTATGCAATGCCGCTGCCCAAATGAAGTGTTGTGTGTAAGGAGTGGTACTGTACCGGTATAGACTCGACTAGTAGCAGTACTACTGATTGAACTGTTTGTTAGATCAGCTTATACCATTGGTCGTACAATATAGCATGGAGGTAGTAGAGAATATAGTTGGAAGTTGGTTACCAGAAAATACTTTTGTGTCCGAATAGTAGTAAAGTCCGAGTCAGACATGAAGCTGCAAACATTGGGTACCAGTCAACTCGCACTTTTTCCAACCCGCCCAGAACCAACTCGCCCGATTCCAGCCCGCCCAGAACCAACTCGCCCGATTCCAACTCGCCCGATTTCAACTCGCCCGATGCCAACTTGCCCGATACTATTTTGCAATTTTATGAGTACCTGGTACGCATAAAACGTTTTTTTCTAACAACAAATATTTCTAACATTGAGAACCACAGGTGCGGTTTGAAATATGTGCCAACACTGAAAACTTTTTATTTGCGAATTTCACGTTTTGCAAATCTCTTGAAAAAACATAATTTCGTTCGGCTTCTTTATGTAAAGGGATAGTTACTGCAGTTATACTGGCTCACGTCTTTAGGAACAGCAGGACCGTCTTTCACTAGTTACTGGCCCGTGATATGAAAATAGCTGGCCTCGGGCCATCGGGTAAGCGTACATGGAATCTATAATTACACTCCATCTCAAAACAACGTGCAAAATGGCATCGGCCCATCGGGCGAGTTGGCATCGGGCGAGTTGGCGTCGGGCGAGTTGGTATCGGGCGAGTTGGAATCGGGCGAGTTGGAATCGGGCGAGTTGGTTCTGGGCGGGTTGGAAAAAGTGCGAGTTGACTGTAATTCTGCAAACATTTGGATTATGTCGTCCCTATAGGGATTAAAACAGCTTTTCTTCTGGCTAGTACTCTATTCCAAGTCTAATCTGAATAACTCCTTGGGTCACCAGTGATAATGCGAAACACTCCCTGTCTCACTTTCTTTATCAGGTTTGCCTGTAAGTTTGATTGAAAATTTGTTTTATCGGCAATGTGGCTTTTTAAAGGCCCAGTAGCTGTATTTTATTATTATTTTTTCAGCAAGTTATTGTTCCACTCCCCAAAGCATGTTAAAACGCCTACTTTTCAGCTTGTCAACACAGCATGTGTACACATGTATACATGTAAAGTAAAGAGCATTATTATTGTTGACATTTGAATTGTAGTGCAAACTCGAATTCACTAGTCAACAACAACAACAATGCAGTCTACTCATGTAGAGAGCTAAGTTGACAAGCGAAATACTGTGTATCTCAACATGCTTTGGGGTTTAGAACAAGAAACTGTCATTCACATACAGAACATCACCAAACTGACAGCTCCTTGCATTCTAAGTAATACACAAGTAGGAAAAACAGTGTCCACAAGCAGAGACTTGTGTTACTAATTCCTGGTGCATATTGTCATCATATCAAACCTTTGACCTCCACACTTCTCTGTACAGTATGCAGAGTAAATCAGTAATATTTCTGTAGGATTTCAACCCATAGAATGATGAGGTGACTGCATTCATCTTCTTTTGACAAATATTTATCTTGTTCCACGACGATTTCCAAAACATTGATAACATGTTCAAGTTCTAAAACAAATTGATTGCACCATATACTGTATTGGATTTTTGCGAGTGGATATTGTTTATAAGGCAACTGAAAATCACTTTTGAAAAATGAAACCAATTTTTGGTAAATAGATTGCGTTGCAAGGATTTTTGAAATTAGACCTAATTTCAACGAAGTCAACCATCAAGTTATACATTGGGTTTAGCTCTAGAGAGAAAGGTTTAAACATTAGTTACTGCAATAACATTATTCCAGAATCTATGTAAAAGTAGAATAAACCATATCTTGAATCATACTGCTCACACATTACCGGTAACACTTAAAATAAATTGGCATTCACACTCCTGAAGCAGCATTAGTGTATTTATAATTGTACGTGAATCAACCTCAGAATTTGAGTATAAAAGGAAAGACGCAGGGACAATTATTTTTTGAGGTGGCCAGAGTTAGATGGATGTTAGATAACCAGTCACTAAATGGAAAAATGATTTCAAAGAATATACTAATGATTGCTATCCACAGAAAGTTAAAAAATTCTCTGAAGCATTGACTCATATGTACATGTAAATGGAGTTAGTACTGATAAAATTACAGATAATGTCAACTTTAGACAAATTCACTTTTCAAGGTGATAGAATATTTCTAATCTATTTCTTGAGTAGAAAAATGTTTGGCATATTTCAACAGGGTAGTTTGTATGTATCGGTAGTAAATTGAACAATTTTCTTTGTTAAACACTTGGTAGACATGTTTTCACACTAACGGAAACGGAAACCCCTGAAATGTCCATTTTTGCACACGCCATGCCACTGAATAGTCTCGACTTCCAAACCTCAGCCGCTTCGCTGTCGCACCACAAGCGTTGGGGAGTGTGACCATGGAGCTAAGCATCAAGTCGCAAAGTGATGAGAGTGAGTCGCAAAGCGACGGTCGCTTCGCTCCACAACATGTCTGTCCCTACCGCCAGCGGAGCACTTTACTTTGATGGTTCAAATTGCGTCAGTGAAGTGAACAAGGTCTAGAAAGCGAGACTAGCCATTGAACTGCTCTGCACAGATGTACTATCTATTTTAATCCTAAGATAAAATCACAACACTGTGTTTGATTTTTGATCATTAATTTTGCAACTCATTTAAATGTCAGGTGAAATCAATCCGTTTCTGCAGACTAAATAGCTTCCAGAGGGCAATATTGTTACACTCGCAACAGAATTGCAACATAAAAGTACGCGCAAGTGTTGATTTTTTTTATATTGCTATGTGCGGTTTCTGTCGGGGTTATTTTGTTGCACTTAGACCACGCCCTCAGCAGGGTCTTGGTTGGTGCACTCTGACATCACAAAGCTGTTCATTAACATCGAATAGCGGGACTTAATCTCTGCCCCATATCTGCTAACACAACAAAGTAAGCTCCGTGTGTGATCAGTGCAACCTATGCACGCTAGCCTTCCGTTTCTCCCCAGTAGACTCTCCCGCTGGTGCTACATGTACGTCCGTTGGAGAATATTGCTCGGCCCAAAAAGTATGCTGCAAATGCTGTCTGCCTTCGCGGGAACTTGTCTTGATTTAAATCCATTGTGGACTTCTACCCTTGGAAGATCATGCCCATGACACCTCCGTGGATATGCAATGCACACACACCCAATGCATCACTACCACGGTCACTTGTGCTTTGATACATGACCGCCGCTGTGTGGTATACATAATGCATACCACACAGCAGCGGCCATTGTATATGGAACCACAAGTGCCTGTGGCAAATACGCCCTCTGATGGGCATTGCTCCCTGATTGCCTTGGTTTCAACCCGAAAGTGTTGCTCGCTTCGATCAATCGGCAAAACTTGTAGCTTTGGCTAGCGAAACTGAAATTTCACGTCAAAATTTTCATTCGCATGTGTGGCGAATTCTTGCAATACAATTTTTGCCACATTCAAGTTTTTTATCGCATTTTGCGAGTGTTAATGTGAACTCTCATTATGATACTAATTACGTAAGCACAAACTCTAGAGGTTACTCTCTGTAGGGAGCTTACAAAGGTGTGAAATACTTACTTCCCATTTTAAGGTACAGCGTTGAGTAAACATCGAAAAGGCGAAAAAAGTCAACTTGACAGAGTGGGGAGACACGCCCACATTGCATTTTTCCTTTGCCACATTTAATAATCGCGCACGCTAAATGATAACAGAAATGAACATAACTGTTCTATAGACCATCAAGGGTATTTCTGTCAATTTTCACCATGGGTGTTTCACAAGACCTTTAAAGTCAATCCTCAGCCCTACAGTTCTGCTTTCCTGAGTCCTTCCAGAATTTAGGAAACAATTCAAAAATCCTAATGTTATTTTGAAGTAGATAAAATGAAATAAGCTCTGACACATCCCCTTTCCATGAAGAAAATTATGTAGACTGTGGTAGCTTTTATTATCCACAGCCACACCCCGTGCTTAGCTTTTACTATCCACAGCCACACCCCTTAATGCTGTTTTATTGACTGGTGTATCTCGGTGCATTACAACTCAGATTCAAAGAAGACTGAATCTAGCAGCACAAACTGTAGTGGATTGTAGTTCAGTGTCTGACAAGCGTTTCTCACATTTCAATGTGGACATCTGTACTGGCACTTTACTGAAGAAAAGCACCTTGCCATAACAGTGTAAGGAATTTCTTCTCGTAAGAATAATCTGTTAATGTGATAATTTTAGTAACAAAGTAATCATGTGATTTTTGAGGTCACAGCTCATCACATTGATGTTAAAATGTTCAACATTGCATTCCATAATTTTCATTATTTGCCCTTTAATTTCAGGATACCACCTTCAACTGAGTGTTTCGTATGGTGTTACCACTTTGTATGTGTGACGGGTACAATGGTACTTATACAGCTCCCATGAAGATCTAGTCATGCAAAGGTAAAGCGTCAGGTGAAAAGATGGAAGTTGATGCAAGCCAGATGTCAAGTTCAGGGATGTTGTCAAATGATGAACATTGTGAAATGGCCATGGACTGTCAGACACAGAAGACGGATGAAACAGATCTGAATGCTGCAGTTACAGAAAGTGAGAACATGAACCTTGTAGCTGAAATCATCAATCTGAACCAGGAAGGTACTATTTCACCATATGCAATTCAAAAAAGCATTTTAGAAGAGTCAATAGTAGATTCTCAAGATTTGGCCGAGGAGATTGTGGCCAATCCTCAAGATGTTGAAATGTTTCACCTTGGTGTGTGTGAATCTGAAGTCATCATTGATCATACAGAAGTTGTGGACACTGAAGAAAATTCTGACCTGGAAATTGCTATCACATCTGCCAACCCTGACTCTGTCATCTCACCTTCAGAAAGTGTACAGAGTGGTGAAATGGTCACTGACTACACAGGCAGTTCTCAAAAACCGTCTTGTGTCCTGAACATCAATGCTGATTATGTTAAGGTCGTAGTTGTTCCTGAGAACACATATTCATGTTATTTAGGAAACACTACAGATCAACCTCTCAATGTCGCTGTGAACAGCAATTTTACATTTGGCATGGACAGTCAGAATAAAGATGAGACTTTGAAAACTTTACAAGCAAACCAAAGCAGCAAACGGAGGTCATCAAAGAGGAAAAGACAAAGGAGGAAAGGATCAAAGAGGAAGAGAAAAAAAGTTGGTAAAGGAAATGTATCTGAACACACAGAGAGAAGTGATGTTGTGGATAAAGAAGCTAATACTACTGAGCAAGAAGACAGCATACCTGTGAACTCACATAGTGAGGATGTGCAATGTAACAGTGAAGAAATCAACCATGATGAAACACCAATGTTGACAATAGCGGAGTGTCAAGCCAACAGTGCCATCAAGAAAAGAGCCAGTAATTCAAAACATAAAACACAGAAATGCAAAAATTGTGGCAGGTCATATGTAAAACCCTACATTGCAGCACACAGGAAGAAATGTGTCAAAAACAAATTCCAGTGCCCTACATGCCATAAACAGTTGTTGACTGGAAAGATGCTGCGGAGACACTTGGTTTCATGTGGAAAGGAAAAGCCACCCCAAAGTGAGGAAAAGGGTATATTTCAATGCAGAGTTTGTGATTTTATAACAACAGAGAGTGATTGTTTCAATGCTCATCAAAAGACACACTTTGTAGAGAGATGTGAGAAAATCAGTAAGAAAATCTACAAATGCAACAACTGTTCTTACACATGTACTGTTGAGAAGGCTTTGATTGCCCATACAAAGAGTGATTCGTGTGGAAGTACCAAGGTGATGGTCAGCTGCAAGATCTGTGGAAATGATTATAAAGATACAGACTCATTGGCAGCACATATGTTACTTCACAAAGTAGAGAATGGATACATGTGTGACATTTGTGGAGCAGAGTTCTTCACAACGCAGAAAGTGATACAGCATAGGAGAACCCACACTAACGAACGGCCATTCAAATGTAAGTTCTGTTCCTACTGCTGCAACAGGGCAGATAACTTGCGAACACATATTAAAAGGAAGCATAAATCAGTGGCAGAGCTATCTGACCAGCAGTCAAAGACTGAAATCATCAGTTCTCATAAGAAGAAGAGCAAGAAACGGGGGAATTTGAAACAAGCTGAGGGGTCCAGCCAGAAGCAGCTGAGAAAGAAAGCAAGCTGTCAGTTTGATGAGAACACTCAAAGGAGTAGGAATGGTGTGTACTGTGTGGACAGAAACAAAAAACCTGTCAAACTGTCCAGACATTTAAGTTGTAAAATATGCCAGATAGAATTCCCAACACTGGTGAAGAAAAATCAACACATGGAGAGTCACAAAAGTGGTGATAAGTACCAATGTGAGCTTTGTAACTTCAAAGTGTTGTCCATCAGTAAGTTAGTGGAACACATCAGAATGCATACTGGTGAAAAGCCAAACAAATGCAAGTATTGTTCCTACAGATGTGCAAAGAGAGATAATTTATTGACTCACATGAAACATTGCAACTAAAGCAAAATTCTTGAAAATTTACTGAAATTCCAACAAGAATGATCATTCAAAATGTCAGTGTACTGTACATATCCTACATAGTAGTCATACCAGCATTGGAACTTGGACACAACACTTATTATTCTGTTGTAGGGCATACAATATACAGTAATTTGAAAGTAACCTTCTATATTTCCATATTACCATTTCCAAAGTAACCTGTTTGGAGTTTACACAGTATTTCAAAATGCTTCTACATACTTCTGATTCTGTTTTTTGTCACATTACTGTGAATAACACCAGTGCAAATATGGTTAATGGTGACAACTCAATATTTTCATAGAATAATACAACACTAGATAGATATACTTTCATATTTTGTATCCAACATCACAACAGTGCAAGTACTGGTAGCCTGTTTTCTGTAACAGTAGACAGACGTAGAGCTCATTTCATTCAATGAGTTACCCAGGAGACTTCTGATGAATTTTTCTGTAAGAGCCAATATTTCATTAAAGTATGAAACTTGCCCTTTGTCATAGCATGGTACTCCTAGGTCCAATTTCTTTGTTTAGTGTTTGATTGTGAAGCTAAGAAAAATTTTCAATACAAAATCTGTTAGAATGGTATAGGTACAGACGCAATCCATTAAGTTTAGTATTTCCATCATTTCACTGTGTTGATAGAACTGAACAGACTGTTTCAACATTCATGTCTTTGAAAAGATAGATATAACAATTGAATACATCTGATGTACACATATGAACTTTGAATTAATTCATCTCTTAAAATGGGCAAATGTGCAGCATCTCAGAAGCTGTTTTCCAATTGGTTGGCTGAAACTTACTATTATCATTGAATTATACACAATAGACTCCCTAAGTTGCTGTGAATAGTGACAATCGGCCAATCAGATATAACCTTCCGAGCCAGCTGCACATCACCAGCTTAAAATATGTGATGTTTCAATCTGAAGGTATTTTCACACACACTGTATGATGTGTAGGCAATCAAGTTTTTGTGTCAGCTCAACCTACTGCACACTTGTATTACTAAAGCCTCATGTATCAGGATAATGTCCATGATACCTTTATTGTGATCAAAACTAACACATCAGCCTCATTGTATTACTGTATATACTTGTACCGGTATTACTGAACACTACAGTACATTTGTATTACAAGACACTGCAAAGTCAATGACAGTGTACACTTGTATTACAGAACACTACAAAGTCAACGACAGTGTGCACTTGTATCACAGAACACTAAGTCAATGACAGTGTACACTTGTATTACAGAACACTGCAAAGTCAATGACAGTGTACACTTGTATTACAGGACACTGCCAAGTCAATGACAGTGTACACTTGTATTACAGAACACTGCAAAGTCAATGACAGTGTACACTTGTATTAAAGAACACAGTAAAGTCAATGACAGTGTACACTTGTATTACAGAACACTGCAAAGTCAATGACAGTGTACACTTGTATTACAGAACACTGCAAAGTCAATGACAGTGTACACTTGTATTACAGAACACTGCAAAGTCAATGACAGTGTACACTTGTATTACAGAACACTGCAAAGTCAATGACAGTGTACACTTGTATTACAGAACACTGCAAAGTCAATGACAGTGTACACTTGTATTACAGAACACTGCAAAGTCAATGACAGTGTACACTTGTATTACAGGACATTGCCAAGTCAATGACAGTGTATACACTTGTATTATAGGACACTGCCAAGTCAATGACAGTGTACACTTGTATTACAGGACAAAGTTAATGAGAAATGAAAAATCCTTCATCTGTAAAATTTCATCCGAAAAGACAAATTCTTGATAACTCAACAGTATCTTTGTAGACCATAAAGTGTAAATGTAGCCAACACTTCTTCGCCTCATACTACCACACAGATTCATATTCAAGTCATTTTCACTCTTTTCAGTTAGAATGCAGCAATTTCCAATCAGTCAATTATGTGAATGAAGTGTGTGTGTGTGTGTGACAATGCAATAATGACTTTAAAAGCCATAAGCAGTATCTGTGTTTCAGCAGGTGTGTCATGATGAACTGCTACATGCAGCAGTATAAAATTGTTAAGTTATTTGTGTCCAAGATTTTCTGTTTGTTTGAGTTGTGATATGTCATAGTGAACTGACTCGTACCACTCAGTATCTCATCAAAATTGTATATGTAAATTATTATTCTGAGTATTCTTGTAGCAGTACAAATAGACTTGAACACGGTACATATTTTGGTAGTTCAAAATCTTGACAATGGTTCAACATGTACATGCTTCTCATTTCCAACAGCAAAAATGATGCACGCTATCTGAGTTACTGAGTTTACCAATAGTATGAAAACTAACACCATTTTTGGAGAATTATTATCACATAATATTATTGAAGTCTCCCTAAAATAAAATGAAATTATCAAACTTGTCAGTTGTATTTTGCATTAACATTGTGTGTGTGTGTGTGTGTGTGGAGCCGGGCAATGCCATCTTCAGAAAAATAAATTGCTCCCGTGTTGTAAATCATTTCAGAGTGTGAGTATAGAGAAGTACCCCGGTATGTGTGTGTGTGTGGAGCCGGGCAATGCCATCTTCAGAAAAATAAATTGCTCCCGTGTTGTAAATCATTTCAGAGTGTGAGTATAGAGAAGTACCCCGGTATGTGATATAATGTGAGAAGGAACTTGCTACTTCCTTTAGGCTATACTGCAACTACCAGAGATATTCACCATGAATTACACCTTTGTGGTGCATATCTTCGGATCTTGCCAAGAAATGAAAATTTAGCAAATCTCTGCTTTTGAAAAAAAGTTGAAATCACTTTGGCAGTTATGATGTGTTATTATTGAACCATTTTGTGTCTTCTTTCTGGCTACAGGCAAAAAGTGCAAAACTGATGTTACATGTGAGAAAAAGCAACATAGTTCATAGTATCTTTACCCTGTACACACAATTGCCTAATGTAAATTTTAAAAGTTCTACAATATGCGTTCATTGCTGTGATTTCCCAAAGTACAGGGTAGGGTAGTGAGTTTGATATTCCTTGGTAAAATGGTACTTTAGTAAAATGTCTTGTAACAAGCATTCCTAGTTGAGACAAAAGACTTTAAAGGGTCGGGATGAAGTAATATAAAAGTATTTTATTATCTTTTCACAAACGTATGGTACAAGGAGAAAGTTATGCAAATCAAAATGTACAGAATAAACTTGACCTGAAAAAGATTGAGCAGAAGACTAAATCATTGATGAATATTTCAAGTTTGGTTTTATTTGGTTTCTTTTTTTGTGATTTTCAATTTTTACATCTTTGGACTCATAGCTCTGCCAAAAGACACCCAGTCATTTTGGGAATGTCTAACTCTTAACTTGGCCAGAAATGTACTTCCTGTAATTTGAAATTGATCACATCATGATTTACTGTCACATAGGTACTTGAGTCATGTGAGCCTTAAATAAATGTTTAAACATGAAATGTTTGTCAACAACAGGAACTATTTCTTTGTATTTGAAAAATTAAATCTGAAATTAATTGTTTAATCCACCGCTGAGTTATTCACTAGAAACTCAATGCACCATAGATACTGTGAGGTTACAGTCAAGTTTGACTATGTCAATTTCAAATAAAACAGTTTGTGATCATAAACTTCACACTGGAAATATTCAGCAATAGACAATACTGCTTGTTTACTGAAGCATGTACTATGCAAAATGTCATGCTTGAAATGTAACATTTTCTGATTTTAAAATGTCCATAGCTGATTCTAATCATGATTGTCAAATTTTGGACAAAACTGACAAATCTTTCTTGGAAATACAAACACATTCAAACACAACATACATCCTGGCATGTATAACGTAGCTGATATTTTTTCTTGCTAACTTCCTGTCAACCAAATAAAGCAACTACCAACTGTTTTGCCATTAACTCATAAAATGTGGCCTGAGTACACGATTTCATTGTCTTGCAGAATACAAAGATACACTTTTTATTACATGAAATCATATGAACCAGTACTCCATGCCGTGACTGTACATGACAATGTACCGATGTTCCACTGCCAAATCTGTTTTCACAAACAGAAATTAAAGCCATAGTTTTTACCTTTTCATTTACTATTGCTGTACAATTTGACAGACATCAGGTCACAGCTGTTTTATTTCCTCACACTCAAAAGCATTATGTCTACAAGTCACAACAATTTAATATTTCTTTAGAAAAGTTTTCATTTCTGTTCAAGATTACGGATACACACCTGTGCCACATAGGACAAAGGTATAGCAAAACATTGCTGAAGCTGGGAATCCACAGACCGTACAGGGGGTCTGTCCCACCTCTACTGTCTGTGGATTAATGGAATGAATGATAGTCACAAGGGTATTGATGTCTGTCACATGATAGTCATCATTATTGATAGTATTCATCACAAGACGGTGTTTACTGAAAGTTTTGTACAGCTGCTAAAACAGAGAGACCGGTAGTCTGATGCACAGTTGGTTAGCATACTGGGACAGACTTTATATTTACAACGGTTGAATAAAGGGAGACTATACATGTAAATAGGGCATGTGCACAATTCACATCTCACCAATACCTGGTATACAGATATGATACCTCTGTGCCCCATAGGCATGCTCTAACTGATATAACATTCAGAGTAATGATGTGTGCACATGTCCATATGTGTTCTTCTTTTGTTCAACAGCTGTGAGTGCCTAGTACCTGACAGTGCCTGCCATCAGCACCTGTCTGTACTTTGTTAATACATGGCCTTATTTGCAGGGTGCCAGTATGCCACTCAACAATTGATTTTTATACCTTCACTGTTAATAAAAAGACAGTCGGATGATAATTTCATGCATGTCATTATACAAAAAAGTCAGCTAGAAATTGTTGTGAACAATAGGCATCTCTGACGGAAAACTGAATTCCCAATATTTGCTGAAAAGCCAGTGCTGTTATGTTTAGAGGGCATACTATAAAGTTAAAAACATTCAATTGAGTCATTTGGCATATATTTGAAATATCTTACTTGAGACATTTGGGATTGGCACTCTTTTTTCAAGATAATCTCAGTTAGCCATGATTTATAGTTTATCATTTTGGTTAATGAAAATAGATTTCCAATAATAATCAAAAGTGATTTAGACAATATTTACAAGATCTCTAGAAAAGTCAACTACATGTTCAATTATTGGCACATTCTGAAGAGACATGTCGGTAAATGTTTTTTTTTGTTTATCACAGTAATACATATTTGAGCTAACTTTGCTAACTTCTGAGTTCAAACAAAGGTTTTACCCAGTGTTGTAGCATTTTATTTCTGATTTGCAATGTTGTAGTATGAACTGCTTCATCTTTTTTTTACTGCAGTTCTGCTCACTATAAATTCTATGAATTACCAATGCCTACTTGACCTATGTATATATTTTAGTTCAATGTGCCACCAGCTCTGCAAAATCAAATCTGGATTTCATTCAACTTATCAACCATGTTACAAACATAACATCACATGTCAGCTTTGTGGTCAATATGTATAACTAGTTTACCAACAGATAAAATTATTCAGTTGTACTGAACTGACCACAGTAGCCATATCAACTTCCTTCAATATACCAATATGATCGCTATTTTCAAGTGAAAGAAAATCAAGTGCCATTAAATTTGAGCTCAGAAGTTAGGGTAGCCTTCAAAAAATGCACTGAAGGTCAATGTTAACTCTTGACCATGATGGCAATATATAATTTTCATCTTTGGTTTCTGGCCCTGTACTCTGAATACAGCATGGATTCAGAGAATAGAACAATGAGAGCATAAAATTCCTTTGAACATCAAAACAAAAAAGGCAAACACAAATACAGGCTATGAAAGAAATAAAACTCTGAGAAAATCAGAAATATTCCCATCTCTTACTTCAATACTTAAACATTCATTAAAAATTTGATGTATTTTTTCAGGTGAGGTGGCCTACAAGGTCTTGTCTATGTTCACTGTGCTAATTCTAGCACTGACACTGTAGACCTGGGTTCAACTCCTGGTACAACCACTTCTTTAATAACTGGTTGTTCTAAATTTGTAAATAGTCATTTCAAATATGACAACATAAATTTCTACAAAACCTGCATATTTACAAAACATGTTCTCATATTAAATAAAGGAAAAATAACCAAAAGAACTAAACTGTTAAACATTTACATATGGTTCAATATCTGTTGACATTTATGAATACTTTGAAATACCTTACAATAATCATACATTACTGTACTAAACCAAGTGACATTTTTTAACAAAGCAGTCTTGATATTCAACGGTGAACACAGTAAAGCTGTATGCATCCATCTCTTGTTCCTCACTTTACACTTGGCACAAAATGATGGAATCATAGAGATATGGTTGCCTGAATTAGATGATGGTACAGCTATTTCTAAAAGTCTAGTTGCTGCAGATATCTCTGCCATACACTGAAGCAATTACAGTTAGTGGCAAATCTAGGGTTTAGTTTCTCTGCTATACATTCCTACCAAAAATGAGAAACTCTTCCTCTTTGCATGGTTTGTGTCTGTGAGTGACTTATTTAAACCAAGATTCTCCACTGACCTGGCGTGGTCACTCAAAAAGCACATTAGGAATTCTAAAGGTAAGATATTTTCCACACCATGTATTCACAGTGAAGCTATGTTTAACTTATTTGCTGGTACAGCAATTTGATTATGCAGTGGACGGGAACAAAGCTATTCTCTACTAATAAAATGTAGATCTTTGCAACAATGAGGTTTGTTTGAGAAACGTCTCTTCAGAACTGAATCCTTGTTCTACGCAGCAAGTTTGGCACTTTTAGGACTCTGTGGAGGGGTTCTTTCTAGAAGTTCTGGATGAACAACAAAGTCCCTTTGGAATGGCCTATGTCTGGTCACTTTACTCATCCTGCCATAGTCTGTAATGTGATAGTGTGGTCCTTGCATTGGTGGCTCTGGTCTCTGTCCACTGCCTATTGTGTGGAATAGCTTGGCTATTGCTCTGGCCTCTGCAAATTACAAATGAATTAATTAGTTAGTTAGTAAGTTAGCAAATACTAGAAAAAATTAAACAAAAATTAAAACTAGAGAATTTGAAGCACTGTCATTCTGAATTATCTGAGACTTGGACGTAAAGGGAGAAACAGTCAACAAAACAACTGACATAATCAGCACAGCTTTGGATGATTAAATTCCATGGACAAGATTACATATCCCTCAATCAGCACCTTTGGTCAGACATTGCCTGTGCAAGAATACAGTGTCTATCTCAATCCTGATTCTTGGTAAAGCAATTGTGTAAACTGTCATTTAATAACACTAAGTACAATGGATCTATGACAGATCTGTGTTTTAAAAGAATTTCTCATTGCATGGACCGCATGTCATGATACAAGCTAAACTGTCAGATTTCAACCATAGGTTATGTGCTGTGTAAACTCTAAAAACCTTTAACCATAATTCAATTTGTGCATGTAAGAGGATCTCTGCTTGTCAAATACTTGTGTAACAGTAAACACTGACAATAACATTTCTAACAGCAGCTTCCCCATTACCTGCAATTACAGAAAATGGGTAGACCAGCACTGATGCAATAGGTCAAGTGACTATAGAATTATTCAGTCAGAAATTCAAAATACAAAAAGTGTTGATGTCTATTCTGAAAACTGTTATGACTATAGGCATAATAGAGCTTGAATTAATGATAAAGCATTACAATATGAAATCTACTAAACAATTTATTTCACCATGACAACTGACCTTCTGCACCTGCCCCTTTCAAGTATCTTCTTAACGAAGGTTGGAACTGTGGTTTCACATGCTCTCTAACAGCTTCATCTGCAAACTTTTTATGGTTTGAGTCATCTACCATTTTCATGACAGCTTCTTGATCTGTGCAATTCAAAAGACTAATTATAGCAGATATCCAATTTAAGTAAAACTTGCTCTTTACATATATGAAAGGAAGAGATGTACCAAATATCAATCTGAAGGCAATGTCATTGCAAAATTTATGACTTTTGAGGTTTTATATATTTGATAGTTATATATCAAAGGCTTGTTGGATCCTGGCAAAGGGGGTATAAAAAGCAGTGCCATGTTGCATATCTAAACTGCTCATGAAGAGCGCCCTCTGTCCAAAAATTAGCGACTTTTCTAAACTGCTCATGAACAGCGCCCTCTCTATCCAAAATGAGCCTTCACCTTGTTTACTGGCAACTTTCATCCAAGCTTCTGCTGCCTGTGCTGACCTTGGACTCATCAGATTCCTGACAGCCTGTTTGAAAAAAAGACATAAAAGAATTAGTCAAATTTTTCAGTTAAGCTAGAAATTTGAGAAATATGAGCTGTCAACCTTACATAAACACTATCAATTCCATACTGTCACTTAATATTTTTACTGTCAATGTACTTTTAAAGAGTGCACATTTCACAACAAACCTTTGTTCATAGTTAGTTAAATAATTTCCCTTAGACACTTTCATGGGTAAGGAAACAATTGACTCTTACTGACATTTGATAAACTAAAAATATTTTAGTCATGGTATAATAAATTAACCTTATGGAACATCAAAGCTGATTGAGTATACAGTTACTGCAACTTCATGGTTATGATGACAACATCGTTTCCTGCCGTTCCTCTATACAGCTAATGTAAATGATCTTTCTTTGAACATAATAAGATCATAAAGTATGCAGTCAATGAAACCAAAATATTCCTACTTCAAATTTTAATAATTTATAATGACATTTGAAATTACATTGTCATTAAAATCACACAAAGTCCTTTGCAATCTTTTAATGCTTTCTTTACTCAACTTTGAAATGATAAAAAGCTTTTCTCAGACTGGAATGACATATCGTCACAGTTTATGTTGAACAAAGGCTATTTTATCAGCTGAATATTAAAATTTACATTGGGGCAATTCCCAAGCTTGTATCTTTGTCACACTAAAGATCAATAAAATCAACCCCTTTATCATCCCACTACAGTGATTGGTGTACTCCATCGATTTCTCATGATTCAATCATTTCATCCCAGTATTAACACATAGGGCCACACACCCATGCTAGAACCAATTAGAAGATATTTTAGGCTGGTGCTGAAAGCTTCATTCATTCATTTTATTTTTATCATTATAAGACTTTCATATAAATAAAAATTTGTGCATGTTATGTATCAAGATGAAGGTATACCTTTTGTTATTGCTTATAAATCATATTCTCTCCACACTGACAACAGAAATGTGACTCTATTGTCTGGTTCACTGCTATGTGAAGACCCTGTGATTTAAACACATCACTACAGATATATGACTGCCTATGGTGTACGGTTCACTGCTATTTGATTCAAGCTTTGCTATTCCCATAGACCCTTGAGTTTCTTCAATACTGTATGTTTTGGTCAAGTACATCATACTACATGTACAAGCAAGTTGAGTGTCAATGAATACGGCCCTCTCTAAGTCATTCTTAATTCCATGTTTTGATATCCAATGATAGTCTGTTAAAGTTCAAACACAAATACCTATTACATCATAATTACCATTGGCAAAGCAGACCTGTATAAAATCTTACAGCAGTTTTATATTGAATTTAGTTTATTTGACTATACTCTGTGGTTAATTGATGGAATACACACTGAGAAATGGTTAGGTTTCCACTGACAACTATGTCCAAATACTTTTAATTAATTATTGCTAGTATAAATATTAATGGGTCTGCAGATCACAGTGAATTGCAAGGATGTTGTTCTCCGACTAAACTGGTCATCCAACCTCAATCATCTCACATAGCGACTCTCCGCTAAGTTTTGCAGTTGTTGTTATATAAAAAATGATGAAACCTGATAGAAATATGTGGTATACTATTTCTATTGTTACTATCAGGTCAATTATTCAGAATAAATGAGTCTTTTTTTCACTATTTATCATTCTCATTGACTGTCTTGCATTGCCTGTATGGTATTCACATCAAATATGTTTATTTGATATTTTTCTATTATTGTGTTCTGTTTCTATGATACAGACTTTCATGCTATCCCTAAAAATTCTTACTGAAATGCTTGGTGTACAACTTGTCAACACAGCATGTATGTGTGTTATATCCAATGTTATTGATGGAAATAGAATCTACCTTTAGCTCAGACAAAAATTCAGTGATGGACATTAATTAAATTGCATATCATTCTATGACTTTGGGAATAGAAGAACTGCATGTACTTATTTTACAATACAGTGTAAACTGCTGAAACTAAAGATGTTGTTCCCATGAAATTTTCAAACATGGTGTTGATAATCTGTACTTGTGATCACACAGAACAGAAACATTTACAGAAGAAAAAGTATGCTACTTTAGAAGTTTGTCATGTGGTGGAAATTCCACTATCAACTTTTGTTAGGTGTAAGTCCATTTTCAGTTAGTAAATTACAAACTCAAACTAAGTAAAAAAGGGTGTTAGATGATCAGATGAGATGAAAAACCAGCAGTGAAGATGTGTTCACAGCAAGACATGACAGTGAATAAGTGTATTTAGACAATAATAGTGCCATAAATGCAATGACAGATTCATCTTACCCAGCTAGGGAAATACGGGTCAGGGAGCTTATTGTTATAGGGAAAAAATATTGCAATAATTATTTTCGGTGCAAAGTAAAAAACACAAAGACTTTAAAATATAGCTTACGATACATCCAATGTACAACATTGAAGGTATGACTTTGAAATATGAAATTCTCTTTTTAAATATTGCATGATATAATTTATTAGCTACTCAACTTTGTCCGTTCATTTTAAGAAGAGTAACAGTATTCAAATAAATCAAACACAGAAGGTGAAATATTTTGGAGTACACATTTGTGAGTTAAACTGTGCAATTTACACCCTGCAGCAATGCAATACTGGTGCAGTCGCTTGCAAATGGTGTGATATGCCTACATGAAAAGAAATTGAATGGGGATATGATATGAAAAGCATGTCATATGAAGAAAGATAAAACAAATACCAATAACATTCACTTTAGGTTCTGTTAAAGTGACCTGTTCATACATTTGCCTGAACTCAAACAAATTAAAACCCTTGCAGAGCAACTTCCATGTATTTAGTAGATAATAGAATATTTAAAAAATACATTAAACACAAAAGACTGTAAACTCATACTGTCCAAAGTCATTTTTTACGGCAGTCTTTTCTTAAATTCACAGTATGTAGGATGTCAGAAAGCCTGATCTGGCACAATATCTCAAAGCCTATACAGTCAATTAAAACTGTTTTCATTAGCTTTTAGCATTTCCAAAGACAAAGCTCACCATTATAAAAATATGTGCAAAACAATATTTGAATGATTGTTGTTATGGTAACAAGATGGATCGCAATGACAGGCTTATCTAGCATATTTAACTACATTGGCCTGTTTAACTGAGAAATCATTATATTTTAAACTACTGTACACCAATTAAGGCCATATTTTATACCAGATATTTTAGAGCCTGACCTTTCAATCTCTAAAATCTGTAAAAACTCAAACATTTTTCCATTTGAATAACAATGAATTTTATAAAAAATACTGGCAACCTTTGTATAATTGTTTGACATCAACCGTAACACTACATCAACACTAATGCTTGTTGTCATGACAATTATTGGTATGGTAACCAGAGCAAATAAACTTTGATATGAGTATTTATCATACTAATGATAATCAAACTGGTAAACAGTCTGTAAAGGCCAATTTTGTTAGTTTAGACTGGCGTCAAAGCTGGCCATACTGTGAGTGGTCATTGCCTGCCAGTAAATCATGATACAATCATTGATGATCAGTGCCTTGCGTACATGTACCTCAGTGCATGGTAGATTTTGCTGTCTTGGCTCTGAATTTTCACAGCTAGGTTTGTGAAATTTAGGTCCAAAATGGCATAGGCAGCTGTCAACAAACTTTTTGAAACTCTTGTCTCACACTGACCAATTTGAAATTTGAATTATTATCAGGTGCCATGAATTCTATTTGAATCTCAGCTAAAAAAACAAAGTACCTTGTCAAAATGAAATAAAAATTCAGTTTAAGGTAGTTGAAATTTCTTGTGAGCTCTCCTTTGACTAGGAATTACTTTTGACTGATAGATCTGTCTAAATTAATTTGTAAGTATAAGTTTATCATGTACATGCATCATATTTGCATGAAATTTTATAAAACCTATCAGGAGTATTTTTCGCTGAGAAGAACTCAACTACAATTCAATGCAAACTATAATACTCAACCAAAATTATACAAACTTTTATATTCTCAATGACGACTAGTAGCAAAGTTGCGATATGACATTTGTCATTAAACTTACAGAGATATAACTATTGAAATATACTCATACCTGATTATGTTTATATGTCATTACACTGGCAGTTGCAGGTCTACTAATGTACTTCTGTCGTAGTAACTCACGTTTCTTTCTTTGTTCCACTGGACACTTTGCATCAACTGTATCATGCAAATGAAAACAAAAAAATAATTTTGAGGATGGTCTTGTAATCAACAGTCAGATACAACCCTAAGTCTCATGAATACAAAATTGCCAGATCAGTGAATATTCACTGACACAATATCAAACTCCACTATTCTAGGAGGAATATAAATTATCAAATCAGCTCTACTTCCGGCCATCTTGCAATTTAGTCAGTAAGAAGTCATAAAGGAGTACAATTAATTTCCACTAACTTGACATGTCTCATGTATAAGAATAGAATGTAATGTGCTAATTTTGGCAGTGAAAAGTTGAACACCCCTAAATAAGCCAAGGTGTGTGTCACTGGACTTGGCTGACTGTTATGGAATAGACATTAATGACTGATACTGATTTGTCAGGATGGTCCTTGAATGTCAGGTTCAGTACACTCCGCAAATAAATGCAATTTCCAAGGACTTGAAAAGGAAAGGTTTCACAAGACTTTTACTATCCTATTTACAGCTAAAACAATGAAACATAGGGCCAATGTCCCTGAAGCTACTATAGACATGGATACAAAATTAAGTATTTCCTGTCTGTATGAAATTATCTCACTAAGATCATCCTAGGGACCTGTATACCAAATATTAAAGCTGTCTGACCAGCGGTTTTGAAAAAACAAGCAACCTAACAGTCGACAGAGCTCCGCTGTGTTATGTAGAGAATAACTTTTTGTGACACGTGTTGATGACAAAGATGGGTATCTTTGATAGCTCATTTCAGGATGGTCTGACCAAAAATGGCAAAATTAGCTGCAAAAATAGTCACAATTGAAGATTGCATCATAATTTCAATATATTACATTAAGATAAACCCTAGGAACCTGTATATCAAATATCAAAGCTATCAGATGAGTAACATTTGAGAAACAAAGATTTTGACCAAAAATGGCAAAAATTGAGTCAAAAATGGCAAAAAATGACCTAGAAATACAAAAATTGAAGATTTTATCAAATTTCAATATATTACACTAAGACAACCCCTAGGAACCTGTATACCAAATATCAAAGGCATCAGACAAGTAGTTTTTGTGAAACACATTTTTCGACCAAAAATGGCAAAAATTGCGCCAAAATACAAATTGCAGATTTCATCATATATTCAGAATATCATATTTAGTTCATCTGTAGGAACCTGTATACCAAATATCAAAGCTGTCAGATGAGCGGTTTTGATGAAATAAATTTTTGACCAAAAATGACAAAAAAATTCCTTAAAAATACAGATTTGCATATTTCATCACAATTTGAACAAATCTAAGTTGGGTTATCCTTATGGACCTGTACACAAATATCAAAGCTCTCTGATAAGCGGTTATGAAGAAGAAGATTTTTTACCAAAAATGCCTTTTTTGCACTAATTTGCATATTTTCAACAATATCAAAAAATTAAAAAAAAGTTTCTCATAATCATATTTGCATCTACACAACAAATACCAAATCAGTAAGTACTGCGCTTCTCAAGATATTTGAGTGGACGGACGCCTCACAAACGGACATACATACATACATACATGTACATACATATACATACATATAGACTGACGATGGACGCCGGATGGATACCCATCCCAATAGCTTCTATAGACTATAGTCTATAGTAGCTAAAAATTAAATTGTCATGTAATTATTAACTCTTGATTAAGCATCAAATAACTGGTTTAGAATGGTGAACACCCATGTGGCATTAAAATTTAATTTTATCAGAAAAAAAGGGGAACTGTTTGCAATTCATTTGTTTGATGCCTGAAACAACTGATATTTTTGAACTTACTTATATATTTGTCTTTTCCAGTAACTGCATCTGGATCATGGAAACCTGGAACAGTCCTTAATCTGCATGACAAAAACACTCTGTAAAACAGAAAGAAAGACAAATCAGGAAAATGTAATGTTCCAGTGTACAATGGCATATGCATTTGTAATTACAAATCGAATCAAATCATATTGGCAATTTCTATCTTCAAAACATTATTTTATTTTTGTAGCCTGTCCAAATGAAAGCTTGGACAATGCTTTATAACTATGCAATAAACATGTCTGCTGCCATTCCATGAAGTGTTTACACTGTCCAGATTCAGTTTTCTTTTACATGCTGGGATACAAAGCCTTCTGCAAAACAGTCAAAATGTTAGACAATATCCAATTGGCCAGTGGAAATCCATTAAAATTCCTTGCATTCAACAATGTTTACATTACTGTAAACAATGTACAAAATTTTGTTAAATGGTATCTTGGTTTTGATAGTTATTTTGGTATATCAATGCAATTACATGCTGGAACACAATACATGTATGAGGGGCTGCAGGAATATTTCCTCGTTCAAAGTAATTATTTTCAAAACCTTGGCAAAAATCCTGAGGGCTGGTAACTAATCATGAGCCTTACAGTACAAAAACAAAGATACAATACAGAGTTCTTCAAATGGTTCGAGGGGTGGGCCTACCCTATTTTCAGAGCAATCTGTTCATTAATAACCATAAAAATGAATACATTTTCACTACATATATGTAAATTGCACATTATTATGTAAATTGGCCACCCCTTTGTTTCTCCAAGCTGTGGAGAACACTGCATCTTCACTTGTTTTTCATAGGCTGCACATCCTACAAGATTGGGTTCACCAAATTAGTACTTGGTCATTTTTATTTGTTAAAAAGATGAGTTAAAAATCAATTTTATCACTAAAATTAATGAACATTTCATGGTGAAAAATCATGACCGCTGCAACAAGATTTAGGCAAGACTTTATGCACAGCTACTTTGCCATCTTTGATCATAATGCTCTCTGGTACAATTGTGGTAATGATTCCATGGGTGAGTTTTAGGTTTAAAAGTAAGGTGTGTACTACAACACTACTGTAATCGAACAATGAGAAAAAGTGATATGGTTCATTGAAATTGTTTGTATCAGTGACATACCCTGTGAAACAACAACAGGCAAGAAACAGTCTAACCTATTCTTAACCATTCAAGTTGAAAATTCACTTCCAAAGAATCCTTTCTATTCATGCATTACTTAAAATACCATACTTGTCATGGAGACATTAGGTTAAGTAGAATGAAAATACAGAATATATCAGTTAGAATATGTTGCTAAAATATGTATTAAGATGTTCAAAAAGGGCTGTATGTTCAGAAATGACGACTTACAAGGTGTCAACACCAATAAAATGGCTGAAGAATTTTTTGTTATCCAGCAATACATTTACACATAAATCCTTCCTTTATTTTCTTCTATTTGATGCCTAGCAATTTTAACAGCAACAAAAGTTTAATAAAGACAGGATATTGTGGGCCAATCTGAAAATAATTCTTGTTACCCGTCTCATCACAATAAAAAGTCAAGAGTGACAAAGAACATTTTAATTTGGGTTCAAAGAGAATTAAAGTTTCCAATCCTTGTATTCCACTACAGATTTAGATTTCAAATTTATTCATTTCTCAAGCTGTAAATCAATTTATGAAGAACTTGTGATGATACTCATGTATATGATACAACATGCTTAATATTGGTAGAATAGTATTTTGTTCTCTGCTTTAATTCTGAAGATAGTGGTTCAATGACTGTCCGATGATAAAATGATGGTCAGTAGTTACAGTATTTTATATAACTCTCCAAATCATAAAATAAATCAACCTAAACGCCAGACGTTCAACAAGAACTTTACTACAAATGGCTTTACCACCAGCATTAGCAGGAAATCTCCTGGGATCATGACTCTTTCATGCAATTATTCAATAGAGTTACCAAACAGATATACTGGCTGTTACCTAGGCAACATGCGCAATCAACAGCTCTATAACTGAGGTCACAAGGTCACAATAGCAATCAAGTCCTCTTGGGAAAAAATACAACAATTGAACAGCAGATAGCTTACAGGTTTCACTTCCCACAGGACAAATTGTTACAAGCATGATCATTTTCAGTTAAAATGAATTCAAATTCATTCCAAAATGGAGTTGAAATGAACAGCAGTATTTCTTTCAAGCGTTTACAAGGTTGGATAACCACTGAAATGTGATGTTCAATGCAATGTACCTCTACATGTAGATTATCCAAATTTTAACTCATCTCATTGCACTTTACTATTTTCTCGATAGATACGGAAATGGGGAAATTTTCATATATGAATATTTTTATCCAGAACAATCAATCTGCTCACATTAAACCTAATAAAAACATTGTATTTTACAAAATAAAATTCAAATATTTCAATTTTTTGTTCATTTCAGTACACGCCTGACCTGAGCACAGAACATTTTGGTAAGCTGAAATCATGCATGTTTTACTGTTTTCACTTTTTAGACCCTATATGGGTCCAAACCAAGTTACATAAATTAGCCCCTAAGATGATATATTTATATGTTTAAAATTACTGCATCAATTAAACAGTAATCAACTGATTTCATCATAATATGCCTTTTAAAATAATATTATGCATAAATTCAGTTTTTTGGTATCTATGGCAAGTTAAAATAAAATACATCTGATTCAATACTTAAATATCAGAATTAAAAAACAACAGTTTTTAATAAGTTTGGTATGATTTGTTCACTAAATTTATACTGTATTGACACACATGGTAAGCCTTTCCTCTCATGGTTTCCATTGAGAAATACCATTCAATAGTGAACAAACGAATAAAGTGTGACTGCAAGCACATATATTCCCATTCCTTGATGGACTACAGTGGTACATGAAATAAATTAATAAATTTGTTTGTACAGTAGCAAGCCCATAGGGTATACACATTAGTCATCATATACTATACAAAGATACCAGTTAAGGTTAAATTGAGCTGAGCAAAATAACAACTAGTGAATAATGAAGATAGAAGAAGCTATTAAGCTATTCTGATATCAACAAAGCCTGGTAACTATGGTGTTAACCTAGTAACTTGCGTATCAATCAGGCAGTCAAATCTATTCAATACACAGTCCCTATTGTTATATAGCACAGGAAGTCTGATCGCGACCTGCAAATCACGCTATTCTTAAATAAATTCAAATCTTTCTAGAACGTTTGTTACAAAGCCTAAAGGAGTATACTTTGGGTTTTTTATGTCATTAATTTAGCACATTGTCAGAAGTTATTTTAAAAAGTACAGGGTAATGTTCTGTCTGAAGTTGTTGGTACATTCCTCTCAAGGCAACTGTTGTTGACTGGAAACAGGCTGACTGTCTCACAATCTGTAGACTGCTTCTTTGTGGTTGCTGATTCGTTTGTTATTTAAATCATTTTAAAAACTGCTCTATAGTGGCTGCTTGAGGGTGTCTACGCTACTGAATTCCTTGTTTACAGAGCCAACACACACACAGCAGGTCTGACAAAACATACAAAGTTACCGGGCACCCAATGTCATTCACTTATCCATGAATAATGTCTTCATTAATGTCGATTGGACATAGAAGGTCAGCTAAAGTACAATGTGACACACTTTAAAATTAATTACACAATGTCAACACCTATCAGCCTTGAGCTACAATGATATCACAACAATTGCTACACATTTGAGAATGAATTTATATTTAAATTCAGGGGAAATAATTGAAAAACATGTTTTTGTATTTTGTTTTAACAAATTATAGCAAGTATAGTATAAACGCAACAGCCAATGCAAACGTTTACATTAGCAGAACATTGAACCCTAACTTATTTACTTGTTTCCTAACCATGGCAGGAAAATCACATTAATTATCATTCCTTAAAGAAATGCTTACATTCAGAAATCACTACAGAGAGAAAAGCCTGTGATGTAATGTGTTTTCAAGGATCTTACATTTAAAAGTATGAGTGTTTGTTGAAATGAAGTACCTGCATTTATTATATGGAATTTAATTTCAATGTGAAATTAAAATAGAAAAACTTTATATCATTTATGGATCCTTTCATTGTATAAAAAATTTCAAAGTTATAATCATGAATATTACAGATGACTAATATTATTGTTTTATCCATATGTTTATATTTCCATTATCAATTTTGACTTTCCTTATCATTAGAATATCAGTTCTTAACTTTCAGTAAAAAAGCCACATGATTATGGATGCAATTCACCTTGGATAAAAACACTGAATTGTACATGCATTTGACTTTCAGACTGAATTATGTGTTAAATTTGGGCTTGATTTATAGTAGGAAACAGCAGATATTTAACTTCTTCTAAATTCTTGTAAATGTTGACACAATGTACTCCAAAACCAAGTACAAATTTTGAAACCTGCCATTTTGGTAACCATGTAAGACATGATGCGTGTTGCCCCTTGAACTTTTTAAATAATTTAAATTCTCTTTCTGACGTAATTCTCCTTGGATAGACGCTATCAAAACAAATGTATTAATCACATTGAGAGATTCTCAAGAATGGATTACACAGAGGTTACTTGATGTCTTTTAGCACTTGGTATGTTAATGAGATGATAAATTTTAACAGGAGAGATATAAACTGTGGTGTGATGTTTGACCAGTAGATAGTTGTTTGTATCCATGTATCTGACAACTTGATCTATTGTTATAGGATTACCGCCCAAAGAAACAAAGACCACAGTAGCTATGGTTCTACTCTCTCAAATATTCCACTTCAAGCACTTCATCAAGTGATATGGATGATCAGCTATAATGAAATTTTCTTGATTTCAAGGAAACTTCATCATTTCTTAACACTTGTTAAATGTTATTGAAAGTTTTAACGATTCTGTCCTTGCATACCAACATATCCAGTAAAATTGACTCAACAATGGAAGTTACTGAATAATTGATGTCACCAAACTTGTAATTAGTCTAACCATTAAGAAATGCCACCAAATGTCCTTTACTCTGCTGATGTTGTAAATGTTATAGACTGTAGAAGTTTCTCTGTCACTCAGCCATAGAAAATCAAAAGGAAAATACATGTAATCGTCAAATGCCACACACTATAGTTATTTAACATAAGGTCACTTAGCAATAAACCTGACTGCAATGGTCTTCAAGACAAAGTCTATTTGTTGGTCTAAAACACAAACAGGGAAAATGAGAAAATTCATATATTCAGATTGAAGTTTTTTGCCTGACATGTACTTATCAAAAAACAAACAACCAGTGCAATGTTTGAAGTACATATGATAAATCAGCCAGCACGTTATCAACAAGACAAGGATCCACACAGACACATTAAACACAGGTTAAGATATCATAGTGTGTTTCCTTATCTTGTGTTGTGTTCAAACCTCAGATCTCAGGAACTAGTTAAACAATGTATATGTTCAATATTTAACAACGGTAGAGATGTACCATTTTCAGTTGTCTGACTCATGAAAGTCAGCTCTACTCTCTATCAGCTACATCAATTGTTAATGATGAGTTGCCAAGGATTGGTCACGCTTTCCCATTGACATTGATATTTGTTGTCATTTATTGAAAAGGGGGTTAAATATAAATAACTTCTCAAAAATATGTATTTGTTTTTTACAAAAAATGCAAGTAAATTGATCGACACAGTATGGTAACATTTCCAGCTCCAGTAGAACAGACTTGAAGGAACAGTCACTCGCTTGTGGTTCGATACACGGCGAAGGCCGCTGTATGCATCTCTTTCTCACACGTCACCGTGTATCGAACCACAAGCGAGTGTGTGCAGGAAGATTCAAACACAACGTGGTAACATTTGGGTGTGCCTTTATCAGTTAACCGTTTTCCCATTTTTCTTCAGAGAATAGCTTAATTGGTTAATCTGTGACAGTTAAATCTTTTATAATAGAACACCCATTTTATATGGAAATTTTGACACAAAATTACAAGAGGCTTTATATAACTGTCCAAATGGAGTTTCGACTGAAGTCATTTTGCAAAGCAATACCAAGTTTAAGATAGGACCTGTTCATTGAGAGCTGTCACAGAAATCCAAATGAAAATATTCTGAAGGTTCACACCGACTTGCTCGACATTTCTTTATATTGTGCGTTTGAAAGAGTACGAATTCCTCGCCATCAGCCATCGGCTGTCGGTGACAACCAGTTTTCTGCAGCACTTTACCTACGGTAAACAACCGCATTAAAAAAATAGAAACTGATAGCTGTTAATTGTCACAAACGATTACACACGACCTGTCGACTTACAGTGGTGGATGAGGGTTATTCCGTCTGTGCGGAGACGTTGGTCTCATCTTTGTCGGCTCGTCAACCAATTTCTTATAGAAGGCATGTGAATATGTGGTGGGTCGTACAGTTGGTGTTTTGTTCCAGTCCCTGAGGTCGGCATTCCAAGTTCTTTCGGCTTCACGTTTCACGTCCTCGAGTACGTGTGGATCCAGATCTCTTCCGGGACCATGCAGTATATTGCGATGTCTGTATCCATACATAGTTGGGTCTGCAGATTTTGAACGAAAACGAGATACTGTGTTTCCGTAACCCGGTAATATATGCCCAGTAGCCATGTTACTTGATTTAGTCGGACGACGAAATTTCGTATGGAAATAACTTAATGAGTACGAGTGTACGTCCGCAATGAAAACCTTTGGAAACCATCAAACGACGGCTTTATGTACATGTACGCCGTGGTCTATAGCAACACTATTACACATGCAAATGATTAAAATTATTCATGAGTTAACAGGTGGATACCAAAATCTCGCGTGATTTTGCGGTATTCAAGTGAAGGGGGGAGTGGTTGTTGGTTGTATATCCTACTCTAATAACTATGGCGGACCAGCAGTCGGAAGTCCACTGAAGTAAACTGTGAGTTTCGCTTGAGCTAGCGAGGCTTAGGTAAGATACTGTCGTAAAACTCACCAACGTTTAAACTATTGTGGTGACCAAGAGCAAGTCTGGTATCATCAAAGCTCAAGTTCGCTTCGATTTCTTTCATGGCCCTCAAAATTATTTACGCCTTGTACACAAACTATTAGGGTTTGCTTAGCTGTCAATATGTATTTACATCGTGATCATGATGCCACTCTCCGCCATAGCTGTATTTGATACGAAGTACTACCCTAGCAAATACAACCGAGGAAGTGACAGGGCTACTAGTCGCAACAATAATACAACCCGATCCCCTGTATTAGTCCGATGAGTCTTGATTTGATGAAAATCGACCTTGCCGCTGTTCCCGAATCTATATAGGTACTGACTGTATACCACTGGCACAACTAGTAGAATGATCTAACATAGTCTACCCATGGAGCTACCAAAAGACATAGTCGATCGATCCCTAGCCCTGCGTTTAAATCGATCAGGTGTCTAATCATTGTTAAAACGGGGTTTCGCTTTCTACTACCTATGGTGTTTGTTCTACTTCATTCCCCAACCCAAATATATTAACAGTATACGATAGACCTTCTGGACAAGCTCTAAGCATCTGCATAATTGAAAAGGATATCAATGAATTTTCCATGAAATGTGAATGACAGCATTGAGGTAGAAGCAAGTCTTGCTTCTACCTCCACGATTACAGTTACTTTCTCCATTGTATGTTTTTAACTGCAGTACAATGAATTAAGTGAATAAAATGAGATACAAATGCTCTGTATCCTAATTAGTTGGATAAAATTTCAAACAGTTCAAGGACGATTTTAGATTAGTCATTTGATTAGAGACGTTGACAGTGATTTTGTCATATGATTGAAAATAAAGAGGAATGTTGAAAATGGAATTTGAGAGCTTGATTTGATGCTAGGAGAGTGGTGTGGAGAGACAAGTTTACAGCAGAGTCTTTGATGTCGAGTCTTACTCCGCGTTTATTATCATGACATCAAACAACTGTCAAATGACAATCACTGAAACATGGGAGTACAAAATAGTCCTTTTGTTGTCTTTTATCTTGACATTCCTGACATTGAAAGCTGTGATGTCCATAAGAAAACAGGCAACTTGTCAACTAACCTGAGTGCATATGTCTACTCCATGATGACAAAGTTGAAGAACTGCGACCAGATAAAGCTCTATTCTTTTCCATGGTGTCAGTTTTCAAAGTCATCGTAAGTGTTCATTCAAATCTTGTATATGCCAATAGATATTGCATTGTTTCACTTGTCTTGCCCTGGAGAGAGTACCTGGAGCTTCTTGTCAGCATGACTGCCATACGCCACACACTGCAACGTGAAGTGTTCCTACCCAGTGAAGAGAGACTTATTGGTGTGGTACATGTCACAATAGCTGGAAAGAAAAAAAAGAACAGCTTCCTGTGTGCAGCAGGTATTATTTCCTCAGTTTACTTACGTCAACATCTCAGCCAATTTTAAAAAGCCTTTGGAAATGCATGTAACCAGCATTTGTTGTGATAGTTCTGTGTGACTGAGTACTGTGTATGTGCATTTAATTTAACACATCTCCTGGTGACCAAACTGACTTGCTATGCTAATATTTATCAAGGCAAGGTAGGAACAGTCATTAATCACGAACACCTGAATACCTGTGTTTACACTGGCTGTTCCAAATACTTGTTACATTATGACACATCTTAGTGACATTGGCACTTCCCTCAACAATTTGCACAAGCATTTTCATGTAATGTCCATGTGCCCTAATGAAATTATTCAAACTATTTAATCACTTAAATGCTCAAATAAATGCAACATATCACAGCTGTTTTCAGTCACCTGTCAGCTTTCTCAGTTCCAACTTCCCACATGGCATCCTTTGTATGCATTCATCACTGTTTACCATAGAGGATTTTGTTTCATACAGATACTCAAGTTTCCCCTTCCCAGAGTTGATCACACCACATTGTTATGTGCAATGTGCTTGAAACTTTTAGTTTCTTTCCTTTATTAAAAATTTCTGTTTTTTAATTCTTGTAGGAAAACAACCATCAAATTATTTTTACATCTGGTGTCCTAACACCTCCAAATCCTACTCTCATTTTTTTTGTCAACAAGTAGTGTCACAAGTAGAGTTTTCAGTTGTTATGGAAAAAGTAAACAATTGATGTTCTGTAAAACGTTGCCCGATGACTTTCACACTCTAGGGCTCTTTTCGTACAATGAGGGAAAGAAGTAAGGGAACCACATGTTCATTTATCTAATTACAAGATTTTTTTGTGACTACATCTTGTGTTGACTGAAGGCAGAGTAAATTATCAATACAATAAAGACTCTCTATACTGTGACCAATCTGAAATCCTGAAAGGGTATTTTGCAGCTTAGTGTTATACTCGATTACTTGGCAACTTAAATATTTTATCAAATGAGGAATTTTTATTATCTGTACAATTATTGTTATCAACATTGAGTTTGACTTTCACTCATGTGCTCAATGTAACAAGTACTATTTACTTTTCTTGTATTCTCTGAAAGTGAACTAAGGGGATATTTTCATCTTGAATTTCAGTGACAACTGACCAACCTGCACAGGTAACAGTTTACAAAGTTAAAAAATCTGAGAAAGATACATACAAGAAGAGAGAGTCATGGCCATTGACAGATCTCAAGAAAGTTGATGGAAAAGATGAAGCAAAGGTGAGAATATCTATTCTCTGTACCTTCTTTCTTCCACTCCAAAATGACTCTTCCACCCAAAAGTGACCCTTCCACTCCAAAGTGACCAATTCATAAATTTGACTCATTGCCGTTACATAGGGGAATGTGAATGTTCTTAAGAATGAATTGTCATCTTTATCACTTGTGACAGTTTCTTTGTGTTATACATGACTCTTTTAATACTTTAATTGAACAGTTACAATATAGAATGTGTGTGAACTGTGTCTGTAAAATTGGAATTTGAAAAGATTTTTATGAAAAACTTAAAACAACATTTATTACCTGGAAAACTTTATTCCTGTGTTTAGGATTTGCCAGAGTTTGACCTCCACTTTGAGAAGATCTACAAGTGGATTGCCAGTAATGTTGCGGAAAAGAATTCATTCATTGCATGTTTATGGAAAGTAAGTACAAAACTCCCCAAAAGTTACTCAGAAACACTGTTCATCATATAGAGATAATACCTGATGTTTCATCCCAAAGTTTTACAGAGTTAAAGTCAAGAGTCTTGTTTTTTTTTGTCATAATTATTTGAATGTTCTTCTATTGAAAATTAGTTGAAATACTTATACATTATATTTTTTTCTCTGTTGCTATCTTTTCAGTTAAGTCAAAGGTATTTGGTAAGGAAGAAGCCAACATTCGTTAATGTCAATCCTCAGTTGTTAGAAGGTAACAACAAACCTTTCCTACTGTATGTCAAATTCCCATTGACTAAGTCACTACATGATATGTCACTCAGTCTCATATTACACAGTAATCAACACCTACAGTATTTGAATATTGTTGATCAAAGAATTTGTCAACTTGTTTGCAATCCTTTGTGCTTGTAGACTAATTCATTCTTGTGTATATTTGCTCCTATATTTGGTAGTTCATCAGACATGTTGCCATTCCATTTCCTAGCCCATGTCCAGGGACTTCAGTGATATGGTACGTCAATGTATCGTTGGGCTGTTCTCTGAGGTGTTTTACAAAGATAAATTGCTGAATTCAGATCAAGACAAAATGATTTGGAGAGTCTTGGCACTGCTTAAAAGTTGAAATGTGGCAGATACTATTGGCAACTTGGAACCAATTTAATACAACGTCATGTACAATCTCATGGTTGTCAAAATATTTACATACACTGTACACATGTCCACCTGTCATAGTGTTTTTTTTTATAGAACATTCTACCATTGAATGTCATTCTGTTTATCAGTGTCTTTCGTGTTGCTGAGCTTTGCATTGCAATGTTGTCAAGGTAACCATGTACTTGTTGACAGAAACATAGTTTACAAACATCGCATTCCAGCTATGCAAGTCAATCTCTATTTCTGCCAAATCTTTCAAGCATTATCCGGCATCATCTCAGCTTTAGGACTTTCTTGTTAGTACACCAACAAGTACAGGGTGTAAAATTCTCATCAAGTACAGATTTCTCGAAAAGACATTTGTCTCGAAAATTGTGACACCATCAATCTTATGATCAAAATGTAGGGACATAAAGAAATTCAGTGTTTACATATAGTGTTCCAAAGCACAAGTAAATAGACAAACATTGCTACTTGTAACCATGGTGAATGTTTTGTCATAATATACACTTTATAGTAATATTACATTTATTTATTTGTGTATGGGACTTTCTCAAGACTGACAAAGGTGATAGCATTTATTTATTAACATTTCTTTATACATGTCAACATACATTAATTTTGAATAAATTTAAGTGTAAATTATAATTTTCAGTATCTCACATCCATAATATTTCCAGCATTTATTTATTTTTGTAATTGATGAAAGGAACATCTACCCGTATCAAAACATTACATGTACATATACAAAGACTTGTAAAAATTGAATTATGTAACCCAACACAAAAAGAAGTCATGTAACAAGAATGCAGTATGAAAACTAAACGTTACATTTATCTTTGATCAGTGTTTGAGAATATCTCAATAATTAACTGCTTTGCTAATTTGTCAGTTGGTGTTGCATAGTACTGACTGTCGTTGTGTTCATTCTGTTTGTCTTTTTCTACGACAGGATACAGAGAGGAAATAGGTTAGATTAGTAATGCTATCTTCCTTCTAAACCTGTCCTCTTTTTTCTGTATGTGTCATTTCCACTATAAGCTTTACGTCAACAAACTCCTGTTCTATTTGTGCTTCTCTGATCCTGTCAGTGCACAACAATGCTCTCTGTTGTGTTTGTTCAAGATTTTTCCTAAATGCTGTTCAAAAATGTAACAAGATAGATAGTTATGACATACGAGGTAGATATCTGACACAGTGGCTCTGTGACTCCTCCAAATATAATGGCTTCCCTACACCATGATGTTTGTCATACAATCCCATGTGCTTGTATTAACAAAAGACAAAAATAACTGTGATTCCCAATACAAACACTACTAATCCATGCTTGCACTCATATACCATACTCTGCAACAGCTAATATCTTAAACACAATGTTTTGTCAAGTTCATGACCACAAAATAATCAGATGATTGCACTTGTCTCTGAACTTCCAATTCTGTCATTTTAACCATACACAGCTGCAGCATGGCAACCAACAATTTACATACAGAGGTTTTCTTCTCCAACTAAAACTACACGTCTAGAAATGATAATCTGAAAATTCAGAAAATTTGACTGACAACATAGAATCAGAAGATCAATTCAAAGTAGAAGCACTAATGGAACAGGTGTTGCATGCATTTTTGAAACATTTTCAAGCCAATAACATCACTAAGAAAGTGAACAATATAGAGCATACGGCAAAGGTGCATGATGTAAGCCTCACACACAGAATTAACTTAATACTTTGTCACTCTTTGTCCATCATGCAACATGCAACATTTCCCGTTTCAAAGACATTCTGCCCTATTGACGCTAAGGTTTCAGAAATTAATCACAATCTAGTATTTGTGTGGTGTAGGATTTTACCGGGTAATTAATGGTTTTCTCCTGGCAACCATTCAACTTTGTGTACCTCCTTTATACACTCAGCTGTCATAAAGAGATGTGAATGTTTTCGTTATTTTCCAAGATTCACTTAATACTCAGCTTAGACATTATTCCATGTCCCTTGTATTCACAATGGTTGACGACATCGAGTTTCCTTCACTTGATGGATTGCATCATTGCATGAAGCACGTCTTCATTTTCCATCCAAACATTTTATTCACAGCAGGGTGTAGATCATCAATATCAAAAAGCAGCATACCAGTGTTACTTATTCAAGTAGAGGGCCCCATATTGGTACCTTTAATATCAGTACCTTTAACGTGAGGGTAGAATGAAATCTCTAAAACCCTTCATGTTACCTCTCCTTTTAAATCCCAAATACCCTGAGTTTGTAAAATAAGAACCGTGGAGTTCAATAATGCCAACATCATCAAATCATAAACACTATTCTAATTTAAAGAAGTTTACAAATCAAGAGATGATTTCATTGAATAATTCCGTGATGCGTGAGTTTCTTTGATATGTTTACATGTATTGTATAGCAGCAGTGTCAATACAGACCTCTGAGTAGGATGCTCACCATGTTGGTTATCAAGAACATCAATGGCAAACATTTTGAAAACTAGATCAACTGAGATACAGAGAAGTTCAGAATGTACTTCTTGCATTCATGTTTTGACATTTGCAAAAATTACTTGATCCTCTTGCAAAATGAACAGTTGAATTCATGTGATGAAGTTATTTGCAAAGATTGTAACATTCCCGATGTCATTTCTATGTGAAGCAGTAAATTGTTATCTTTCATGTAGATGTTATCATACAGAAATATTCTCTGATTTGTAAAAATAATACTATAAATCCACAACTGATTGTACAACACAAATAATTAGTTGGAATCTAGTTCACATGTTGCAGCATCAGCCTTAGTAAGGACTTGTCGTAAATGTGCAGCATAGCCGAGATATCAGTCCGCTATTCTTAATTTGTAATTTTCACAGACTGAAATACATATCTTGTCATATACATTGCTATGAAGAATTGATGAAAAAATGCAGAATATAGAAAAATGTGTACATGTATATTACAGTATTTCCATCTAAACTACGGTATAAGCAGGTTTTGTGTAGATGTTTACATTACATGATACACCTTTTCTTTGCATGGTTTGCATAGCAAATATTCAGGTGTTGAAATAAGCTGGCGATTGTTCTAACAGATAGCTACATGTACAATACTAGAATGAGAATAGAGGAGATCAGCATGTTAGTGACTCTGGAATGGAATGGACAGATGTAATGAAAAATAACATCAATCAAACTGAATCAAGAAACTGTGACTGGTTATCAGATGTCAATCTGAAATGTAGACATTGTGCATGGCCCTGAATGCTGTGTTTATAACATGTTGTTTTTCACCCTTCAATTCAGATAAATTTGTAACAGGTGGGGACAGTCCCTCTTAAACCTAGCCATGATTTGTATTTTCAGAAACCATTCAAGCGGATGAAGAGTCCGGCGTCAAGGGAGAGGAGGAGGCATCAGATGAAGACTACCAAGCTTTGTCAGCAAGGGAAGAAACAGATCTTGAAAAAATGATGGAGAAATGTGAATTTGCCATCAGCAATGCTGAAGCATTCACTGAACAACTCTCCAAGGATTTATCTGTGCTGGATGGGGTGAGTGAAACTACTGCCTGATTGTCACAGACATTACAAGCATTGTAGTGAAACTACTGCCTGATTGTCACAGACATTACAAGCATTGTAGTGAAACTACTGCCTGATTGTCACAGACATTACAAGCATTGTAGTTAAAATACTGCCTGATTGTCACAGACATACAAGCATTGTAGTGAAACTACTGCCTGATTGTCACAGACATTACAAGCATTGTAGTGAAACTACTGCCTGATTGTCACAGACATTACAAGCATTGTAGTGAAACTACTGCCTGATTGTCACAGACATTACAAGCATTGTAGTGAAACTACTGCCTGATTGTCACAGACATTACAAGCATTGTAGTTAAACTACTGCCTGATTGTCACAGACATTACAAGCATTGTAGTGAAACTACTGCCTGATTGTCACAGACATTACAAGCATTGTAGTTAAAATACTGACCTATTCAAGGATGTTCAAATGGTATCTACAAAGTACAGAGTTTGAAAAAAAGTACTGCATCTACTCTACTTTTCTTTATGTTGTCATCTTTTTTTCAAAAAGGTTTCTAGACAAGTGTTTAGCAGAAAAAGAAGCTATATGTTGTTCACAGAAACTTCTCTGATTAAAAACTGAAAGATTTCATCGGTGACTGGATGTTTTATAAAAGTAACATTTTTGAGCATGAAATGCTCTGACAATGCAAAATTAAATGTGGTTATCATACACACATCATTATTGTTTTAACTAATATGACAATGGTTTGTTCACTTGAACTTGACAAAGTAATCATCCACAGAAGGCTATGATTTTTAGTCCCCACGGACACCGTCCGGGGGGACTTATAGGTTTGGTCATGTCCGTGCGTGCGTCCGTGCGTGCGTGCGTGCGTGCGTGCGTGTGTGCGTGCGTCCGTCCGTTCACGCAGATATCTCAGAGATGCAAGAAGCGATTTCATTCAAACTTGGTACAAGGATTACTTCATATGTCATACAGATGCACGTCGATTTGTTTTGGGATACGATCCAATATGGCCGCCAGGCGGCCATTTTATTACGATTTTTTCATGTACAGAGCCATAACTCAGACTTGTTTCAACCAATTTTATTCAAAGTTGGTACAAGGACATTGACCAATGTCATAGATATGCACGTCAATTTTCTTTGTGATACGATCCAATATGGCCGCCAGGCGGCCATTTTATTACGATTTTTTCATGTACAGAGCCATAACTCAGACATGTTTCAACTGATTTTATTCAAAGTTGGTACAAAGATATTGACCAATGTCATAGATATGCACGTCAATTTTTTTTGTGATACGATCCAATATGGCCGCCAGGCGGCCATTTTATTATGATTTTTTCATGTACAGAGCCACAACTCAGACATGTTTCAACCGATTTTATTCAACATTGCTACAAGGACATTGACCAATTTCATAGATATGCACGTCGATTTGTTTTGTGATACAATCCAATATGGCCGCTAGGCGGCCATTTTATTACAATTTTTTCATATACAGAGGCATAACTCAGGCATATCTCAACCGATTTTATTCAAAGTTGGTACAAGGACATTGACCAATGTCATAGATATGCACGTCAATTTGTTTTGTGATACAATCCAATATGGCTGCTGTGTGGCCATTTAGTTACGATTTTTTCATATACAGAGGCATAACTCAGGCATATCTCAACCGATTTTATTCAAAGTTGGTACAAGGACATTGACCAATGTCATAGATATGCACGTCAATTTTTTTTGTGATACGATCCAATATGGCCGCCAGGCGGCCATTTTATTATGATTTTTTCATGTACAGAGCCACAACTCAGACATGTTTCAACCGATTTTATTCAAAGTTGGTACAAGGACATTGACCAATTTCATAGATATGCACGTCGATTTGTTTTGTGATACAATCCAATATGGCCGCTAGGCGGCCATTTTATTACAATTTTTTCATATACAGAGGCATAACTCAGGCATATCTCAACCGATTTTATTCAAAGTTGGTACAAGGACATTGACCAATGTCATAGATTTGTTTTGTGATACAATCCAATATGGCTGCTGTGTGTGGTCATTTTGTTACGATTTTTTCATATACAGAGGCATAACTCAGGCATATCTCAACTGATTTTATTCAAAGTTGGTACAAGGACATTGACCTATGTCATACATATGTACGTCGATTTTTTATGTGATACGATCCAATATGGTTGCTAGGCAGCCATTTTATTACGATGTTTTCATGTACAGAGCCATAACTCAGACATATTTCCACCTTGACATTGACCTATTTCATACATATGCTCGTCAATTTGTTTCACGTCATGTAGCAGTAACATGTCAATTATTGAAGTTTCGTAAGTAGGCTGATATGTCAAGAAAAATGTACTGCATCAAATTCATGAAACTTATACAGATGTTAACGATGTTAAGCTCACATTGCTTTAACATTGAAAAAGACATTTATCAGTGTCATTTTAATTAATTTGTAATTGCATAAGTAATGAACTTTCCTAATTAGGGTGATATAGCCACAAATTAATACAACGTCAAATGTGATGAAACTTGTTGTTGATCTCATAGTGTTGTAAATACTGCATCAAACTTTATGAAATATGGTACCAGTGATAATCTGTTAAGTGTTAGAATTGTATGCAAAAATGTTTTGCAACATCCTGTTGATTAATTCCTAGTTGACTCATTTTATGAACTTTAGGATGGTGGCCTACATTGGTTTTATGTTTTCATCACCATGGAACTCATTCTTGGCCATTGAGCGCCATCTGTATCAAAGTATTTTTATCACAGACCTAATTAATGAAGAGGACTCTATCCTCTCTGAGGACATGTAATCACAGTACCCATTTTAACAAGTGGGGACTGTGTCATCAACGATGACTTGTCCATCATAGACAGTAGATATACATCTTGTTTCTGTTGTCTATGGTTCCTTGGATGCTAACCACACTCAATGCAGAAATTCATTTTGTTGTGAAATGACATGAAAGACATGCTGTAATTGTAATGGTCTACTTCTTATCACATATTGGTTGACAGGAAAACATTCATTCCATCATGGGATCTGAAGAGCAAGTGTTGACACTGATGAAACTATTGGATGATGGTTTAGATGAAGTGGTTAAATTGGAAAAAAGACTTGATAGTTATGATGAAATGTTAGCGGTTAGTACTAATCTTCCTCTTAAACAGTTCAGTGGTGTTTTGTCAACTACTGAGTTATAGTGTGTGTGTTTGTTCATAGGCAGTGTTCATATTGCACTTCTTGAAGCATTATTACCAACAAATCCAATAGAAACCACATGACACAAACTGTGTGGAGCTGTCTCACTCAAGCAAACATTAATGATCAAGGTTCACATGTAGACAATGAAGAAAATGACTCAGAAGGATGATGGTTCTCTGTTGATGTATCAAACATTGATATAAAATTTGCTCAACTTGCATGATGTTGAACCTTTGTGTCCATAAAACAGATGACATGTATGTGACTAAGATATCCTATGTTATTATAAGTCATAGATCCCAAAGTTTATGAATGCAACATGGTAGTTATGGTAGTTGAATAAAATGGTTCACCCAATCAATACTGATGTATTACAACTGCATATCTTTTGCCTATTTATGACAACAGGGTGTGAAGTCACACATGGAACAGATGCAACAAAAAGACAGCCTGATACAGGTACAGAATAAAAACAGAAACAAACTGATTGGAGAGCTGGATAATCTGATTGGTCAATTGGATTTCTCAACACAGCAAATCAA
Source organism: Ptychodera flava (assembly GCF_041260155.1). Taxonomy (NCBI): domain Eukaryota; kingdom Metazoa; phylum Hemichordata; class Enteropneusta; family Ptychoderidae; genus Ptychodera; species Ptychodera flava. Next base: position 4,007,771 of record NC_091931.1, on the reverse strand, counting down.
AGCTCTGATGACTAGTGAATTAAACAGCCCTAATGGTATTCTGGATTGTACTGCTGCAGCTCAACTGCTACAAGAGAAAAGAGCGATTGAGTTGCATCCATGTAAGAGTCAAATCATTATCAATCTGATTAAAACCAGTTCCAGAGATGTCATACGCCGTCCTTTAGACTTCATGGTGATAAGCAGCTTATAAGAACAGCAAAAACAAACAGAAGTGGAATATCGCTATTTCTTCATTTGATTTTAATCAGATAGAGTCATTGTATGATTCATATTTATCAATGAGCAATCAAGCATCGTCATTATGTTCTAGTAGCCATGACAACAGGAGGAATTCTAAAAGTTTGGATGCAAATCATGATAACCCATAAATAGAGATGTGGTTTGTTAGCTCACATTTGGTTTTACCAATGTGAGTTTATCGTATAGGCTGAAGTCGATGGCGTCTGTATGTATGTGTGTATGTATGTATGTATGTATGTATGTATGTATGTATGTATGTATGTATGTATGTATGTACGTACAGTATGTCCGTCAACATCAAAAACACGCAAACCGCTGCACGTTTCAGCTTGGTATTTGGTGTGTGGATGCATCCTGGGCTATAGATGGGATTTTATTCAAATGAAGTCTGCATTGCCAAAATTATGCAAATGAGCTTACAAAATGTGAAAATGGTTAAGAATTAATAACTCAAGAACCGCTTTTTTGATTGCTTTGAAAATTTGTGTGCAAGTACCTTAGGTTAACCTTATACAGTTTTATGAATATTGTGAAGATATCCTTAATTTTGTATTTTTGCTGAATTTTTTTGTGATTTTTCTCATTTTCAGTAAAAATTCTTCTTCTCTGAAACCGCCGGCCCAATCGCTCTCAAATTTGGGTTGTCTCTTTGCAAGGGTGTTACTCTTCTAATTTGTTGAAATTATGACAAAATTGGGAAAATTACTATTTTTGTGCAATTTTGTCATTTTTGGTCAAAAAATCTTAGACAGTGTTTCCTTTTCAAAACCCCTGGACAGACAGCTTTCATATTTCGTACACAGACGTACAGAGATGACAATAGTTAGATATGTGGAAATTGTCCTGAAATATAAAAAATTGTATTTTTAAGACAATATTGTCATTTTTGGTCAAGAAAACTTTATCTCAACATTACTTGTTTGATAGCTTTGTAATTTGGTATAAAGTCCCTTGTTTGATAGCTTTGTAATTTGGTATAAAGTCCCGAAAGATGTTATTAGATAAATTTTCTGCTCAAAGTGTTGGGAAACCCCAAAATTTGTATATTTTAGGTACTTTTCTCAGTTTGTGACCTTAAATGACCTATACTAACCCAGGATATGTTGTGAGACAATTTTGAAGGCTGTGAACATAATTTTGTCATATTTGATACCAATTTGTAGGAAAATTTGATCCAGAAATACAAAGCTGAGGTGATTTTTTTCATTTTGGACCAACTTTTGCAACTTTTCTATGTAAGACATATAAAAACTGATGAGAAATTTGGATCCAGGATAATTCCAGATGTTGTAATCACCACCCACAGTGGAAGGCATTTCACTAGTAACTAACTTAAGTGCTGTTTACATTAGAATGATAACACTCATGGCATTAATTAAAAATCTCCAAGGTTGTAAATGTACTTCCTGTCATTTGCCCAAGGGGTGGAACATTTGATATGCAGGAGGGGGTAGGGTTAGAAGATCAATGATGTAGCATTACTTTTTTACCAGATCCCTTGTGCATTTTTGCCCACTCCCACCTTTTCTTTTTTATCAAGCCTTCTCTGTTTTTTGTTGTTGACATTTGCTTATGTATTTAGGATCTGCTTCTCCCATTGCTATAGAAGTTGATATGCATGTTCCTAAAGATGACCTCCAGTACCTAAGTTGGAGACCTTATTTGCTTTTGTCATTCTTGTTTTTCCTGGTTTAAATATTTCTCAAATGGACCAATTCAAACCGAATGTGAGCACATAGTGTCCTTGACGGTATTTTTTATGTGTCTCTGCGTACTCTATAGGGACATTGTTATTTGAGATGGGTTTCATTTAAGTACAGTATTTCATTTAAATAATCAATAGCATTTGAAAATCTCTATCTGGGTTCAGTTTAATGATTCCCTGTTTTGCTGTTGAGTAATGAAGTCATTTTAACCATCCAAGCTGATTACCAAACAGCAGAACAGTTTTAGTTAATTCACAGTAGATAGATAGTGCTATCAATATTACGCATGCTTTTCAGTCTTGCCATCCAGCAAGTTTCTGATCAAAAACAGTAATCTGTCAGTGAAGCATTAGCGTCTCTCATGATGACAGTGAATGACAAAGAATCAACAGAAGTGATTGTAGATATGACGCTGCATACTCAGTCTGTACGTATCAGTGCAGTCCCATCACTTAGTATGTGAATCTAACAGACGTCATTGTTGACAGCCATGTTTTATCTTGCAGCTTTACTCAAGATGACGGCAGTCTCTGGACAGTTTGTTTTGTTTAACAAGTTGACAGAACAGTTCGTATGTCGACTGTCCACTCATCTGAACGGTGTCTTTGTACAACAGGTAAATACAGAATATGTTCTGGTCTCTGCTCCTTAAAGTACAATATTGCATAATATCATGTACTTTGCAAGGACACTGGTGTCCATACTTTGTATCTTGGCAGTACAAATTAACAGTTCAAATTTCTGTTGAGCTAATGCTGACAGGTTCTAAGAAAGGCCTGGTGAAGATTGCTGAGACTGAATATTGAAGCCTTGCATAATGTAAATACTGAAGCTGATATTAATCTGTTTATTCATATATGCACTTTTGTGTTTTGTCATACCAACTGGCCAGAGGCAGATTTACAGTCTGTGTAATTATTGTATTGTATATTGTATATCATTTTATTGCACACCACCTCATTCAGGACAAATACATGGATGTACTACATCAGCAGTAGTGTACTTGTACTTTCATGTTTTCATAGTCGCATATGTTCAACGTGTTGCCATACTGCACTGTAGTTGAATTTTGACCCAGTTCTTCCTAAGCACTGCAAAACACTACATCTCTATATCTAGTGATTCAGCACTGAGTGCTGTCAGGTTCACCCAGTCAGTATTTGACAATATCTGTGACATGTAATCTAGAAAGTCATTTATCCATGTTGGTAGGACGCCACAGTCTGATACAATAATAATTTATTACAGGGAAATGAACAAGGAGAAACACTGGGTAGACATTCCAATGAATTGACTCTACCCAAACATTATTCAAGTCATCGAGATTTACTGCCATACACCGATCTAATGCTATGGCTTAAGAGAGCAGACCAGACTAGTTTTACAAAACTGTTCAAGGTAAGTATATTGGTTTCCATCAGGAATTCTTAGAGATTGTAATTCAATTTATTGAGAGACAAACTTTTCAAAACACACAACTGTACCTAAAGAATTCTATCAGTATTCAGAAAAGAAAATTGTAAATTGTTTTGAGGAAAAAAGACATTTCAAAAATCAAAACTGAACTGTTTTGCTGTTATAAGAATTGCCATGACATTTCAAATGAGGATATTTACACATTAGCATAATGCTAAGTATATAGCAGCAAAATACAAGTGAAAGTATAAATCTTTCTCTTTTCTGCATGAAAGATTTGGAGGGCAAATCTTGTTGAAGAAAGTAGCTAATGATATGTACCTGTACAGCAATGAAGTGAGAATCACTCCAGCCACTATAAGACAATGCATTTTTAATTGTGCTGAACTTTAAGTTTAATGATGATAATTACAAGACCTAATTATCATAAAACTGTTCAACCCTTTTGAATATCAAAGCTTGATTGTTTCACTGCTAGATTTGCAGTACGGTGTATTGTGTTTGATAGTAAAGTGGGACCACTGTGTATTCATGGGGTAAAGCAGTTAACAATACTGTAGAAGCAGCAAGAAAAGTCTAGAAAGGAGTTAAATACAATGAGTGTGCAGTTTTGTACAATGTTCTTAGTACAGCTTTAAAATCTTTCTTTTGTTTCTCAAATGTAATCTTCCTCTGTGGGATTTGAACATGAAAGCTTTATTCAGGTACATCACAACTGAAAGGGTTTTAGGAAATTACTGAAAGGGTTACATGGTGTCCATGTAGAGTTGCAGGTAATGAAGCATACATGATTGTTGTACAGAATTGCAAGCCATACTCTCCTCATGTATTTCTTCAATGTGTTTTGATGTCTCTCTGATCACATTTTTTTCAAAAGTGAAAGTTTGCATTGTGTAAACTTCTGTTTTTCCCTTCTGAGTTATTGACTGCTGTCAATTTTCATTTGCTTGTAAATATAAATTGCCAATGGTAAAATTACCATCAATGCATATATTGACTTCATATCTTCACATTATACTTTTTGACATCTTCACTTAGAAAGATGTACATCCTGTCATTATCTGGAATTTGCTGCACCTTCTTCTGCTTTGAAGTATTTGTTTCTTCTTTGGAAACATTTTGTTTAGAGTTTGGATACCTTCGTTGCTTCAGTCACTAAGCCAAGTAAAACATTTTCTGTCATAAATATGACATTTTAACATAGCAAAGAAAATAAAAAAAATTATGTACCTGTCACAAGTGTTTGAAAGATAAAAGTATCTTATGCTGAATTTTGCTAGAAATAACATACATTATCAATAACTCTCAGTTAGATTTACACTCAGATTCCACTCCTGGTCAAATGTTGGATAAAATGACATGACATGGAAAACTGACATTATTCTCAAAATATTTCACTAATCATTGAAATATTTGTAAGGTCAATACAGAATCTCTTGCTGTGTGTATCATAGTAGTATTGACTATGACATAGAATTGCTGTTAAAGGTTAATGCATGTACTGGTTCAAATCAAGACTATTAAATCATGTTATTTACTCTGTTTCTTGAAACTCTCAGTTTCAAAAACATTTCACTAATCATCATTAAAACAGTGTACCGCACTTTCTGTTATCCTTGTACAGGGCAGTGTTGAGTCTCTCAACACACTAAGTATCATGATATCCTTACAACAACATAAAGTCTACCTTTTCACGTATTGTTACACACCATGAATTGCATCAATCAGCGTTGACTTCAAAAGAAATTGTTCTTGTAATTTCTTTATTCCACAACTTTTCAATGAGTTTAATTGAATCAATTAAAAGATCATAAAATTCAGGAGAAGTCAGTAAAATTCAGGAGAATTCAATTGTTTGTCAAGGACCTTGAAAACAAGTGGTCAAGCTAGTCAGCTGTATTACTCACTTTTTCATTGCGTCAAGATCTTCTCATTGTTTGCAATGAGAGTGCTTTTGTCAGGAAATGGCCAGAGGCCAGACAAACATGGCTAACAACATTGAATTGTTGTCAACTTTACATTGTGACTTTGACTATGAAAAATCAGTCAGTCTGTGATGAACATATGTTGCTGCCCATAAAATGGTCAAGTACATTTGGAAAATCACGTATAGTAGTCTGTATATGTTATCCTGTCAGTGTTAAAGCCATTGTGAAGTTCAAGCTTGATCTAACAAGTTCAAATCTACTGAAGAAAGAGCCATTTGTTGCTGATACTTTATAGAAATTTTACAGAAGTAGTTGAGAAATATTTTACAAGATCATTGAGCCAAATATCACATGATGAGCTGTTTAGTTGATTTTGTAAACTTGGTCCCAGACAAAACATTTTGTTTACATGGAAAGAAGCTATGCAAATATCATTCAAGTAAAAACATTTTTGACATGTACCAAAATTTTTTAAAATGATGAAAATTGTTGTCATAATTCAAGCCAGTTAAGTTGTGAATAACAATAAGTTGAAAAATTTGTAAGTTTGTTTTCTTACAAACCCTTTGGGTATTTTGAATATTGATGTTTCAGTCAGGTGGATGTCTGTATGTTAGGTAGCAACAGTAACAACACAAAACAGTGTTAGTCAAAGGAGTAGGATATTGTGCAAGGTGTATACCATCTGAATCACAATGCTGCTATTCTGGCTTCCACAGTGTTCGCAATATGTCCATGATAGAATGTAGGGTAAATGAGCAGTTGTAACAACATTGGTAGTAATATACTTACATGAATTTGACAGCACAGCTAGGAATATCAATCAGAGAGACGACATAAAAATCAGCCTACGCTGTAAAACACATTCATGAATGGCAGACAAAAGAAGGAAAGACAGGAGTTGAAACTGTTTTACATAATTAAATAGTACAGTTGTGTTAATAATACATGGGATTATCCTAGTGGCCACCAATTCAAAGCTGGCAATGTGTCAACAATCAATAGGAAAAGTCCTTATCAGTACTTGGCAAATAAGGACACTTTACATCGCAGATGTTGCTAGAGGGAAAGATTACAAACCATTTAACTAACACGCTGAAAAGCCATCAAAACTGAGAACTAGGTTTAGATTTTGAGCGTGAGAACTTTCCATTGTGGCATTGTGTAACTGTGGTGTAGCAACAAAGTATACTGTGAGAAATCTAATGTGATTACATCATCTACTGTAGGTTAATTTGGAGCGTTCACTCTTTGATGATTTCATTGTATCATTCTGACTATTTTACAGTGAGATGTTCAGTGTAATCCTAAATTTATTATAACAGTTGCATTTGTAAACATCTCTTCTTTCAAATGTTTATATTTTGATGTTTGGCACAATTGAAATATAAGGTAGCCTGAGCTTTTCAGACAGTTGTATATTAATATTTAATGAGTAATCTGTGTATGTATAGACCCTTGAGAATGGTCTATGGTGTCAGTAATTAGTGTGAGAACTGAGTGTCTTTGTTGTTGTTTAATCTGGTGACAACTAACTGTCTTGCTAATTAAGCCATACAATGATTCCACTTGTAATCTTTGAAACCCAAGTCCATCTCTGACTTTGAAAAGCTGAAGTCTTCTATCCCTGATTCTCACACTGACAGTGACTATTCAAATCATCTTAGTCCTTTTTTGTCCTTTGAAAGTTTTGTTGCACTGGAATTTGTTTAGAGGTAAAGCTGACAAAAAGTCTGCTCCCTCAATTATCTTGAAGACTAAAATATTCAGCAATGTGCAGGGGTTGAGCACCCACAACGGCTGAATCTTTCAGTGTTAACACCTGGTGGCTCGATATATAGAGAGAAAATTGATCACAGATGGCTATGTTTATCTGACCAATCAACATGGTATGGTGAGAAGGATTGTTTTTCCCAGTTTTGTAATATTTCCTGAATTTCAAAGTATGTCTGATTTGAGTACACATAGAACCAACAATCCCATTGTCATTGAATATGCTCACTTTGCCTGCACAGTGAAGCCATTATCAAAAGAATATTGTATGTTCCAATTACTTTGGAAAGGTCAGCCCAATTAAACACAACAGTATCCATACAAGACATGCTGCCAATAATTCTCTGTACATCACTGTTTTGTGTCCCCATGAACTATCAGCTATGGGTGTAAAATATTGGTATTTAACCATCAGAGACTTTTGAAGCAACACACTGACTCTGTACCTCACCTTTACAACAAGCCTCTCAACACCATCTATGACATTCACTGATGCAAATCTTGGGATGAAATCTAGTAACAATTTCCTACAAAAAATTGCAATTTTGTATATGTAAACTATCTGAAAAAGTGATTTTGAAACATCGTTCTGCTGAAAAGGTTTCAAAGGAAAGACATGATGTAGAATTTTAAGTTGTCCTATGCATTTTTTTTCGTCATTCTGTTCATCAATATAACTTTGTAAATGTAACTTCAAAATTACTTTAATTAAGCCCAGTCAAAATCATTAATTTGAAGGCTGGAATTGTATTTTGATCATCAGAAAGATTGAACCAGAGATGCAATATAAAAGACAGCCTGTAGATCCTTTGTGTACACATTATACGGTGTCTTGTCAAAATTTCTTACCTTCCTTACCCTGTTTAACCCTATTTCAAGTAAACTGGTCCACAATCACAACTGATAACAATGGGTTTGGGTCAAACCATGATGGTGGTGAAGGGGTTAAACTTTACAGTAATACATGCGTAGTAAATAATCACAACATACGTAAAGTAGAAATTCTGTGTGACATAGATAATGAATAAAAGTGCAACAATCTCCTACATAAAAAGCTGTATCTGATTGTTACTTCGTGAAGGTATATGCAACATCTCTAAGTAAGCTATATGACAGAGAGATCAGAGAGTTCTTTGAGAGTGCCAGAATGAGAGTTCAAGGCAAGGACAGAAGACTGTTTCCTCACAGAGATTCTAAAGATCGTCTGTCAGCAGGCGGGTCATCAGGGGAGCTTCATAAAGCTGGCAGTAAAGTATCAAGCAGAGCTTCGTCATTGCAAGATGTAACAGGCTCTGATCCTGACATCAGTGAAAGACAGAAGTTTGACAAGGTAGGTGTTGCTGTTGCTAGTTTTGTTGCAGGATTATATCCAAGTATGCCAGGGACAGGAAGACATGATGTTTCATTGAAGGTTGCTATCACACATCTCCATTGCAGATGTCATCTGATCAAATACACCATCTCTCATTTTGTTTGTATTTATGGTGAATACTTGTACTCACTAGATCCATTTGTACACTGACAGCATGTAATGTTACTCCAGTATGTTAACAAGGATAGCATATCTTGCAATGTTAATATCAGTTTGATAATACTGATGTACCATACTTAAGACTCAGCACCAGCATAGCAACTAGGATTGTGACATTAAACAGATTCTGTCTAGAAATGTGAAAGTCAAAATTTTGATTGCAAGTGACCATTATACACATATCGACTAGCCATAAGATTAACAGTGTATGTTTGTTGCCAGAGGGCCTGAGAGTTACGCCAAAACAGTCTGTTTCATCAGGCCGCATGCCGAGGGAAACGACTGTTTTGGGGTGACTCCCAGGTTCTAGGAAAAAAAATTTATGCTGTTACTCAAAAATGGCCAGCCAATATGCATTTTGTAACACACCTCATCCATCGATGTTCCCCAGTAATCATTACTCATCTCAGTCACAGACGACATTCACATCTTCTTCAAGCATTCTAGAATGTGTGCAAGCATGTAAAGCACTCACAAACTTCACAAGTCAACAGTTTCTGAACTGTTCACAGTTTTGGAAAATGTTGACTGGTAAATTGTTACAAGTATCAGTGTCAAAATGATGCATACCATGTGACCATAAATAAACAAATCATGATAGAGAATTAGGATGCTGTAAGTTACAATCCAAACTTGTTACCCTTTTAGGCAACATTTCCAAAACCATTAAACGTTAACCAGCTCTTTGCAAAGTATCGCATTCCACATGACTGTAAATTGACAAATCACAATAGAGATTACGAATATGGTTTGTTGTTATTTACAAAGTCTCTACTATTTTCAAACTTTTCAGCATATGTATCATCACTTTTCAGAGTTGCACTGGAAAAATTTATGGAAGTATATACCGTTGTGTTCTACACTCTTGTAATAATAATTGTAAGTCATCTCAGAATGAAGTATATAGTACAGATTTCTATCCAGAGATCATTGAACTTGGTGATAATGACAACCATTTTATTCTTTCACCATCAGATCTTCCAGAGAGTGCTTTGTGAATTAGAACCAGTGGTACAGGCAGAATATGAATTCATTGTCAAGTTTTTCCACCTTGGTGTTGACAGTAGCATACCAATACAACAAGTAAGTAAAAAACTCATAAAACATCTATAACCTTTCCTTACTTACCCTGAATAGCCAATCAGCAAGTGTGTCTACAAGGCATGCTGAGTGTGGGAGGGAATGGCCATCACCTAGCCTGGTAAAGAACAAGGGTTTTATCTGCTTCATGTAATAAATAAATATGAAATGAGATTTGTTGATGTTGATGTTACAGCATATGTGTTGTATTTCATTACAGACAGATGACAAGCAAACAGAGTTCACAGATGGTATGAGGATGGCTAAAAGTAGGAAACCAACAGAGTAAGTAACCATGACTACTGTACCATCTTTCATTATGTCTCCTCCAACTGTCAATGCTCTGCAGTTGTACATTTTACACACAGTTGTGTACATGTACACAAGTACTCTACACAAACACACCTTACACACTTTGACAAAAGCATACATAAACTGCTTTGTCTTCAAGATGACTCTGATATGTATATCTAACAGTGTTATGGTGGCTTTGACAATGACAATTAGCCATTTTGTCTTCATCAGACACTTCTGAAATCATGCATTGTAATTGCTTATAAAATACCATGTGCTTTGGAATTGTAAAGTTCATTACAAAACTTGGTTGCTACCATTAATTCATCATTGCAGGGTCATTCCGTACTGTGATCTTTGTCAATATTCTGCCATTAACAATCATAACTCTATAATAAACTCTGAAGCACAAATAGTTCACAATGTTTGCCATGAAAATGTGTCAATAAATTCTTAGAAAGAAATCAGAGTTGCTACATGATTGTTTAATAAAGTTAATCTTATTTTCCATTCAAAATCTAATGATGTCATTTATTTTCAAAATTTTCTTGCAGGAAAAAGGTAAACAATGAAGTGAGGTGAGTTGGAATATAGATTATCCTACGATGACTCAGATTTATTTTCAGTTGGCAGACAAGACAATTAAACTAGTATTAAACTAGTATTTCACACTGCAGTAAGAAGTATAAACATGAGAGTACATGTACTGCCATTCAAATGAAACTCAAAATGGTTTTTCCAGTTTCAATATTGATAAAATCACCAACTATTGAAATGGGAAGTATCAGACAAGAGTTCCAATGGAGAGTTTGTAAAATGTCATTTGGATATGTTGACAAGCTATTCATCCACTGAATTCTCTACAGCTTGTCCAGAGCAGTAATGTCAATTGCTATCAATGTTTTGATTTACTTTACAAATTCATTATTATGTTTGTGTCATGATATTCTATTACATACTCTCTACAATTTCATTTTTCACAGTGATTCAATTTTTACCAACTATACAGGCAATTTTTGAAACAGTCACCCATGATATGTACATGTAAGACTCCAGGGTTCATAAAATCTCACATTTCTGATTTTCTTGCAGGCATATGATGGCAGAATTATTCCAGAACTTAGAGGCAGAGTTTGGTAGTTTTATTGCCTTTGCTGACAAATTAGATAGCTTGTAAGTATATCAGTCTGCTTCAATACAATATTATTATTAAAAAACCATGTGAAGGTCAATTTGTCACTCTGATGGAAGTTATTTCCGAGTTGCAGTTTTACTTTTATTGACATTGTGATGTTTGTTGATCTCTCTTTCCTTGATGGTGTTAGAGGATTTCTGCCGAAGCAATGTGCCATTGAAAAAACACTAATAAGTCTTTCAACTTTGGAAATATCTATCAAGCTAAATTGGTCAGTGATGAAATTGGTGATTTAAATGTATCTGAATAAATCACTTCAAAAATCATTCTCTGCAGCAAATCATCTGAACCGAGGCTAGTCTATGATTATGATAAAGTTAAACAGTGCTAGAATTTCTTCATCCAGATGTTAACATATGCCTGTATTGGATTGTTACTCACGTTCAGATTTAAGGTTAATATAAGGAGACCCTTCAGACTGTATTTGTTGGATACTACTAGTATCATGATGTTTTTTGTCATATCTTGGTCACAAATTACTATCATCATAATTTTCAAATCTCTTGTAGTAACTCCATGTACATGTTGGTGCGTATTGGTCACGAAGTGATGGTTGTTCAGGACAGAGAAACCAGTCTGTTTCTGAACGTGGTGCTAGCCAATGCGTCAGTACAGGTCAAGAGAATGTTTGATAAATTCATTGTAAGTATGAACCTAGTAAAAGTAGCAAACGTTTTTCTGTGAGCTGCGCTATTCTGTAGATTTTCATTTCATGGAGTAATATTGAAAATTTTCCAGTGTATGGAATATCATCAACTGCAAACATGACAGTAAATAATAGTTGTCTGACTGTGTAAAGGAATTGTCTGTTGATTTGGTGATACTACCTCTTCAGGATGGATAACATTTTGCCTGCTATTCAGCATAGACTATGCATATGAAGTTATATGTCTATGTAGAATGGCAGTCAACAGTGTACTTGTGGTTTGGTTTTATGAGAAAATGATGCATCTTTATTTTCACTCTTTGACAGCGGCAAACTGTCAAAGCAGAACATGAAACATTGATCAAAGCCATAATTCTTGAAAACTGTCCATGATTTTGGCTATCAAACACAATCATTCAATGATGATGTATTTGTTGCCCCACAATATTTAAATCCACACTTCTGTTTGATGAATGGGACACAGATTGTAGCCAGGTTTTGCATACTCAGAATACCTATCAGAAATTCATGGTATTTATTGAGTTAAGTGACATCCACAATTTGTTTAGTTAATATTTTCAATATAATCTCTGGTTTGATATTGTACAGCAAAATCAAATCCGTGCAATAGAGGAAACTAAAGTTTCAAAGAAGAGCAAATGTGGAATAATATCATTTGTATACAAGTTTGAGGTGAGTATTTCTTCTCTAGTTATTAATTCACCTACATTTCTAATGTCAGCTCATGAGGGCGTTCTACCTCATCTTTCATCACTGTGAACTTGTACAAGTGTGTTTTAGATATAGAGATAGTTCTGTCAAAGTTGACGTTGTTAGGGGTTTTCGATATTTCTAATTTTTGACAAAGTTCATCAGTGATTTGTTTTCATAGTTTTATCCGTGATTTTTAACTTTACTTTATCAAAATGCAATGTAAAATGTTTGAAGTATTACGATTAGACCAACAACCCTGAACAAAATTGTCTTAAAACTTGAAAACATCAACACAAATTTTTGTCTATCACGTACTGTGAATTTCCAATCAAATCCATTTTACAATCTAACCATGCTTATTTGATGTAAGGTTTTTACCATTTATATGTAGACTTGACACAGTTCATTGATTCAATCTCAAATCATTGATATGTAGACTTGACACAGTTCACTGATTCAATCTCAAATATTGATATGTAGACTTGACACAGTTCACTGATTCAATCTCAAATCATTGATATGTAGACTTGACACAGTTCACTGATTCAATCTCAAATCATTGATATGTAGACTTGACACAGTTCACTGATTCAATCTTAAATCATTGATATGTAGACGTGACACAGTTCACTGATTCAATCTCAAATCATTGATATGTAGACGTGACACAGTTCACTGATTCAATCTTAAATCATTGATATGTAGACTTGACACAGTTCACTGATTCAATCTCAAATCATTGATATGTAGACTTGACACAGTTCACTGATTCAATCTCAAATCATTGATATGTAGACGTGACACAGTTCACTGATTCAATCTCAAATCATTGATATGTAGACTTGACACAGTTCACTGATTCAATCTCAAATCATTGATATGTAGACTTGACACAGTTCACTGATTCAATCTCAAATCATTGATATGTAGACTTGACACAGTTCACTGATTCAATCTCAAATCATTGATATGTAGACTTGACACAGTTCACTGATTCAATCTCAAATCATTGATATGTAGACTTGACACAGTTCACTGATTCAATCTCAAATCATTGATATGTAGACTTGACACAGTTCACTGATTCAATCTCAAATCAGGAGTTTGCAGATCAAGCTGAAAACATCTTCAAAGGATCTGAAAGACGTGGTGATTTAGACAAAGCATACACCAAACTAGTGCAAGCAATTTATGAATCTATTGAGAGAGTAGCTATTGAACACCAGAAAACACCCAGAGATGTTGTCATGTTTGGTAAGTTGTCAAAATTCAATAAGGAATGCTTTTTATGTTTGGAAATCATTTTTACCATCTTCCTTTCATCTATTAAGACATGCCTTCCTTTTAAGTTTTATGAATGGATAAACACTAAACTTGAATTGTAAGTCAACAAGTGTTACCAAAAAATCCAAAGAACAACTTCACAAATGCAGCTATGAAATCTGTGTGCTTTATCAGTTTACAGACATGATAAGGTAACTTTGAACATATCCTGCCAGTGATAGCTTTTCAGATGCATTGTGACAGATAAACAGAACAAGATGTCACAGACTCATAACTTTATCTTTCTAATGTTCAACTCATCTTAGTAAAGTTTCTCTTCTTTATTTTCTCTTTTCAGAAAATTTCCACCATCTATTTGGTAAGTATGAGAAGTTTTCAGGTATAACAGTAATGTAATTTGGATATTAGCAAGTACTCTGACTCTTGAAAGTGTGAGTGACTTAAAATAATTCTGATCAATTTCTAGAATTCATAGAAATTGACTGTCATTCATTTGAAAGCTAATAAAATCATTGTACCTTTCCCTGCAAAGCAAGGAAGTCAGACAAGAGGATGGACTGAAGGACCAGAGCAGAAAAACATTTAGATCATCATAAATACTGAGAGATGATTGAATGGACCAGGAGGAAGAAAGGTTGAAAAATTTTCCGTCAACAAAGATTTGATAAAGGTGTAAAGAGAATATTCTATTGTTTTGTTCATAGCCACTTTGTCTAGATTGAAGATATCTCACCTAGAAAATGAGAAGAAAGAAGCCAAGCAGAAATATTCAGATCATTTGCAATCCTATGTGACGACGTTCCTTGGTAGACCCTTGGAAAAACTCAATGTAAGTCAATGTTCCCAATATTAAGTATGACAGTATAGCTTTCATTTAAGCCTTTACAATCATCATGGTAAAGGTGATGTACATGTTATATTTGATAGTCCAAGGGTTTTGTTCACAATATTGTAAAATGCAGACACAGTATACACCATAAATTATTTCAAGAATTATACATCTACAGTTGTTCTGACTTTTATCACTGTAACACAACACTCACTTCAAAAATAAATATTTAATGCGAATAAAGCAGTAAATGTTACTATGACCAAGTGGCAACTTTACTTTTTCCAAGTTTGGCCTCAGTGACTGATTGTTACTGCTACGATGCACCAGTACATGTCTTGTTTGCTACAAATACAGCTTTGTGGATGCCCTTACAAGTTAAAAAAACAAGAAATGATATGTAACTCTGCTTTGTTGAAAAATAAGATCTAAGTAATCACAATCTTATATTTTTGTTTTGTCTGCTGTAAATCAATACATATAGATTAGTACCATACAGCTTGAGAAAGATTTGTCCACACCCTTCAGCCACTGTTGAACTGAGGTCAGTGTAAAGTAATAGTGTGTGAATGTCACATACTGATGTTACAAAGACACAGATGTGCAGTGGGTGTAGGTTGCCTCACACAAATCCTTGCCTGAAACCAACTTACTCACTTTAATCTGATTTGACATTATCAAACGCTGACTTTTCTGCTAACAGTGTAACAGACAAACACTTAGTGCCATTTCCAAGACAATTTACAACAAATCCTGTGACAGATTTACTAATTTTGGTTATACTGTAATTCACCATTCTGTTTGCAGAATTTCTTTGAAGGCATAGAGGCCCGTGTTGCACAAGGTGTTAAAGCAGAGGAAGTTGGATATCAGTTAGCTTTCAGTAAACAAGAATTGAGAAAAGTTATCAAAGAATATCCCGGCAAAGAGGCAAGTGTACTCTCCTGTGTTGTCTATTAAAGTGCTACTCAATATTTCATTCAAGACAAACTACAACTTGCTTTCATTTTTGTGAACTCTCCAAGCAATTGACCGAGAGATACACTCGATGCGTCAGCTTAATGTTTATGTTATTCAATTTTTTCATCAGATTTGAAAATGATACATGCAGGTGTCAAAACAGACAAGATTTTGTGAGATATTTTCAGCAGAATATAGAATTGGTAG
The DNA here is from genome assembly GCF_041260155.1 of Ptychodera flava. Lineage (NCBI taxonomy): Eukaryota > Metazoa > Hemichordata > Enteropneusta > Ptychoderidae > Ptychodera > Ptychodera flava. Next base: position 3,991,965 of record NC_091931.1, on the reverse strand, counting down.
TGTACCAAGTGTATTTCTTGTACATAGTATTCAAGTTCCACACATATGCAGCCACTTTTAGGGATGTTTCAAAAAAAACTGGTTTCAATTTAATGAACATCACTCAAAATGCAATATAATATTGTCAACTGGTTTGTCTTGACAGGTGAAGAAAGGACTTGATCACTTGTACAGAAAAGTTGAGAAGACATTGTGTGATGAAGAAAATCTACTACAGGTAAGTAAACTTTGCCAGTGAAATTCATATTTGCTGATCAGAGGTGAGCAAGTCTATTTAGTTCTTGATGTCACAGGGTCAGTATCAGTGGAAGTCTATTGGTCCTGAGTAGTCAAGTGTACTAAAGCTGAAGTCTAGTTTGCTAATCCTGTAGAGTAATTTGCTAGTCTTGAAGTCTAGTTTGCTAATACTGTATGGTAATTTGCTAGTCCTGAAGCAGTTTTCAAATCCTGTAGTGTAACTTGCTCAGTCCTGTGTACCTTCTTTGTTTCACAAGTGTATGACTTTTCTGTGGCCTTTCAGACGTGTTGAATGACAATTTTCTGGTTTCATTACATAATCTAGCGACGCTAGATCTTTTAGTTGTACTGGGACTTTGAACTTATTGAATATCTCTCCATTGCTGATAAATCTCGTAAAGAACGATTGAATGTTGAAAACATCTTGGATGTCTTGTACATTATGAGATAATGCTATCGGAAATAATCTTTTTTATGATTCACACCAATTAGCCGCCATTTAGGTCTCATTAACAACAAATTGGTATATTGCAGTGTGATAAGCAAGCCACGCTCACAGGTTAGGCATTTTCATGTAGACTGCAGTGTTTTGAGCTTGAGGCTTTCCTTGTTTCTATTCTCTGCAGACAAATCTTTGGATCAATTAAATGTCATTTCTTGATTTGTTTCAGGTTGTTTGGCATTCAATGCAGGATGAATTCATTCGTCAGTACAAATATTTTGAAGGAATCATAGAACAGTGTTATCCAGGTGCTAACATTACACTGGAATTCACCATCGATGAAGTTCTCCAATTTTTCTCGGATATCGCCCTTTCCCATTGATATGTGTAACAAAACCATTCACCATCAGAATTGTCTGACCAGAACTTATCAAAAGGAGAAGACAGACATTCCAACATTTTAGGAAATGGATATTATGACGTCTCCATAGTGCTAATGTTGTGAGCCTCTATGCATGTGGAACATATTTCTGTCTCAGTTGATGTTGTCATGCCGATGTGAAATTGAACAAGAGAAACAATGACTGCCATCTCGCTGACCTGCATATTGTGACTATGCTCTAACTTTCTACTTGTCAACTAAACAAGAAAAAAATTACATCTGAGAAATGCTAATCTAGAACTCCATTGATAAGACAAAATTAGTCTCACATTGGACATATACTTATATGCTTCAAGCTTGCAAGAATTGTGCAATTTAATTATCTCAGTATACATTTTTTAGCATCATGTATGAAACGTCAAATATTGCAAATAAACAACTTCAAATACCAATCATTATATGTTCCTTATTAGTAAATATCAACAGAAAATTGACTTCTCATAAACCACTACATGCCATATATCACTGTAAAGTCTTGGGAACCCAAAATTGGATCTAGTGTTATGGACAGTAAGGGTGAATCATGGTATTTACATGATAACGAAACAAGTGTATATCAATTACGGGAAAGTTCCATTAACTTAGGAATACCCTACTTCCCTACTTAGTTATCAGAAGATCAATTTCACAGACCTGCCTTTCCAACAATGGCACTACAGTGACACCAGCTGGATAAGATAAATATAACAATGGAACATTCACACCTTGGGGGGATTAAAAGTCTTCTGTTTGTCACCCGAGTTGGTCAGGCAAGGACCCGCCCGGTTTCAGGTAAGGACCCGCCCGGTTTCAGGTACCATGCAAGTTAATGCAGTCTTTCCCTAATGTATAGATATACTTTCCACTTATGGCAAATAACTTGTGATACATGATTGTATCAACCGCAGTGCATACTGATTCATACTGTACATTATTCCAAAACTTTACAACTATCTGCAACAGCATCATTCGGCTGATTCACTGTCATCAACAAACTGGCAATGAACTGTATTAAATACTTGAAAATGATGAAGGCTGTGCGACACGTGGCAAAGTTTATTGGATTAAGGATCCTAGCTTGTATTATAGAACACCATCACAGTTTTATAGGCATATCCAATCTGGACTGCTGACAGTTTATCACATTTATTCTCGACTACTAACTGTTTATCACATCAAGTCTGGACTACTGACTTTTTATCACATCCATTCTGGACTACTGACTTTTTATCACATCCATTCTGGACTACTGACTTTTTACTGACTCTTTATAATACCCAGTCTTGACTACTAACTGTTTCACATCCATTCTGGACTACTGACTGTTTATCACATCCATTCTGGACTACTGACTGTTTATCACATCCATTCTGGACTACTGACTGTTTATCACATCCATTCTGGACTACTGACTGTTTATCACATCCATTCTGGACTACTGACTGTTTATCACATCCATTCTGGACTACTGACTGTTTATCACATCCATTCTGGACTACTGACTGTTTATCACATCCAGTCTGGACTACTGACTGTTTATCACATCCATTCTGGACTACTGACTGTTTATCAAATCCATTCTGGACTGCTGACTGTTTATCACATCCATTCTGGACTGCTGACTGTTTATCACATCCAGTCCGGACTGCTGACTGTTTATCACATCCTTTAGGGACTACTGACTGTTTATCACATCCAGTCTGGACTTCTGACTGTTTATCACATCCATTCTGGACTACTGACTGTTTATCACATCCATTCTGGACTACTGACTGTTTATCACATCCATTCTGGACTACTGACTGTTTATCACATCCATTCTGGACTACTGACTGTTTATCACATCCAGTCTGGACTACTGACTGTTTATCACATCCATTCTGGACTACTGACTGTTTATCAAATCCATTCTGGACTGCTGACTGTTTCTCACATCCATTCTGGACTGCTGACTGTTTTATCACATCCAGTCCGGACTGCTGACTGTTTATCACATCCATTCTGGACTACTGACTGTTTATCACATCCATTCTGGACTACTGACTGTTTATCACATCCATTCTGGACTACTGACTGTTTATCACATCCATTCTGGACTACTGACTGTTTATCACATCCATTCTGGACTTCTGACTGTTTATCACATCCAGTCTGGACTACTGACTGTTTATCACATCCATTCTGGACTACTGACTGTTTATCATATCCATTCTGGACTACTGACTGTTTATCGCATCCATTCCGGACTACTGACTGTTTATCATATCCATTCTGGACTACTGACTGTTTATCACATCCATTCCGGACTACTGACTGTTTATCACATCCATTCTGGACTACTGACTGTTTATCGCATCCATTCTGGACTGCTGACTGTTTATCGCATCCATTCTGGACTACTGACTGTTTACCACATCCATTCTGGACTACTGACTGTTTATCACATCCATTCTGGACTACTGACTGTTTATCATATCCAGTCTGGACTACTGACTGTTTACCACATCCATTCTGGACTACTGACTGTTTATCACATCCATTCTGGACTACTGACTTTATCAAATCCATTCTGGACTACTGACTGTTTATCACATCCATTCTGGACTACTGACTGTTTATCACATCCATTCTGGACTACTGACTTTATCAAATCCATTCTGGACTACTGACTGTTTATCACATCCATTCTGGACTACTGACTGTTTATCACATCCATTCTGGACTACTGACTGTTTATCACATCCATTCTGGACTACTGACTGTTTACACATCCATTCTGGACTACTGACTGTTTATCACATCCATTCTGGACTACTGACTGTTTATCAAATCCATTCTGGACTACTGACTGTTATCGCATCCATTCTGGACTACTGACTGTTTATCACATCCATTCTGGACTACTGACTGTTTATCACATCCATTCTGGACTACTGACTGTTTATCACATCCATCCGGACTACTGACTGTTTATCACATCCATTCCGGACTACTGACTGTTTATCGTATCCATTCCAGACTACTGACTGTTTATCGCATCCATTCTGGACTGCTGACTGTTTATCGCATCCATTCTGGACTACTGACTGTTTACCACATCCTTTCTGGACTACTGACTGTTTATCACATCCATTCTGGACTACCGACTGTTTATCATATCCAGTCTGGACTACTGACTGTTTACCACATCCATTCTGGACTACTGACTGTTTATCACATCCATTCTGGACTACTGACTGTTTATCACATCCATTCTGGACTACTGACTGTATATCACATCCAGTCTGGACTACTGACTTTATCAAATCCATTCTGGACTACTGACTGTTTATCACATCCATTCTGGACTACTGACTGTTTATCACATCCATTCTGGACTACTGACTGTTTATCACATCCATTCTGGACTACTGACTGTTTATCACATCCATTCTGGACTACTGACTGTTTATCACATCCATTCTGGACTACTGACTGTTTATCACATCCATTCTGGACTACTGACTGTTTATCACATCCATTCTGGACTACTGACTGTTTATCACATCCATTCTGGACTACTGACTGTTTATCACATCCATTCTGGACTACTGACTGTTTATCGCATCCATTTGGACTACTGACTGTTTATCGCATCCATTTTGGACTACTGACTGTTTATCACATCCATTCTGGACTACTGACTGTTTATCGCATCCATTCTGGACTACTGACTGTTTATCACATCCAATCTGGACTACTGACTGTTTATCGCATCCATTCTGGACTACTGACTGTTTCTCACATCCATTCTGGACAACTGACTGTTTCTCGCATCCATTCTGGACTACTGACTGTTTATCACATCCATTCTGGACTACTGACTGTTTATCGCATCCATTCTGGACTACTGACTGCTTATCATATACATTCTGGACTACTGACTGTTTATCGCATCCATTCTGGACTACTGACTGCTTATCACATCCATTCTGGACTACTGACTGTTTATCACATCCATTCTGGACTACTGACTGTTTATCACATCCATTCTGGACTACTGACTGTTTATCACATCCATTCTGGACTACTGACTGTTTATCACATCCATTCTGGACTACTGACTGTTTATCATATCCATTCTGGACTACTGACTGTTTATCACATCCATTCTGGACTACTGACTGTTTATCACATCCATTCTGGACTACTGACTGTTTATCACATCCATTCTGGACTACTGACTGTTTATCACATCCATTCTGGACTACTGACTGTTTATCACATCCTTTCTGGACTACTGACTGTTTATCACATCCATTCTGGACTACTGACTGTTTATCACATCCATTCTGGACTACTGACTGTTTATCACATCCAATCTGGACTACTGACTGTTTATCGCATCCATTCTGGACTACTGACTGTTTCTCACATCCATCTGGACAACTGACTGTTTCTCGCATCCATTCTGGACTACTGACTGTTTTCACATCCATTCTGGACTACTGACTGTTTATCGCATCCATTCTGGACTACTGACTGCTTATCACATACATTCTGGACTACTGACTGTTTATCGCATCCATTCTGGACTACTGACTGTTTATCACATCCATTCTGGACTACTGACTGTTTATCACATCCATTCTGGACTACTGACTGTTTATCACATCCATTCTGGACTACTGACTGTTTATCACATCCATTCTGGACTACTGACTGTTTATCACATCCATTCTGGACTACTGACTGTTTATCACATCCATTCTGGACTACTGACTGTTTATCACATCCATTCTGGACTACTGACTGTTTATCACATCCAATCTGGACTACTGACTGTTTATCATATCCTTTCTGGACTACTGACTGTTTATCACATCCATTCTGGACTACTGACTGTTTATCACATCCATTCTGGACTACTGACTGTTTATCACATCCATTCTGGACTACTGACTGTTTATCACATCCATTCTGGACTACTGACTGTTTATCACATCCATTCTGGACTACTGACTGTTTATCACATCCATTCTGGACTACTGACTGTTTATCACATCCATTCTGGACTACTGACTGTTTATCACATCCATTCTGGACTACTGACTGTTTATCACATCCATTCTGGACTACTGACTGTTTATCACATCCATTCTGGACTACTGACTCTTTATCATATCCTTTCTGGACTACTGATTGTCTATATCATAGGCTCATCGAGTTTGGACTTTCACTGTTAATCATCTTTTCAGTGTTGCTAGTTGATTCTCAAAAGAGGACATTTTGTTGCTGAAGAAAACTGAAAACTGACATAGTAAACATAAAATGTAGCCCTCACCAAAACTTGGCTCAATGTGTAACCCAAGGAAATAACAATGTACAGATATGTGCTTGGAGTGTTAGGAAAGTGGCAAGTTCAACCAAAGATGTTTATGAGTGTGTGATACTGCAGGTACTCAAGTATGTTAAGGCATTGGTAGCTGTACTGGGCATACCTGAACATTTTATTATTTCAAGGGATATCGTCAGATTTGTTTGAAATTTGGTCAGTTTGTTATTTTTGTTAAATTATAACATCATAATGTGACAGAGTCAAAATTTATACATTTAAAAAGTAAAATTTCAACTTCTTTAATTTGAAATATTTGTATCTTTCTGCATATTCAGAGAGTAATTGCCATTTATCATAAGTGACACATTGCCCGGAATGAAATAATTTGACATATGTCATTGAAAATGTCCATGAAATGTAAAAATACTATAGGATATTTTAGGTTTTGGAAGAAACACTTACTGAAATTTAATAATTTTGAATTAGTAGGTCTAATTGTTACAAGAGCCAACTCCATGCTATCATACATGAACTTTCAATTTAGTTGAAATAGGTTTTTGCTTGGCAGTAGAAATATTGTTTTCATATGTTATATTTGTGTTATATATAGTCTGTTAATCACGTGACTTGACCGAAATCTAAAGATTTGCACACGTTTCGTTTCTACATACAGAAACAAATTGTTGCTAACTTTCAAGGCATTTCGATTTTAACTAAATAAAACAAGTGAATCCTTTTTGTAGGGTGAGGCAGGCGCCACACAAGACTGGAATATAAACGGGTGACTTTCCATATCTTTGCGAGGAAACTATAAAAATATTCATCGTAATGAGTCAATTGTTCTTGTTCTCCAGTCATGATTTTATTCACCTCTTTTGAAAAAAAGCTTGCTATTAAATCCGATATACATCGAAGGGAGAAACACACGCACGATGGATTTTTTATCGACCATGCAATCATAAGAAATGAAGAGGCAATTGAATACATCTGTTATTAGCACAAATAAACTGTAATAATTGCCTGAAAGTGTGGCCGAACAGAGGACTTAGTTAAAATAAATATAAATAAATCAGTATTTTAGTGTTCCAGTTCCTTGCCACTTACAATATATCTCAGACGTCCGATGAACGTATATAACCAGAATCCTCCAGTCAACACCACCTTGAATAGAAGTCGTTCCATAGGGCCCCGAAATCCAACTGAAGACAATCCCAACTTACTCAATCGCTCGCCTCAGTAAAGCTGGTATTCATAGCTATGGATTGGCGGATTTGTATTAAGTCTTATCACACAATCGTACTTTCATGAGGCGTTACGTCCTATCAGTGCGATGGAAGACTGCATCGAGGAAAATATATAAGACCGACTTTGAGAACTAAATTATTGTAAGTTACAAAGAAACGTGTAAAATGAAGGAAAATGTTGAAGAAAATGAATAATGGATATAAGCTTACTGAACAAAAATGAATTCTTCTCAGTGCAAGCCCAGCACATTGAGCAACTGGTGGGCCACTATAGCCAGACTGTGTACAGTGTGATGCTGTGTACATGTCAAGGTCTATCGGGAAAAATACTCGTATTTATAGCAATTTATCACGTAGAGCAGCTCTATTTGGTGTAACTTTTGATTGATTTACCGCCGCACTGCTTTTAAGAACTCTTGTTCCACTCTGAATATTATGCCGAAATGCAGAGTGTTCATCTTGTGCATATTTGCATAATTGCAACTGAATTTCAGTTCATACTAAGAAATTGCTTTACATAAAATTGTATAACAAAGAGTTGAGTAAACATATAATCGTTTTATGAAATAAAGTGAAATAAAAAAATAATAAAAATGGGAGAAAATATCAAAAATGTCACACAGTTGTTGTCCTAAAATTCCCGTATTTTACTGGTACTATCCTGCACCCTGCGTGTAGCTCATACACATTACTGGTGCTAACCAGCAAAGGGAGTGGTAGGGCTACGGATCCGCAGCAAGGTTTAGTGTTGCTCATAAACATATGAACGAAAAAAAAATAATGTACTGTATTCTCGTATACGTGTATATCATGATTTCTCAGTGCAGATAGTTTGACTACAAGGAGATCGGCTATCGTCGCATTATTTCACTGTACTGGTTCGGGTCTGTGGTGATGTCTAGAGGTGGACTATCAAAATATTACAAATCGTGACAGTAATCGCTAGCTTGTAAGTACTGAAACTTGAGGAGAAAAGTAATTTCTATTATTTTTTGAAATCTAAAATTGATATCCACTCTATTATATGGGGTAAACACTGAGAATCCTGGTCATATCTTAGGCCTACATTTCAAATATCCTAAAATCTGAGATGACCGCTTTTCTTTTCCAAACCCTTTCGCTGATAATAACCCATATGCATAGTTTTATTCACATTCAAAGAGCGCACAAGTTAGTTATAGCTCAAATAGTACGTACGATTTTTTCGTACGTGCAAGCGGCAACTATTGTGACGCCAATCTTATTGAGCAACGCTGTTGCAGTTTTCCTGCACTTTTCACTTTAGAAGATTTTCCTGCACTTTCTTAAATGTTTAACTATGATTAAAAATATTACACACGGTTTTTCTGCCCACGTAACCGTGATTTACATCACAATCCTCGTCTATACCTCTTAGATTTCACTTAATATACCAATCAGAAAACAGAAGAGTCTGGCGGAATACGAAATTTCCGAGGGCGCGATTGTATTCATCGGGTTTTCCGCGAAGCGCGTTTCGCAACCATGGCAGCGATTATTCCATTTCTTCATGACGACAGAATTCTCTTTCTTAGGGTCGATGATTCTATAGATCACTTCACAGTTTTTCAAGATGACGCTTCCTAAACTTCCGAGTTCTTACACAACGCGGTGACAAAACTGAAAATGCCTGCCATTGAACCGATGAAACTACTGGTGCTATTAGCGATATACTTCAAGAATACAGTATACCCTATCCTCAATCACATACCAGTAGTGGGGATATTTGTGAACATTTTTGGAAGGATTTTCTTGCTGTATTTGCTGTTTCTGTTGTTCGTGGTGCGCGTCGTCAGAGATGTCTGCAACTTTGGTCTCCGTGTCATCTCAGGATGCGTCTTGCTTACGTTCTTGCCGGTTTACATTCCGATGTGGATTGTGACTCGACTGCTGTTTGCAGCAATCACCGTAGTGATGGGTGATTTTGCAAATGAACACGTGAGCAACGGACCCATGCCACTGTTAAGACTGATCGCCCACAACTTGCCCGTGATTGGTCCAATGTTTGTCTCAGCGGAGGAAATTGTTTTGGGTCTGGTGAATATTCCAGACAGCATTGTAAGAGCTATCGAAACCACACTGGAACACGTTAAAACAGAAGTAAATGCAATTTCTGATGACGTCAACAGCTCTCCTTCCAACCTTCTCGCAAGTAGAGACGTGTCAAATGGTAAACCGACGACCGGTGGTGTTATGAAAGAACAAAACGATGCGGGAAGAGAGTCAAGATACGACGACCAATCCGAACTGTGCCGTGATGACGAATCTACTAGTTCTACTGAAAGCTATGCTATGAGACTTTTGAAAATGCTAGTATACATTCTCAATTTATTTGACACGATAATCAGACTTCCCTCCAATGTAGTGACTTATTATCATCGCCTCCAAGAGACCTACGTCAGTTGTCAGAGAATGTACAACTGTCGACGTACAGTCATTGACAAAATCAATGGTTTTAAGGACAGACTGGCCAAAGTGAATTCTAACGTCGCCGATCAAACCGACAAAATCAAGGAGATGCAATCTTTTGTTGGCAATAGTCATCCTGGAATCTTCAAGCAAGACGAAGAACTTGCTGGCCATATGCAAATACTGGACAAAAACGTAGCCCGCGCTTCTGCCCTATGTGACCGTTTGAAAGGTGAAATGAAAAAGGTACGAACTGAGTATCGCGAAGTGGAACTGACAACCAAGGGTGACGTCAGAAAACTTCTATCAAAGGTTGAGAAACTTGTGGAAATGTACGAAAAAGCCCAAAATCGCCATGGCATCAACGTACAGTCACCACGGATGAATGGAGAAACACCACACCTCGAGGAAAGCGGTAGAGTTCCAGCGACAAGCACGAACACTACAGGTAACCAGGACAATAGGTCAAAATCTGAAAGTGAGGCTGTGGTTCCGCTGCATGTACAGTTACAGAGGAACGCTGTCAGGCGTTACAATGCAAATTCAAGTTTTTCATTCCCCGGAGTAGGTTTCTTAATGCGTTGGCTGTACAATATTGATTGAAGTCAAAACGACAGTCTAATCAACTTATTGACGGTATTTTACCTACAACGAAGCATTTGTGCCAATCTGACCGAGGACTGTTGTCTTGGAAACCGCTCTCTAGAACAGAATAACAATTGAAGTTCAGCCTTGGAGCAATGACTGGCAAACTCTCAGGATGGCCCTAGTTCAATTGACATGTGACCATACTAAACTTGGAACACTGACGACAATGCCACAACGCGCAACGCATGTACATACCGATAACTCTTAAATTCAGCAATAAAGCATACTGGAAACATCACAAAGGACAGAGACAGCAGTGAGAGCAGTTATCGTTACAGCTTACTGTCTTGTTGTGAACAAGTCCATCTATGTTCAACACTGTTTTCAAGCTTACAAGCCCAATATTGGCCTGTGCCATCTCGACAGTCAAGAAGTGTGCACCTGTTGCTCTGTATGCAAATTGATGTTCATTCACCAACATCATTGCCAAAACACGTGCAAAGTCGTCTCAGTATGCAGACATGGTAACCATATCTCAAGTCAACGATATTGTGATGATGATTTCCATTCTTTGCCGACCAGACGTACAAATGTTTTCATCATTGCCATCTTGTATCTATATGGAGAACTAACACTGACCTGTCACAGGGTTTTCACAAATCGCGTAAGGATGTTACATATTGCTCATTGAGATAGACTGCGTATATTTCAATGCAAAATGCAAGTAATAAAGCAGTTGTATAGCTACAAGTGTGATATGTGCGTGCACTGTAATGGGAGGGACATTCGGCATACAGAGTTTGACAGATAACAAAACGTGCTGTAACGACATAGTGATAAATAAGCGGTTCATAAGTTGATTATCAGGAAGAATATTTCGGGGATTTAAAATCAATATAGTCCTGGCAGTGTTGATCAGACACCACCTTTCTTCAAGCGAGCGCGATTGCATTATATATATATATATATATATATATATATATATATATATATATATATATATATATATATATATATATATATATATATATGCCGGAAAAATACTAAAATTTCATCTCTACAACGTTGAGCCACTGGACTCACTCGTCAGGAGTTGTAACATTATCTCCAGCAACCCTTCTATATTCCGCTCTATTTTGGCATTGAGCACTTTGTATCGGATCAGTCGAACTACAGATTTCGTACACTTCGCTCCAGCTTAAACACTTAATTGTCGAGCACTGTACGATTGTACGCCTTTGAAAATATTCAACACTGGCTACTCCAAAAAGAACATTTCACTGTAAACGAAAAAGGACTATCAGTATCGCCTCATTGAAAGACTGCATTCTTCTCAGAACTTGATGCTGTTGAAAGCGCATGTTTTCCTTCATCTGAATCTAAATTCATCTTGCAAACAGACTACGGCTTTAAGTTTACAAAGAACCGTACCCCGACTGAGGAGCATAAAGAATTTGACCAATCAGCACTGTAAAGAACATATCAGCCGTAATCAGCAAACGCTTTTCTCACCTATCATCTGACCTAGTCTCCTTCGACCAAGCCGCCCCACCATATCAAAAAGCACTTGACGAGGGTGGATACACTCTACGGTACGTGCCGACAACTACAAATAGAAGAAGAAACTGGCAAAGAAACATAATTGTCTGGAAAAACTCCCATTTAGCGAAAACGTCAGTACCAACATCAGACAAACACTCCTATCCCTTGTGGACAAGTGTTTTCCAAAAGACCACGAGCTCAGAAAATATTCAAGAGAAACACGGTAAAGATTAGTTGCAACATTATGATTAACACGCACGAAACAAATATCAAAGACGACACAGCAAACGTATATTGAAATCACATTACAAGAACAACACAATTCAACCGGGACTGGCAACAGCGACTGAAGGCAAAAAGACGTATGTCCACTCGACGGTAACTGCCTCCAAATTAACTTTCATCTGCCAAGCCTCAGTCACTCGCACAGGCCACCGTATACGCTGGACATGATTACAGTGCTTGAGAAAAAGCAGAGCGTTATAAAAAGTAGCACAAATATTTAATATGAGAGAGAGAGAGAGAGAGAGAGAGAGAGAGAGAGAGAGAGAGATGATGGATTATGAAGTAGTCCAAATCTATAGGCAATGTAGAGCAGACTAGTGGGGAATACAGATGTCAGGGGAAGACCACTGTACCAAGGTATTATGACAGTCTCTCAATGTATGCCTTCAGTTTACAATGACCACAGAAGTTCTGGCACTCATATTAGTTTCCATTTTTCCAGAGCAAAACATTAGTAATCTCTATGTAAGGGAGACGAAACATCACAAATTACAATCGAAAGAATCCAGTGAATTGTGGATGAAAAATACAGTCTTAGAGCTGTCTTTGCAGTGGCTTGCATGTATTGTAAAATACAATCTGACTGAATCTGATGTAGAGATAGCCTCGTTTTAGTCTGGGATGGACGAAGGCCAAAAAATGACGGCAAGATCGTAGACTAGCCTCGTTCCACCTTTGCGTGTTCTTAGCTGTTCTCTTTCAGTTGTCAGTCGCCACACTGCGACAACTATCGGTCATGTACATGTCCTTGGGACTTGTTTCAAATGCTACAATGAGCGCACTAGAGCCTAGCTGTGGGTCCATAGCTATGGTGTTTTCGGACGGGATTTCTGCCTTTTACAGGCTGGTTTTGAAACGTAAAAGTCAAAACCAGCCCGTAAAAGGCAGAAAGCCGGTCCGAAAACACCACAGCTATGGACCCACAGCTAACTAAAGCCAAGCTAGTAAGACCATGGTAAAAGTCACGGTACAGCTATCTTGTGAATGAGGGAGCGTTCAGTTATTATAGCCGGGGTGGGCCAGCAAATTCTTCCTGTGCATCAGTCAAAATAAGTGAACCTCCCTACCTATTGCACCAGAAAAATTGATGACCCCCCTTTTAAGATGACAAAAATTTCATGACTCCCCCTCCCAACATTGCTTGAGTAAAGCTGCACACACAAACACCTTGGAGCGCGATAAAATCCAAAAAAAGATTCTCAGATTTTTTCAAATGACCCCCCCCCTTTACAAACTCAAAAGGTGTTAATGTTCAAACTTCCCCTTCTGACTTGCCATAATTTTGGAATTACCCCTCAAAGGGATTGGACAGAAATTACAGGTGGATCGCAATATTTTTGCTCAAGCGTGTATATGGAATACTTTTTCAATACAATACTAGCAATATCTATGCATTTATAGACATTTGATAATTGAGATAGATGTACTTAATTTGATTAGGTTTGTTACAACCAGTATGTGCAAAAAAATTTGACTTTAGAATTTCACCAAAGATGTTGATCCACTATACATGGTGTCGATGATAAAATTGTGAATAATTTTTTTCCAATGAAAAACTTCTTATACTTGTGCATATACAGACGTTGGATAATTAACATAATTGTACTTGATTAGAATATGATGGTTAAAGGTACATATTATGTGTACAAGAAATCTGATTTTGGAATTTCACTGAAAACATGTTCATCCACTATACATTGGATTCTATGAGGAAACTATGAATATTTTTTCCCTATACAAAACTAGCTAAATCTGTGTATTTATAGACATTTGATAATTCATTTTAAAGTACTTACTTAGACTAGGATTGTTAAAAGTTGATATGTGTGCAAGAAATTGGATTTTGGAATTTCACCGAAATGTTGATTCACAATACATTGGAGTCTATGAGAAAACTATGAACAATTGTTTTTGCAATGCCAAACTAACTTAATCTGTGCTTTTATAGGTGTTTGACAATTGATATAAATGTACTTGATTCAAAAAGGGTATTTGAAAGTTCAGATGTGGACAACAATTATGATATTGGAATTTTACCTAAAAGTATAATTTCATTTTTCATGGTACTAGTAATCTACATGAAACTGTTAATTATTTTCCCTGACAAAACTTGTTATATCTCTAATATGTAAGTAATAGGAATTGTTCATTGCCCTCAGTGCAGTGAGCTCGATTTACAATAATACAAGCCTTAGAGTTGCCAAGGCAAGATGTTCATATGACAGATAATTATACTTTTGTTCAGATTTAGTTAACTGACTTCAGAGAATGAAATCATGCAGCGAATCATTTTTATCTCCCAGAATATTTCTGAACACTGAAACTGCTTTTTGACGGGACGGATACTTATGAAAATTAAGTGACCCCCCCCTCTGAGCTGTTTGAAAAATACATAACCCCCTTTGCAGTTTTCAAATTTAAGGTGACCCCCCCTCCCTTGGATTTTGCCGTCCCACCCCGGCCGTAATAACTGAACGCTCCCTAAAGTCATGAACAAATGACTCTGTATGTTCTCTCCATTCGAACGATATGAAGAGGGTGAACATCAGTTGTTTGAATTTCCGTGACTATAATTCACACAGATACATGATTAGCTTCAGCATTCATGGTGTCGCAGATGTTTTGTAAGCGTTCCGCCACGTCCTCCAACCTTTGCCTATTCTTCCTCACAGATTTATCTTTCCTCGCATAAACACAGATCACAGCCGTAAGTGTGACAATAACAATCGCCAACAAAATGACAGCAGCGATAAATCCTTCCATGAGCTGCGTAAGCTGACCGTCTGTTAAAGACAAACCCAGCCCTTCACCTATGACCTGGATGACGTCAGTCGGGCCAACAGGACAGTTGACTGCCTGGAGAGTTGGAATGTAGTTCAACCAGAAGGCAATGTCATTGAACTTGATCCGTTCACCGATGGTCACTGGATTGTTTAAGTCCAAGTACTGTTGATCTCCTATAGTATACATTGGCCAAGAAACGTTTTCTGTTTCGCCGGTATTGGGATTCCTAAAATAAGATAAAACATGTGCAGTGAGAATAGCAATGGACCAGACTGGCAGTTACATTTAAAACTTACAGTCATGCAAGCCAATATGTTTAAATGAACTGTCGAAGATTTTGAAGTTACAGTGCTGTTAAAGTTGTAAAACCTATAGATGCTTTTAGAATTCGAACGATTTTAAATATTATGATTTTATTCACAATTTATTACTTATTACAGATTATTTATTATAGCAATTCTTGAAAGTATACAAAACGGGTAAAATTTATCCATACATCACCCCAAAGACTTAATATTGTTTGTAAAATTAACCAGTAAGATTTACCTCTGACCGTCGGAAAATTTAACGCTTAAATAATATGCGTTTGTATAGAGTAAGTTAATAATTATGAGTACCTACCCAGTTTTGGCAAAATTTGACCAGTACTTCATCACCATGCTACTCACATCTCGTTCTTTCTCCGTGTACATTTGCGATGCACTGAACGGCATTCCAAACACATATGGCAGTTCGTCGGCATGAGCAGCCCCCTTCAGCCAAGTAGGGTAATAGCTTAGGGACTGCGCACTTTCATAGGAAAATTGGTAAAGATAAGTGCTGGAATCGCCATGGGCATGTCTTTGCGCAAATTCTATGGTCGGCGCAACGAACATCTGATCACCAAGGAAACTGGAATAGCTTATTAGTCTGTGAATGTCACTGGAAGGATTGGACCAGTCTGTATAGTGGTTCAACACAGCACTTTGAATAAGTTTCATCTCGTCTGTGTAATACGGTATTATATCGTCAGCGATGAGCTCCTTAAAACGATCAGCTGTCAAACCTGATAATACAGTCACATTTGATGAAATCTCTTGTAACTCTGGAAGGTAATATATGAATTTTCCCTCCAAGCTATTGAAACCCAACAAAAAGTCGTACGTTGAAAAGTTGGAGTTTGAATACAGCAGGGCCTCTGGTTTCATTGGGATAAATCGGCCATCAACAACTGGTAGAAACTGTCTTTCCCATACGTCTAATCTCTCCCTTGGAGGGTTGTTGTAAATAATCTCTTGCCATGTTTTCGATCGAATACATGAAATTAATTTGCCGTGATTTTGCACATTGGTACAGTTCAAAGCTAAACCAAGACGACGCGCCCAATATACAGGTTTATCGGCCATCATCAAGGTTGTAGGTACTCCACTTTGTGAGATAGCTCGTTGAAAGAGGCCGTAATTCGTAGGGGATAACATATGGAAACCAACACTCATACCACCTGCTGATTCACCAAATAAAGTGATTTTGTTCGTATCACCACCAAAAGTACCAATGTTGTCTTTCACCCAGCGTATGGCCATTTGTTGATCCAAAAGTCCATAATTACCAGTGGCATGTCGATCAATAGTACTTAGAAATCCCAGTGCACCAAGACGATAATTCATGGTGACCACAATAACCTTTTGTAACGCTGCCAATATTGAGCCGTCGAACTGTAAGGACGATCCAATAGTAAACCCGCCCCGTGGATGAAAACCATCACTGACAGAGAGGCGTCAGCGATATTTTCGGGCTTGAATATGTTTAATGTTAAGCAGTCTTCGCCCAATGCCTGCTGTACCATCCACGGGTAAGAAGTTTGAGGACACATTTTTCCGAAGTTGGTGGCATTCAGCGTTCCAGTCCATGTATCTGTCGGTAGAGGGGCGCGAAAACGCAGATGACCAACAGGTGGTTTGGCGTATGGAATACCAAGGAAACTACTGACATTGACTCCGTAGACTTCTGTGGTAACGCCACGAACAGAGCCGTATTTAGTTTCCACTTCTGGTTGGCATATCATCGCCTGAAACAAAGAGAACAGCACCAATAAGAACATTATGCGTGTTTCTTTGAGGTTAGCCATTTTCGAAAGTGCACGCACCTTTGACAAGCAAAGGTTACTTGGGAACATGACATGGTCTTGTGATGCAAATGAGAGTAGCGCATTGTGTGCCGTGCGCCAATTGTACACAGCTCACAGCAAATGTTATTGTTGTAACCCCGAACGTAATCCCACGTACAGCTCACAGCTTCAGTAGGCCAACAGCAGCTCGAGGTTTTGCCGACAGAGCTGTGGATTGTACTCAAAACTCCTCCAACCCTGCAGCCATGCAGGCACAACCTCGAATTACTGTACAACAGCTTACACAAACCATGATAATTTAAGGGCTTCTTTCCTGGCCCCGGGGTGGATCCGTGGTGGTCACCATGACTTTGACTTTGGTGATGGGGATCACCACACAGGCGCCCGTAGGTTGAGTAGTCATTGACCTCAGTTTTGATGTTCCAAAGGTATTTGGCTTCATCATCAGTTAAATCTGTCAAAAAAGTAAACTTGTTTGGCATGAATGAGTTTCTTGAACTGGTTGGTTAATGCTCCAGCATAACAAACAATAAATGTGATTGTCAGGAGCTGGATTTATGTAAATTCAAGTGTGCAATCTAAGTATTAATAGCTTTTGATATGTGTGAAAGTGAATTAGGACAAGGGACTTAATAGGATGAAAAATATCTAGAACGGAAAATGGTGAAGTTTTATAATGCAGAAGGGTAGAAAAATTTTGCCACAAACTATAATACCATAATGGACAATGACTAATCTAAACCAAATTTCTTGCCCTACATGAACTGAAGGTAGACGTGCACATAATAAAAAATAAAAATTGGTGTTAAACTTGATTATTGGCATTTATTAAAAATGTATCTATTGTCCAGCACATAGAAAATAAATTTGGGCCATTGATTAAAAAAACATTTGCTTGATTGCTAACAGAGTTTACATGTGCTTTGTCATATATATATATATATATATATATATATATATATATATATATATATATATATATATATATATATATATATATATATATATATATATATGCAGCATACAATGATTTACATCATTACATATTCAATGAAAACAAGTTTATTAACTTGTGTGGAGAGACTCTAAGTCAATAGTACATCTAAATCTATGAGACTGAACATAAGTAAGCTTACCTCTCTTCAAGTGTTTAGGGCCTATAGGCAAAAACTAAATTTAATTTAGAATTATGTAATGCAAGGAACAATATAAAATATGGTGAAAACAAACTAAATATTATAAAAAAATATTTATAATATGCGGCTATTCACAAGAGTCATAGCTTGCATTATTGTCCACAGTAGAAAATTTTAGATAACTTTCACTTTAACTGTAAATTCTGGCTTCAGGTAGTACAAAGTTAACGTCGCGATACTAAAATGTTTTGATATGATATGAAGTGACTTGCACATATGCAGTCGATGTATTCATACATAGAATGAGATCTTCCACATTCAAGCATTGTGATTTTGACGATTACATGCACGCCAGTGCACGATTTCAAGTAGTCACGAAGAAATTCTGATGGTCTTTTGGCGGAATTATAGGTAACAACAGTGAAATAAACAACATTACTTATCGTGACAGTGCTTAAATGATTACTCGGATCATGTATAATTATGTCGGATTCATGCAATGAATCCATGATTTGTTGAGAAACACGTTTCTCTACTGTCTATGCTTCACTTGCACCTACTATACCTAAATAGATCGTAAATGGGTCATGTTGTGGCGCACATTACATTGTTGAAATTGCGCTTTTGCCCAATTGTTTGTCCTAATCTCTTAGAAATAAATGTGACCTATGACTTTGTAAGCTTAACATTTTGACCCCTAGAAAGCTTATTTTTATTAAATATGAGCGAAAAATTAACACTTCTTTTCCTTTTACATGACCCATTTACGATTTATTTAGGCAGTAGGTGTTACACATTCACCTTGAGATATTTCAAAAAATAGTATGGTGATTCAATTATATTAATAGGGCAAACTGATTAGTATGATGTCAAGATTTGATCAGCCAAGTTTAGTCAAAATGACATCATTCAGAGCGATAGGAAGACAGTTCAAAAATTATGTAGTGATAAAATTTTGATATTGTCATTTTGTAGTCGATACTAATGTAAATATTTCTTTGCAAAAATCATAAACACTATACTCACAATAGATATGCATCTCAAGTCTTGGTATTTATTAAAAATATCTAATTTTTTGAGCGTTTTATAATTGATTTCTTTAGTTAAAGTGAATTATCTCATTTTTATCTATTTCTACTGACGCCATTTTAACGTCCGTTTCCATGGAAACGAGCGCGGTGACCCCAATTTTTTTATTTCATTTTTGCACTTGCACAACTTTTAAGAATCTTTGTGCAAAGTTCCATGAATGTGACAATACTTTTTAATTTTGACGTAATTCATCGAAGTTCCCGAAAGGTGAATTTTTTAACATGTGCTAGTTTGGGGTTTGGTTATACATGAAAAAATTTTTTCACCATTTATAATCACCCGTTCTTTGAGAAAAGGACTAAACAAAGTAGAACAAACTTACACCATTAGTATGATGTCAAGATTTGATCAGCCAAGTTTAGTCAAAATGACATCATTCAGAGCGATAGGAAGACAGTTCAAAAATTATGTAGTGATAAAATTTTGATATTGTCATTTTGTAGTCGATACTAATGTAAATATTTCTTTGCAAAAATCATAAACACTATACTCACAATAGATATGCATCTCAAGTCTTGGTATTTATTAAAAATATCTAATTTTTTGAGCGTTTTATAATTGATTTCTTTAGTTAAAGTGAATTATCTCATTTTTATCTATTTCTACTGACGCCATTTTAACGTCCGTTTCCATGGAAACGAGCGCGGTGACCCCAATTTTTTTATTTCATTTTTGCACTTGCACAACTTTTAAGAATCTTTGTGCAAAGTTCCATGAATGTGACAATACTTTTTAATTTTGACGTAATTCATCGAAGTTCCCGAAAGGTGAATTTTTTAACATGTGCTAGTTTGGGGTTTGGTTATACATGAAAAAATTTTTCACCATTTATAATCACCCGTTCTTTGAGAAAAGGACTAAACAAAAGTAGAACAAACTTACACCATGGGAAAGAGCGCATATCTTGGCGCTTATGTGATACGGTAGAGACCATTTGACTGGTATGGCATTGCTGACTCACTCACGTTCACCTCAGTCTGGTCGCAAATGCATAACCTTTGTTTACACTGAACGTACCTTGCGTAAACAAAGCAAAGCCATAGCTATGTACTTCTCCTAGACTGTCTGTGATTGTGCATGTTTGCCTAGGGCCTGTAGTGTGTTTTCCGAAGAAAAGGTTTATACAGCATCGACTCAAGCATGGTGGTATCATGGCAGATATCATTATTTTTTCGGGGGAAAAAACAGATAAGATGATCGCACGAGACAAGAACGTCAGCAAGCATTGTTTCTTATTCCAAGTTTTACAACGGATGACAACAAGTTGTACGTCAGAAAAAAATGGTAAAAATTCAGATTTAATCTATGAGTCCCCGCGGCGCAAAACAATATTGTATGTAATGGGAACGTCTGCAATGGTACCATCATAACACCGCATATTCAACTGCAAATCCAAGCTACACACGCTCGCGATCGGACCCATTATTTGGTTTTAAAAATCCATTTTCAAAAATAACATAGAGTTATTCGATAATTTTTGCAAAATACTCGAAACATATTTAGGAAGTCGTACTTTTCATCCCGCAAAAAAGAAATATTAATAAACTTTCTAGACGCTATCTATAATACTTCTGATCAAGGATGTACAAAATAGATCTATATTTGTACATCCATGTTCTGAATGCACATTTTCAATTTTACAATGGCAACAATCCCCTCGATCAGAAATTGTTCAATTGACGATTTGATCATTGGGATTCGATTCAGTCCCGTTTCTTTCCGCTATTTCGACCACCCCACTGAGTTTTAATGTTACTTCTATTGTGGACAGACTTCGATTCTACATCATAGAAAGATCTAGCGAAGATTCTATTATGGTGTCTAAATATAAAGGTCGACACTGCAATTCGTTATGAAATTCGGAATGGCTTATCCACTTTTCGGCAACTATACGTTGTACTAATACAATATCGAATATAGTTTGATCACGTCCATAAATCCAAAAACTCGGATTTTACAACTATGACTATGTAAAATCGAAAACAGTCAGGTACGTATCGGAAAGTCTTGTTCAATCACAATGCAATTGCATCATACCAAACACATAAAATGAAAATCTACAAGTCGTGTTTCGTTTAGGTACGATTCTATTATTGTATCAGTCGGGTTTTGGAGATCTCTTGCACCTAAGATTTCATTCACATTTGTTACAAAGAAATAATAGGGATTTCTCACCTCTAAACCGAAAATTTAGAGTAGGTAATGTCTTATCAAATTTCAAGGCTCTTAGACAAGTAGTTCTTAAGAAAAAGAATTTTTTATCACAAATGACAAAAAATTGTTCTTTCGCGAAAACAGGAAAGTGGTACATATCCCCGTATTTCTAAAGCTACACAAAGTTTGTGCAAGGTACTAATGAGCTAAGTATTAACCAAGTGCATTGGATATTTTCGGCACATCACTGAATGCCGTCCATAATTTATGCCAAAATTATATGGTTGTAGCTCACACCCTTGAAATCGTGAAGGCACGACATAGCAGCAAATTTCATCACCATTTCATCAAAAATAAAGAATGTTGATTCCAGGAATCTACATGCCATAAACCAAGGCTATGTGATAAATACCCTAAATACAGTTTTAACCTGTTACGGTAACAATGACCCTGGAACATATGAACATTAGATATTATTCCATCAAAAGTGAGGGTTTTTGAAGTCCGGAAAACAAAACATGAGGAAAACATTAAAAGTAAGTGTAATTTTTTTTTTATCTCATTTGAACAAATGCGAGTATGGCTATCCCTAGAAAATTGTTTTAATAAACAATATTGCTATCTGACAAGTGGTTTTGGAAAGTTTTGCATTTTTAATTGCTCATTTGCATATTTTGGGCAGTGACATGAACACTCAGGCTGAAAATAATCTTGTGGACAAAGAAACGAAACCATCATTATCCACTGTTCACAGAAAAAAAATGGTTTCAGTGATTCATTATTCAATTCTTAGTCCTGCTTTTGAACTAAAATCACATGATGGCTAGCCTTGCTTGTGAACACTATTATTTAAGCTGACCTCATTGACTTTGACAATGCAAGTAGATTTCTATGAAAAAGCCTCTGACATAGAAGGAATAGTTCCAAGCTAACACTTTAAGGGGCAGTCTTCAATCCCTGATACTCGCACTCGTGGTTGTTGACACTGATTGTTGATGTGATTTAAGTCCTTTGTCCTCTTTTGAAATGTGTTCACAGTTAGTATATTTGCTCTGAGTAAAACCTGCTGATGAAAACCCTGCCCCTTTTAAGAAACAAAACATCCAGATTTAGAGTGTTAATGGACATTGATCAAATGTCTTTGCAGTGGCTTGCATGTATTGTAAAATACAATCTGACTGAATCTGGTGTAGAGATAGCCTCGTTTTAGTCTAGGATGGACGAAGGCCAAAAGATGACGGCGAGATCGTAGACCAGCCTCGTTCCACCTTTGCGTGTTCTTAGCTGTTCTCTTTCAGTTGTCAGTCGCCACACTACGACAACTATCGGTCATGTACATGTCCTTGCATGTTTAAAACGCTACAATCAGCGCACTATAAAGGCCTAGCTGTGGATTCATAGCTATGGTGTTTTCGGACGGGATTTCTGCCTTTTACAGGCTGGTTTTGAAACGTAAAAGTCAAAACCAGCCCGCAAAAGGCAGAAAGCCCGTCCGAAAACACCACAGCTATGGACCCACAGCTAACTAAAGCCAAGCGAGTAAGACCATGGTAAAAGTCACGGTACAGCTATCGTGTGAATAAGGGAGCATTCAGTTATTATCGTCGGAGGTGGGCCGGCAAATTCTTCCTGGGCATCAGTCAAAATAAGTGAACCCATCACCTATTGCACCAAAAAATTGATGATCCCCCTTTTAAGATGACAAAAATTTCATTACTCCCCCCCCCCCCCATTGCTTGAGTAAAGCTGCACACACAAACACCTTGGGGGCGCGATAAAATTAAAAAAACAGTTCTCAGATTTTTTCAAATGACCCCCACCTCTTTACAAACTCACAAGGTGCTAATTTTCAAACTTCCCCTTCTGACTTGCCATAATTTTGGAATTACCCCTCAAAGGGATTGGACAGAAATTACAGGTGTATTGCAATATTTTTGCGCAAGCGTGTGTGTACAAAATTTTGATATTTTAATTGATAATTAGCTGTTGATAATGTTGATTCACTATACATGGTAGTCTTTGAGAAAACTTATGTAATACCTTTTTAATACAAAACTAGCAATATCCATGCATTTATTTACAACTAGTATGTGCATAGAAAATTTTACTTTAGAATTTCACCAAAGATGTTGATCCACTATACATTGGGTGTCGATGATAAAATTGTGAATAATGTTTTTTCAATGAAAAACTTCTTATACTTGTGCACATACAGACGTTGGATAATTAACATAATTGTACTTGATTATAATATGATGGTTAAAGGTACATATTATGTGTACAAGAAATCTAATTTTTGAATTTCACTGAAAACATGTTCATCCACTATACATTGGAGTCTATGAGGAAACTATGAATATTTTTTCCCTATACAAAACTAGCTAAATCTGTGTCTTTATAGACATTTGATAATTCATTTTAAAGTACTTAGTTAGACTAGGATTGTTAAAAGCTGATATGTGTGCAAGAAATTGGATTTTGGAAGTTCACCGAAATGTTGATTCACAATACATTGGAGTCTATGAGAAAACTATGAACAATTTTTTTACAATGCCAAACTAACTTAATCTGTGCTTTTTATAGGTTTTTGACAATTGATACAAATGTACTTGATTCAAATAGGGTATTTAAAAGTTCAGATGTGGACAACAATTATGATATTGGAATTATACCTAAAAGTTTAATTTCAGTTTTCATGGTACTAGTAGTCTACAGGTAACTGTTAAATAATTTCCCTGACAAAACTTGCTATATCTCTAATATGTAAGTAATAGGAATTGTTCATTTCCCTCAGTGAGCTCGATTTACAATAAGACAAGCCTCAGAGTTGCCAAGGCAAGATGTTCATATGACAGATAAGTATACTTTTGTTCAGATGTACAGTTAAATGACTTCAGAGAATGAAATCATGCAGCGAATCATTTTTATCTCCCAGAATATTTCTGAACACTGAAACTGCTTTTTGACGGGATGTATACTTATGAAAAATTATGTGACCCCCTCTGAGCTGTCTGAAAAAAACATGACCCCGCCCCTTTGCAGTTTTCAAATTTAAGGTGACCCCCCCCCCCTGGATTTTGCCGGCCCAGCTCCGGCCGTAATAACTGAACGCTCCCTAAAGTCATGAACAAATGACCCTGTATGTTCTCTCCATTCGAACGATATGAAGAGAGTGAACATCAGTTGTTTGAATTTCCGTGACTATAATTCATACAGATACATGATTAGCTTCAGCATTCATGGTGTCGCAGATGTTTTGTAAGCGTTCCGCCACGTCCTCCAACCTTTGCCTATTCTTCCTCACAAGATTTTTTAAAAATAAGATCGGCTTTATTTCTTCTGACATTAAACATACAACTGATAGTAAGTGATTTACAGGTTTCTCTTGACATAATTAATACAATCAATAAACTTGTCACGTTGTTTTGATTTAAAATTCTTGCCTTATATACTGAAAAAGTGCCAACCATAACTATCATATTCAAGGCTTCAAACTTAGGCATACCTAGAAAATAACCATATGTAGCATGTTTCCATCGCATGTTTAACTGGATATCGTATGTTTTGTTAAGGGCCTGAAAAACAGTCGCCTGACATTGCTTTACTCGTGCACATTCAAAAAGAAAATCTTCACAGTCTTCAAGAGAAATACATTGCTCACACACTGGAGAAGGTTCCTTTTTCCATCTAAATAAATTGGATCTGTGAGGTAATTTGTCATGCAAAAGAAACAAATTAAACAGCGATGTTCTTAATTGTCATGTTTTTTACCTTACTTTACCATATCGGATGCCAACTGACACACTGACCAATTCTGTTTTCCCACACTGTTTTTGCATACAATGTCCCCACACGTCTCATCAAAATGTTCCAGTAAAAATCTTTACAAGAGAACATATAAACGTCTACATATTTTCCTTGGTGATTCTGTTTCAAAATAGTTTTTCTTTGTCGATTTACCACTAAGTTAGTTCTTAGAGTTCTCATACATTGCATCCATTGATATGGAATAGTTTTCTTTAGCGTTATATACCGGTACTGTATAATCCAATTTCTATTTTTCTACATTCTATTCAAAAGATCACATTGCTGAATGAAATGACCATTGGTAAATAAATCAGAAATATACAAAAAACCAGCATCCATCCAATCAGTAGAAAAGAAAGGCTGATTATTTACTGGTACAGTAATGTTTTGGTTGCCCCAAATTTTTTGCTCGCCCACTGTATTTGCCGTTAACTCTATTTTACGGCCATTTATGAAAATTTCATACCAACTATCAAGGACACTTGCATAGAAAGTCGGTAGTTTTTTTGTTACATATTTCAAGCATTTTTTATCAAAATTGTAAGTAAAAACATCACTGATACCACGGAATTTTTCAAAATAATAATCAATGACTACTTTCCATGTCTCATTTCCGCTATTCACAAGCCTCTTCACCCATCCGCATTTCAATGATTTTACAGTTGAACTAATATCTATCATTTGTATACCTTCCTGTTCAAATTTATTCCATATAATTTCTTTCCGAATTTTACCCTATTTCCCACTCCATAAAAAATTATAAAATATTTTATTTAATCTCACTACTACGTCTTTTGGTGTATCAATTATAGAATCAATATAGGTGATTTTGGAAAAAGCAAGCTCTTCAAAATTGTTAAATTCCCAAATAAGGATAAGTATCTTTTCTTCCAACCGTTCAGTAACGCCTCTATTTTTTCTAACTTATTACCCAATTTCGTGATCTCACCTCCTTTTTGTCATGACCAAAATATATTCCCAAAGCTTTTATTGGCTTTTTAGGCCATGGGATAAGGCCTATATTATCCTTCTTTTTCCAGGGCCCTAATTTTAACCCTTCTGTTTTGTCTCATTGTTGTCGTGAATTCATTTTTGGTGGGACCACAGTGGAAATAAGTTTTTAACTTTTCTGTGTTATCCCAGCATTTTCGTCTTTGTCTTTTTCCTTGTTTGTATTGTATGGTTATTTTTTTAAGTGCTAAATAAATCAAAATCAAATCAAAATCTCTATTTAGTTTTAGCCTGCAGAGTACTTTCCATATTGATCAATGATGTTGAGTACTCGAGCCAACGATTTTACATTCTCTATGTACACTTGAGTATCATCTGCTAACTGTGTGATTTTGATATTCTTGTTTTTCACTTTTAAACCTACATGTTCATCATTTCTAATTACTTGTGCTAGTACTTCAGCGACAATTATGAACAGTAAAGCAGAGAGAGGACACCCATGTCTTATGCCTCTTTGTAGTGTAAAGAAAGGAGTGATCCACCCGTTATTAATTGTAGCACTCCTGCAATCTTTGTAAATTGTCTTGATCCAATTTATAAAAAACCTTCCAAACCCAAATTTTTCTAAAGAGATGAACATGAACTTGTGCTCCACCGTGTCAAAGGCTTTGCAAAAGTCGAGGAATAAAAAGGCCCCTCTTTTGTTCCTTTTCTCAGCAAAGTCAATTAAATCTTCAAGATTGAAGATTTTTAACAGATTTATCTTTCCTCGCATAAACACAGATCACAGCCGTAAGTGTGACAATAATAATCGCCAACAAAATGACAGCAGCGATAAATCCTTCCATGAGCTGCGTAAGCTGACCGTCTGTTAAAGACAAACCCAGCCCTTCACCTATGACCTGGATGACGTCGGTCGGGCCAACAGGACAGTTGACTGCCTGGAGAGTTGGAATGTAGTTCAACCAGAAGGCAATGTCATTGAACTTGATCCGTTCACCGATGGTCACTGGATTGTTTAAGTCCAAGTACTGTTGATCTCCTACAGTATACATTGGCCAAGAAACGTTTTCTGTTTCGCCGGTATTGGGATTCCTAAATAAGATAAAACATGTGCAGTGAGAATAGCAATGGACCAGACTGGCAGTTAAGGAGCCTTCAGTAATTACAGGGGGTGGACTGGGGATGTGGGTGGGGTCACTTTTTAGAAAACAGTTCAAGGGGGAGGGTCACTTTTTATAAACCTATCTTGGGGGAGGGTCACTTTTGACAGAAGCTGATTTTATGGCCAAAACTTTGATTGTCCGTGTGATATTTCCTGAATAGGAAATCACCAACAAAATACGTACACATTAGCAACAAGTTTCACAAGCAAAGAAGATGCAGTGGTATCTTACATTAAACACCTTGAGCAGTTAAAACTGATAAAAGACAAGCGATTGTCAGTTTTATAATAGAAAAAAAATGTGTAAAGTTCTCTCATAGACCACCATGTAGAGTAAATCGACTTTTCAGTGAAATTCCAAAATCAAATTTCTTGCAAAGCCATGGACTTATAACCATTCTAGTTTAATCAAAAACATTAGTATAAATAATCAAGCGCACATACATGCACAGATTTACCTAGTTTTGTATTGGAAAAAAATTATTCATAGTTTCATCATAGACCCCCATGGATAGTGAATCAACATTTAGGTGAAATTCCAAAATCGAATTTCTTGCACAACCATTGACTTGTAACCACTCTAGTCTAATCAAGAACAATAATGTAAATAATCCAGCATACATAAATGAACAGATTTATCTAATTTTTTACTGGAAAAAAATTATTCCTATTTTCATCATAGACCCCATGCATAGTGAATGGACATTTCAGTGAATTTCCAAAATCAAATATTTTGCACAACCATGGACTTGTAACTACTTTAGTCTAATCAATAACAATAATGTAAATAATCCAGCATACATAAATGCACAGATATAGACTAATTTTGTGCTGAAAAAAAAAATAAATTCCTATTTTCATCATAGACCCCCATGCATAGTGAATCAACATTTTGAAGAAATTCTAAAATCAAATTTCTTACACAACCATAGACTTGTAAACACGCTAGTCTAATCGAGAACATTAATATCAATAATCGAGAGTACATAAATGCAAAGATTTACCTATTTTTGTATTGGAAAAAACTATTCATAGTTTCATCATAGACACCATGGATAGTGAACCAACTTTTAAGATGAAATTCAGAAATCAATTTCTTGTACACCAATGCACATTTTACTTCCAAATTCAAGCAAAGTACATTTAAATACATTATCAAACATATATAATATACAGATACAGCATGTTTTGTGAGAGAAAATTGTCAATAATTTGCCTGATAGACTCCATGTATTATGATTTGATATTTTTTGATAAAGCACTAAATCAGCCACAACTTGCCTTCTTATAGTTGCACAAAATATGGTGACCCTCCCTCAAATGTATGAAATACCATATCTCTTCAAAAATTCTTGCGTGATAAATTGCGACTGTCCCTCCAAAAACACAAGCCCTCCCATCTGTAATTTGTCCCTGACATAACAACTGAACCAATTGTTATGTAAATTAGCTGATACTGTTTCAGTTATTCCTGGGGAGAATACCGCAGTGGTTGGGGGGGTTAAGTTTTAGAATGTCGGACAAGGGGGAGGGTCACATTTTAGACAGGAGGATAGGGGGAGGGTCACGTTTTACGGTACAGATGTGGGCGAAATTTCCCCGGCCCACCCCCTGTAATTACTGAAGGCTCCCTTACATTTAAAACTTACAGTCATGCAAGCAATATGTTTTAATGAACTGTCGAAGATTTTGAAGTTACACTGCCGTTAAAGTTGTTAAAACCTGTAGATGCTTTTAGAAATCGAACGATTTTAAATATTATGAGTTTATTTACAATTTATTACACATTACCGATTATTTATCATAGTAATTCTTTGAAACAATACAAAACGTGTAAAATTTACCCATACATGCCCCTAGAAGCCCATGCGTTGGCTTGCAGCGGTACTGTGGCGATGACCCCAAGACCCGAGCGCGTTCGATACACGCCACAAGTACCGCTGCGATATCACAGCAGTAAGATTTACCTCTGACGGTCGAAAAAGTTTAAATTTAACGCTTAAGTAATATGCGTTTGTATTGAGTGAGTTAATAAAGATTACCTACCCAGTTTTGGCAAAATTTGACCAGTACTTCATCACCATGCTACTCACATCTCGTTCTTCCTCCGTGTACATTTGCGGTGCACTAAACGGCATTCCAAACACATATGGCAGTTCGTCGGCATGAGCAGCCCCCTTCAGCCAAGTAGGGTAATAGCTTTGGGACTGCGCACTTTCATAGGAAAATTGGTAAAGATAAGTGCTGGAATCGCCATGGGCATGTCTTTGCGCAAATTCTATGGTCGGCGCAACGAACATCTGATCACCAAGGAAACTGGAATAGCTTATTAGTCTGTGAATGTCACTGGAAGGATTGAACCAGTCTGTATAGTGGTTCAACACAGCACTTTGAATAAGTTTCATCTCGTCTGTGTAATACGGTGTTGTATCGTCAGCGATGAGCTCCTTAAAACGATCAGCTGTCAAACCTGATAATACAGTCACATTTGATGAAATCTCTTGTAACTCTGGAAGGTAATATATGAATTTTCCCTCCAAGCTATTGAAACCCAACAAAAAGTCGTACGTTGAAAAGTTGGAGTTTGAATACAGCAGGGCCTCTGGTTTCATTGGGATAAATCGGCCATCAACAACTGGTAGAAACTGTCTTTCCCATACGTCTAATCTCTCCCGTGGGGGGTTGTTGTAAATAATCTCTTGCCATGTTTTCGATCGAATACATGAAATTAATTTGCCGTGATTTTGCACATTGGTACAGTTCAAAGCTAAACCAAGACGACGCGCCCAATATACAGGTTTATCGGCCATCATCAAGGTTGTAGGTACTCCACTTTGTGAGATAGCTCGTTGAAAGAGGCCGTAATTCGTAGGGGATAACATATGGAAACCAACACTCATACCACCTGCGGATTCACCAAATAAAGTGATTTTGTTCGTATCACCACCAAAAGTACCGATGTTGTCTTTCACCCAGCGTATGGCCATTTGTTGATCCAAAAGTCCATAATTACCAGTGGCATGTCGATCATTAGTACACAGAAATCCCAGTGCACCAAGACGATAATTCATCGTGACCACAATAACCTTTTGTAACGCTGCCAATATTGAGCCGTCGAACTGTAAGGACGATCCAATAGTAAACCCGCCCCCGTGGATGAAAACCATCACTGACAGAGAGGCGTCAGCGATATTTTCGGGCTTGAATATGTTTAATGTTAAGCAGTCTTCGCCCAATGCCTGCTGTACCATCCACGGGTAAGTAGTTTGAGGACACATTTTTCCGAAGTTGGTGGCATTCAGCGTTCCAGTCCATGTATCTGTCGGTAGAGGGGCGCGAAAACGCAGATGACCAACAGGTGGTTTGGCGTATGGAATACCAAGGAAACTACTGACATTGACTCCGTAGACTTCTGTGGTAACGCCACGAACAGAGCCGTATCTAGTTTCCACTTCTGGTTGGCATATCATCTCCTGAAACAAAGAGAACAGCACCAATAAGAACATTATGCGTGTTTCTTTGAGGTTAGCCATTTTCGAAAGTGCACGCACCTTTGACAAGCAAAGATTACGTAGGAACTTAATATGGTCTTGTGATGCAAATGAGAGTAGCGCATTGTGTGCCATGCACCAATTGTGCACAGCTCACAGCAAATGTGACTTATTGTTCACCGTAACCCCGAACGTAATCCTATACATACAGCTCACAGCTGCAGAAGGCCCTACAACACCTGTTCTGCCATCTATATACTCGTTGCCATCTACGCTCCGTTTGACCTTTGACACATACACCGGGATCTCACTAAATTGTTATGCAAATAAAATGTCGCATTCAATCTATACTCTTCCCTCAACACGGCTCAGGGAAATCAGGAGGGAACATCTTTTACTCAAGTTCAATTTATGATCAACGGGCTGACTTGCGCAAGCAGAACCATGAAAACGGTAGGAAGATTTTGGCTAACTGACCGGAGATGCATAGTTTCACTCAACATTAAACTCAATTGCAATCGATCTATATTCTATTGCTATTTATACTTTTTAACCTTGACGAGAAAGAAGTTATGAAAGGTACAAAATGAATTCTGAACTGAATTCATTTGATCTAAGGCTGACTGATTTTTATCATTCACTGTTTTGATTCAAAACAATGAAAACTTCACTATTAAATATCATTATATTTTTATAATAAGTTAAAAAACAGATTTCTTTGTTCATTATATTTCATGAGGATTCGATTTATTTTAGACAATAAGTTTGACTATGACTCAACATATCGAGGGCTAGTATAGTCTATGGCCAGTAGAAATGGTTGCAGGGAGTAAAGATGGCAATGGATTGAGTATAGATGGCAGGAGTATAGTGTGTTGCCATCTATACTCCATTGCTGTTGATATTCTGTTGTCATTATACTCCATTGCTATCTATACTCCATTGCTATCTACACTTAATTGCTTTCTATACTCCATTGCCATCTATACTCCATTGCTGTTGATATTCTGTTGTCATTATACTCCATTGCTATCTATACTCCATTGCTATCTACACTTAATTGCTTTCTATACTCTATTGCTATCTACACTTAATTGCTATCTATACTCCATTTGCTATCTATACTCCATTGTTGTTGGTACTTTGTTGTCATCTATACTCAATCACTATCTATACTCCATTGCTATTTATACATTTTAACCTTGACGAGAAAGAAGTTTTGAAAAGTACACAATGAATTCTGAACTCAGGGGATTCATTTGATCTAAGGCCAATTGATTGTCATCTTTTACTTTTAATTCAGAACAATGAAAACTTCACTGAGGTTTATTTTATGCTATGTTAAAAAACCTAGATTTCTTCGTTCATTATATTTCATGAGGATTCGATTTATTTTAGACAATAAGTTTGACAATGACTCAACAAATCGAGGGCTAGTATAGTTTATGGCCAGTAGAAATGGTTGCAGGGAGTAAAGATGGCAATGGATGGAGTATAGAT
Organism: Ptychodera flava; assembly: GCF_041260155.1. Lineage (NCBI taxonomy): Eukaryota > Metazoa > Hemichordata > Enteropneusta > Ptychoderidae > Ptychodera > Ptychodera flava. The sequence goes on along the minus strand of NC_091931.1, from coordinate 3,959,275 downwards.
GGCAGGAGTATAGATGGCAAGTGTGTTGCCATCTATACTCCATTGCTATCTATACTCCATTACTATTTATATTCATTACCATGACAAGAGGGAAGTTTTTGAAAGGTGCACAATGGACTCTTAACTAAATTCATTTGATCTCAGGCAAATTTTTTAAATTTATATACTGTTTTGATTCAGAACAATGAAAACTTCAATGAGGGTGTTTTTTCATAATAAATAAAAAAAAACTGAGAAGAGACTTCTTGGGGCCAGTACATTATTTCTTTGTTTATTATATTTCACGAGGATTCAATTCATTTTGGACAGTAAGTTTGACAATGACTCGACAAATCGAGGGCAAGTATAGTGTATGGCCAGAAATGGTTGCAGGGAGTATAAATTGCTGCACAATGGATGGAGTATAGATGGCAGGAGTATAGTGGCATGTGTACATGCCATTTATACTCCACTGCTATCTATACTCTTTTGCTGCCTATACTTTGTCATCTATACTCAATTGCTGCCATATATGATAGGTTCCTAACTGAATTTCTGATACGGAGCTTCATTGTAAAAGCTGCATTGACATATTTTTAATATACCAGGGAAAGAGAATAAAGACGGTCACTGCCGTGAGTTAACGGAATCATTGACAAATTCTGTAGTCAGCGACTTTGGTAAATGGATGCTTGGAGTAAGGATGGCAATTGCTTTCTATAATCAAGATTACAGACGACTAGAAACAATACTTTTCACTTCAGGCATTTTGCAAGAAAAAATGTTAGAAATGAATCTGAAATTCTAATCTGTATTAGTTCATTATGGAGACAAAACAAAAAAAACAAAAAAACAAAAAAACAATGAAAACATGACAACATAAAAAGACTACCAAACTTCATAATGTGATTTAACACAAAAAAATCACTGATCAAGCAATCGCCAGAAAGCTTATAGCTAGGGGACCCAGGCCACTACCAATGCACTGCACACCCTGTGAACTTCGTGCATAGAGATCCGATCCGGAAGACTGCAGCTCTGGTGAGCTTAGAAGGTGTGCACAGTGCAGTGGGTTCTGCAATGAAATTAAACATTTGATCTATTCCGCAAAGAGATCAAATCCTTGTATGTCCGGTTGCAATTTCTTTGGTAAAACGACATTTTTTCTGTAAATAAAAGTGGAGTATAGATGGTAAGAGAGCATAGATGGCACCTTACACTGCCACTCACACTGGCAGTTATTTGCATAACAATTAAGTGACATGCCAGTGTATGTGTCAAAGGTCAAACGGAGTGTAGATGGCAACGAGTATAGATGGCAGAACACCATCGGTATCAGCCAGCCTCCTTCCGAGCTCAGATATTATCTCCGTGCCGTCCTGTGGCGGAGCAGGTCGGAAAATTTGCATAGTTTATTGCGCATGCTAAGTAGACACTGCCAATATAATCTACTAGATTTTTAAGCTTTACCAAATAAAAGAACCTTGTTTTACCTTACCAATCTTTTAGGAAGCTGAGGAAAACCCAGTCGCTAAATAGAAAACCTTCCCTTGAAAGGAATTTACTTATTTTCCTACAACCAAATACCTCATCAGTGAACTCATTGTAACGATTTTAAAATGCATTTGCTCACAAGTGATATTTTAAAAGCTGTACGTCAAAAGGCAGAGAGGAAATTATTCCGTACTGATTTCCTGTATTATTATTATTTGGTGGTTTCCAAAGCTTACATAAAACGAAAAAGACTAACATTTTGACGGGACTGAGGAAACGCCAGCTGAAAGCCATATTAGAGGATTAAGTGTTGCTTAACACATATTTTCCCCTGCAAAAAGTGTTAATATTTTATTAAAGCTCGGCCTACAGACACATTATGAAGTTCACAAGGTCAATTTTCAATTTTGATAAGGGGTGAAAAGTATTTCAATGGCAATTTAGCAAATATTTACAACGAAAACACGAGATTTCTAAAAGTTATAACCCTTGGCAGGGTCTGTTTTGTCTTTATACAAGCAGAATTTCTGACTGTATCAAGTAGGCTTGATCAACACTAGAGTGGCCACGGCCGGGTGTAACAGTATTTGCGAATAGAGGTCCTTTTCGCAATTCAAGTAGTTATTACCGATTTTGTGAACACTTGTCAAGGAAGTGTTCGAGGATTAAAGGAAACTCCAATATTGCTTTCATTTCATATTCTCTCCATTGTACAACATACAGTCTACATGATATGTTGACTCTGCAAACTTACGGTCATTGTCGGCACTTTCATTGCCACCTGAATTGTCACCTTGAAACATCACGCGTTGTACATGTGTACAATCGCGCCACTTTCTTAAATTAAAGATGCCGACTTGTCAAATGCTGACATCGGAGATATTACAGCATAAATCAATAACATAAAACCCTGTTCGTGTCACTCGGTACTTGGTGGAAAATAAACGTTCGATGTGAGAAATTTAAGACTGTGACAATACAAAGGGACTTGCACAAATGCAGTCGATGTATTCATACATAGTATGAGTCTACTACATTCAAGCATTGTGATGGTCATACAACCGCAAAGCAAGTGCATAGATAACTGATTGTAATACAAACAGAAACTACAATAGCAACAAGTACTGGAAAACCTCAAAGTATAGAAGCGGCATCTTTATTTTACTGATAAAGAGCTAATAAACCACGGGGTGCTTGGTTTAGATATGAGAAGTCTCCTTGCCAAACGTAAATATAAGAAATCAACTTGGCATGGACTAGCTTCCTGAAGACAGTACCATTTAACGCCACCCTGCTGAGATTTCTTACTGACAGCGACAAAGTATAGATAAACAAGGCGAAGTTAGACTACATATTAATTACTATTAGTGTTTGTATTACAATCAGTTACCTATGTACTTGCTTTGCCGCGGTTGTAATTACATGCAAGTAGTCACGAGGAAATTCTGATGGTCTTTCGATGAAAATGTAGGTAACAACTGTGAAACAAACAACATTATTGTTACAGTGCTAAAATGCATACTTGGATCAAGTATAATGGCATGTCAGATTCATGCCATGAATCCACGATTCGTTGTCTCAAAGTCTGACATGCTTCTCCTGCTTAAATAAATCGTAAATGGTTCATGTTGTAGCGCACATATTTTACATTACATTGTTGGAATTGCGCTTTTGCCCAATTTTTGACCTAATCTCTTAGAAATAAATGGGACCTAAGACTTTGTTTTGACCCCTAGGAAGCTGATTTTCATTAAACATGAGCGAAAAATTGATATTCCTCTTCCTTTCACATGGTGCAAGTTAAACGTTCACCTGGATATATAAGAAGTAGCGTGATGACATTATTTTATTAAAATGGCAAACTGATCAGGCTGAGATTTGATCGGCCAAGTTTGGTCAAAATGACATCGTTCAGAGAGACAGGAAGAAAGTTCGAAAATTATATAGTAATAAAATTTTGATGTTTTCATCTTAAATCTTGGTATTTATTAAAATTGTCTAATTTGTTAAGCGTTTTATAATTGATTTCTTTAGTTAAAGTGAATTATCTCATTTTTATTTATTTCTAAAGATGCCATTTTAAAGCCCGTTTCCATGGAAACGAGCGTAGTGACCCCATTTTTTATTTCACTTTTGCACTTGCACAACTTTTAAGAATCTTTGTGCAAAGTTCCATGAAAATGACATTACTTATTAATTTTGACGTAATTCGTCGTACCCGAAAGGTGAATTTTTTAACATGTGCTAGTTTTGGGTTTGGTTATACATGAAAAATTGTTTTCACCATTTATAACTCGCCCGTTCTTTGAGAAAAGGACTAAACAAAAGTAGAACAAACTTACACCATGGGAAAGAGCGCATATCTTGGCGCTTATGTGATACGGCAGAGACCATTTGACTGGTATGGCATTGCAGAATCACTAACGTTCACCTCAGTCTGGTCGCAAATGCATAACCTTTGTTTGCACTGAACATACCTTGCGTAAACAAAGCAAAGCCATAGTAATTAGCTATGTACTCCTCCTAGATTGTCACTGATTGTGCATGTTTGCCCAGGGCCTGTAGTCTGTTTTCCGAAGAAAAGGTTTATACAGCATCGACTAAAGAATGGTGGTATCATGGCAGCTATTATTATTTTTTCGGGGAAAGAAACAGATAAGATGATCGCATGAGACAAGAATGTCAGCAAGAATTGTTTCTTATTCCAAGTTTTACAACGGATTCCAACAACTTGTACGTCAGAAAAAAATGGTAAAAATTCAGATTTAATATATATGTCCCCGAGGCGCAAAACATGATTGCATGTAACGGGAACGTCTGCAATGGTACCATCATAACACCGTACATTCAATGATAGACAAATAGAGAAACAGTTTCTCTTTGTCTGTGATTCAATCGCAAATCCAAGCTACACACGCTCGCGATCGGACCCATTATTTGGTTTTTAAAAATCCATTTTCAAAAATAATAGAGTTATTCGATAATTTTTGCAAAATACTCGAAACATATTTAGGAAGTCGTACTTTTCATCCAGCAAAAAAGGAATATTGATAAACTTTCTAGACGCTATCTATAATACTTCTGATTAAGGATGTACAAAAATAGATTTATTTTTGTACATCCATGTTCTGATGCACATTTTCAATTTTACAATGGCAACAATACCCTCGATCAGAAATTGTTCAATTGACGATTAGATCATTGGGATTCGATTCAGTCCCGTTTCTTTCCGCTATTTCGACCACCCCACTGAGTTTTAATGTTACTTCTATTTTGGACAGATTTCGATACTACATGATAGAAAGATCTCGCGAAGATTCTATTATGGTGTCTAAATATAAAGGTCGACACTGCAATTCGTTATGAAATTCGGAATGGCTTATCCACTTTTCGGCAACTATACGTCGTACTAATACAATATCGAATATAGTTTGATCACGTCCTCAAATCCAAAACTCGGATTTTACAACTATGACTATGTAAAATCGAAAACAGTCAGGTACGTATCGGAAAGTCTAGTTCAATCATAATGCAGTTGCATCATACCAAACACATAAAATGAAAATCTACAAGTCATGTTTCGTTTAGGTACGATTCTATTATTATATCAGTCGGGTTTGGAGATCTCTTGCACCTAAGATTTCATTCACATTTGTTACAAAGAAATAATAGGGATTTCTCACCTCTAAACCGAAAATTTAGAGTAGGTAATGTCTTATCAAATTTCAAGGCTCTTAGACAAGTAGTTCAGTTAGAAAAATAATTTTTTATCACAAATGACAAAAAATTGTTCTTTCGCGAAAAACAGGAAAATGGTACATATCCCCGTATTTCTAAAGTTGCACAAAGTTTGTGCAAGGTACTAATGAGCTAAGTATTAACCAAGTGCATTGGATATTTTCGGCACATCACTGAATGCCGTCCATAATTTATGCCAAAATTATATGGTTGTAGCTCACACCCTTGAAATCGTGAAGGCACAACATAGAAGCAAATTTCATCACCATTTCATCAACAATAAAGAATGTTGATTCCAGGAATCTACATGCCATAAACCAAGGCTATGTGGTAAATACCCTAAATACAGTTTTAACCTGTTACGTAACAATGACCCTGAAACATATGAACATTACATATTATTCCATCAAAAGTGAGGATTTTTGAAGTCCAGAAAACAAAAAAAATAGCGTCAATGACACTGTAGCTCCCATCCTGGACTATTTAGTGTTTGTTCTCTGGTCAGATATTTGAACATGTGTGAAAGGGATAAAGTGCATGAAGTGAAAATACTTAAATGAAATGTACTGGAGACAGTGAAATATGTTTAATGTAATTATTCAGAATATAAAATGGAAAAAATACAGAATTAGATATATCAAATACTGTGATACAACCATTAACTCAACAAGTCATTTACAATGACATAGTCCCCACTTGTAATAGGAGTATTAGTCTTGATGGGGCAGGAAAATGTGGTCATTAAGAAGTATCACTGGGGTGTATATGTTGAGATCTATGGGCACATAGGTCTATGTTGTTGTTCCCATTTGAAACACATGAGGCATGTCTAAGTTATGGTTCTAAATCGGGAAAAAAGATCAGACCTCTAGCAGTATTGGCCAGCCAAGAAATACATATGCGCATTATAAATGAGGTACAAGATGTGACATCTTAAGGTCTAATATCCTATCAAAATTGGAGGGTATAGAACTTGTGGTTACTGAAATATGCATATATATGTATAATCAAAGTCAAAGGTCATCGAGGTCACATGACATTTTGAAAAAAAAAATTACATTGCTAATTTAATCCCTATATGCCAAAAATCAGATCTCTAGCTCTATTCGCTTGCCCAGAATTAGATGTGTACATAATTAATGAGGTAAAGCGTGTGTTGTCATAAGGTCTCCCATCCTACTAAATACAAAGGACATAGCACTTGTGGTTACTTATTTATTGACATAAACATATATTTTAGGGAAAAGGTCATCGAGGTCACATGACATTTGGTCAAAAAATTTCTCTCCTATAGTTATCCCTATATACCAAAATCAGACATCCAGCTCTATTGGCTCGCACTTGTGGTTACTGAGTTATGGACAAATATGTATATTTGAGGTCAAAGGTCACCGAGGTCACGTGACATTTTGTCAAAAAAATTGTATTGCTAAGTTATCCCTATATACCAAAAATCAGACCTCTAGCTCTATTGGCTCGCTCAAAATTAGATATGCACATAATTAATGAGGTACAATATGTGGCGTCATAAGGTGTCCCATCATACCATACATGAAGGCTGTAGCACTTGTGGTTACTGATTATGGACAAATATGTGTATTTGAGGTCAAAGGTCACCGAGGTCACGTGACATTTTGTCAAAAAAATTGTATTGCTAAGTTATCCCTATATACCAAAATCAGACCTCTAGCTCTATTGGCTCGCTCAAAATTTGATATGCACATAATTAATGAGGTACAATATGTGGCGTCATAAGGTGTCCCATCATACCATACATGAAGGCTGTAGCACTTGTGGTTACTGAGTTATGGACAAATATGTATATTCGAGGTCAAAGGTCACCGAGGTCACGTGACATTTTGTCAAAAAAATTGTTTTGCTAAGTTATCCCTATATACCAAAAATCAGACCTCTAGCTCTATTGGCTCGCTCAAAATTAGATATGCACATAATTAATGAGGTACAATATGTGGCGTCATAAGGTGTCCCATCATACCATACATGAAGGCTGTAGCACTTGTGGTTACTGAGTTATGGACAAATATGTATATTTGAGGTCAAAGGTCACCAAGGTCACGTGACATTTTGTCAAAAAAATTGTATTGCTAAGTTATCCCTATATACCAAAAATCAGACCTCTAGCTCTATTGGCTCGCTCAAAATTAGATATGTGCATAATTAATGAGGTACAATATGTGGCGTCACAAGCTGTCCCGTCATACCATATATGAAGGGTGGTAGCACTTGTGGTTACTGAGTTATGGACAAATATGTATATTTGAGATCAAAGGTCATCAAGGTCACATGACATTTTGTCAAAATATCCGAGATATCTGCGTGAACGGATGGACTCACGGATGGACGAACAGACGGACATGACCCAATCTATAAGCTCACTGGACTTCATCCGTGGGGACTAAAAATTGTGTCACTGCATCCTTTTTGCAATATGAATACGATGAGAAACTAAATTTTAATTTTTCGTGGCCTTATACATGGGAGTCTATGGAGATCTGCCTTATACATGGGAGTCTATGGACGTGTAAACTAAAAATATGCAAATTTCACCACGATTTGCCCAAATTTGGGAAAGGTCACTCCTATGCACTTCCATACCAAGTTTCAAATCAATCGGACTTGTGGTTTCAGAGCAGGAGATTTTTTGACCAAAAATGGGAGAAAATTACAAAAAAATTCATGAAAAATAGCAAGTCCAAGATACTGACCCAGATGTGCACAATCATTTCATGTCAGCCCAAAGTACTTACATGCTAATTTTTCATGTAATCTGCTCAGTGGTTATTGAGTTTTTTCAATTTGACTGTTTTTACAATTTTTCACTTAATTTGCATATTTTTGGCAATGACAACTTCATTTGAACAAAATCTCATCTACAGCCCATCATCCATGTACACACCAAATATCAAGATGAAATGTACAGCGGTTTTGGAGTTTTTGATGTTGACGGACAGACATACAGACATACAGACATACAGACACACAGACATACATACATACAGACATTTCCCTAGCCTATAAGAATAGCTTCCATTGCCATATATACATATGGCTATGGGAGCTAAAAATGAGGGAAACATCAAAAGTAAGTGTAAATAAATGTTTTTTTATCTCATTTAAACAAACGCGAGTATGGCTATCCCTAGAAAATTGTTTTGTAAAATAATATTGCTATCTGACAAGTGGTTTTGGAAAGTTTTGCATTTTTAAATGCTCATTTGCATATTTTGGGCAGTAGCATGAACACTGAAAATAATCTTGTGGACAAAGAAATGAAACACATCGTTATCCACTGTTCACAGAAAAAAACCGGTTTCAGTGATTCATTATTCAATTCTTAGTCCCGCTTTTGAACTAAAATCACATGATGGCTAGCCTTGCTTGAGAACACCATTATTTAAGCTGACCTCATTGACTTTGACAATGCAAGTAGATTTCTATGAAAAAGCCTCTGACATAGAAGGAATAGTCCCAAGCTCACACTTAAAGGGGCAGTCTTCAATCCCTGATACTCGCACTCGTGGTTGTTGACATTGATTGTTGATGTGATTTCAGTCCTTTGTCCTCTTTTGAAATGTGTTCACAGTTAGTGAATTTGCTCTGAGTAAAGCCTGCTGATGAAAAACCTGCCCCTTTAAGAAACAAAACATCCGCATTCAGAGTGTTAATGAACATTGACCAAATGATATATCACATGGGACTTGTGGAAGACTGTTTGACCTTTTATAACTTGAGCAGACATCATCCAGGTTCTTTCTAGTATAATTTAAGAATTGTAACTGTATTGGAGACAAAGGCCTGAACATGAATGCCAAAGACACAAGACAAAACACTAAAAGAGTATGTATATCACCTTTGTATTGACAAGAGTATTGATGGATAAGTGTATTCCAATCTAGCTCATATTATTACAAAGGAATAAGTTTGCTAAGTTTGGGAGAAATAGGGACAGACTGAAAAAATTCAGTGAGGTGTGTGTCATTGTGACCTCTGACCCATGACATGAAACATTGACGGAGGTTATAAAAAGACTCTATTGACACTTTTCCAGTCAAGGGACAACTATTTTTTGATCATAAGACAGTGAGGAGTGTCATATAATATCAAATCACAGTTCCCTAACAGACATGTGCCTTTTCAATGACAGAGATGTGGATGCTGTAGTCTGTATGAAACAAACATCAAGACAAGGTGCTTTTGTTTTGAGATCTTTTATTTGAGCAGAAAGTCAATAGATTGTGTACAAGGCTCTTTTTAGCACACACTGCTTTAGACAAAACCGAAAAGACATCAGTAAAAATAAAGAGTGAAAACAATTTTGCTCAAATATTACTCTTTGAGCATTTTCATTAAACATCAATTATTGCAGTGTACATTAAGTTTACAATCTGACGTCTATGGTTAATTCAGTTCATAGCACTGAGATTATGCAAATATTCCTTGAGTAAGTCACTTTGCAGTCAAGAAGAAAAGCTTTAAACAATCTAGAAAATGATGTACTGTATGTGTTTTGTTGCAATTACCTACCAGAGGCAATAAAATTGATCACTGTTGACTAAATTTGCAAAAAAAGGGAAAAAAGAACTCAGAAAAGTTTCAAGGTTTGTTACTCTTCAGAAAATTTCAGTTAGCTGAAAACTGACAAGGTTGATAGCACTGAGAAAAACATGCATATCAGGACCAGTCCATCACTGCAAATTTTGCCATACAAGAATTCCGATGAAAACTACTTTTTAAGTATGCTTCTTCATGATGAAAATGTTTGGACATTTAAACATTAACTTGGTGCAACTGTGCATGTTCTGTGAGGCGCATGTCGAAACGCTCGGTTAAACTTGGCAAGTAATTCAGTCACAAAACAAATAACTCAATCTTGACAAAACTTGACAAAATAACAAAAATCTTTAAACTGGAAATCCTTTCTGACACAAATGACACATGGTACATCACAGTAACTCGGAATACAGAGTACATTAAACATCAAACCATATTGAAAGGAAATAAGTTGATTTGCTCTATTCAGTTATTAATAACACTATTGTAACAAAATCAGTCAATGACTGATTTTGTTAGTACTTGAATTTTGAACAAAAACAATAAAATAAATAAAATCAAAGTTGAAATAATCACAACAAAAACAAAAAATTGACAACTGGCATGTGTTCTACAAGAAGTTTCAAATTGAGAAACAACAAACAAACAACAAAAATAAAATAAAAATTTGAAAATGCCGATCTCACAACATCAAATGATCAATATTTGTACAATATATATTTTATAATTTTCAAAAATATTAACAGCTTATAAGTAATACTAACACTTCACTGTTGTTCACAGTTTAACTGCAATGAAGGCAGATGTCTGCTGCCTTTACATCAAAATGTCCAGAAACTTGACCTCAAAAACTATAAAATGCCACTTTTCATTTCCAATTCATGATTTTCATAATTTTTTTCACATTGGTTGAGTCAATTTCAGTGACAGCAATTTATATAACTACAATTTGAATCTTTGGGTTAGATGGTCCTTAGAAAATACATCACTTGTAAAGGAAAGATATTATAAGTTATTTATGTAATCATGGGTTCTATTACACTCGTCTGCCATGTTTCAATTTTCATGTTTTAAAGTATTGACATTAAGTCCAGGCTATTGTTCCCTAATGCTCAAAATCACAGCTGTCAACTATCTTTCTCAAGAAAAATCTCTAGAAGACATTTTCTTTTATTTCTAAATGCTCAGCTTGCTTTCAGTAAAGTTTCTTGTTATTGCTGAAGAAAGTCTACAGTATACTGCAACACTAAACTGCACATACAGAAAGCAGTTTTACAGTATCTTACTACAGGTATAAAGATGCAACAACTGAAAGTTGGTACTTGGCACCATCCTAGTGTAATATCAACAAAAAGAAATGTGGCAATGAATGTGGCTTTGGCTTGCTGCATATAAATCTATTTATATCACAGATCATGTCTTACAGGCTTGCTTTCTCAGATCAAGTCACAGAAATACTGCAATATTGGCACAAGCAAGCAAACTGGATTACGGAGTGCTATATGGCACATTTAAGGCTAAAACCAACACTGTATACATAACACATGATTTATTAAACAAATGCAACAATTTCCTACATATAAATTAATATGTTTACTGTCACAATCAATGGTATTCACTATAAGAACTGTATGTTGATAGAACTGTATGTTGATAGTAGCTGTGAAATGAATCTGTTAACAGGTGATACATTTGTACACGGCTGTTGATGTAGTGATGAAAACTTGCATATTGATTTTCTGAATGTACCATACAATCTGATTGGTTCATGGTACAGCTATGGTGTGTGGAGTATATGCATTCTGTGCATTTTGATAAAGGCAGTAAAGCAGTAAACATTACCAGACACTCCCATGTCAGTTTACCAGGGTTGTCCTTGGCATAAAAACACAACATTTTTTATAGAGGACAGCAACAATGTTATCACATTTCAATGTTACTAGGATTGGAAAACCACTTCAACCAGGGTTTCCCTTTGTATATCAATTCAGTTACTGCAGGGAACAGAAGTGATCTACTGTACTTGATAAATTGTTTATCTGTGTTCTCAAATGTTTGGCAAATTATGTTCATTGGTAGGGTGTAGCTATGATGACACTTGATGGTAATTGGAACATTTCTTAATCCCTAACTTGCATACATCTTTTCCATTATTTCAAATTTATTTTTTCATATGGCTAACATTGTTTACAACTTTGTTGAAAAACACAACAGATAGCTACCAGAGAATGAGAAAGGAAAACATGCAGTAATCAAGAAAGCATAACTCAGACATTTTTGTAATCAAACAATCTCAAGAGTTTTAAGCAGAGAAAACTCATTAAAATATGTAAGAATTAATGCATAGATCTTACCAAGCAATATCTGATGGAACCTAGCACCTTGAGTTGTTTCAGCTTGTATGAGTAGCTACTGGACAAAACAATGGCTAAATCTAAAACTAATAGTTTACACAGATTAACCGTGAATTTCAAGTCTGATGGTTTAAAATTTTCCTGGTGAGCTATGAAGCATGATATCAAAAGTTCACCATGATACTGAAAGTTATTAGTTGATTTTCAAAGTACATGTAGAGCAATCTGTGTCATTCTGTATTTTATATGTACAGAGAGATTACTGGCATGGTGAGAAACCCTGTACTGACCACATCATGTAAATAAGCACTTAATAAGCACCTGAATTTCCAATGATCATATTCAATACCATATTTCCAACAATTTATACATATTAAATCTCCAAAGTTAATTCTTGCATATATGCCTTGCTGCTTGTTGTTCATATGACTTTGCAAAGATGTTTAATACTATGGCAAAAATTGCTGACACTACCGGTACAGCAGTGACACTACACTGTGCTCTATTCTGTTTTCAACAATGGCAAGGTCAAGGCCAAGCTATCTATTCTGACAGCTGTGAGCATGGTCATAACTTACATTTCAAATACTTCTCTCATTTCATCTTTCTTTCATAACAGGTATTTCTATGTCATGTGTATTCAGAGAGTACAAACTATTGTTTGTATTTTACAGGTGAAGTATGAAGTTATTTCATTGAAATAAACAAATGGCATAGTATGACAAGAATGAAAGCATATTCTCCAGAGATTAAAATGATTCATTAGTGTTCATATAATTGTACAGTGCATTGCTGAGATCAAAAGGTAATCCAAAGACACTTATTGTTGTAATTCTTGTTGCAAATTATTGTTGCAAGTTATTGTCACAAATACTTCAAGAAGAATACTTCAATTGAGATATTTGAACTGCTGGTCATTGCACCATCATCTTCATATAGTAGATACACACAGATGTTGCATCTATGGTTGACCATTATTGTTGGTAGCACAACAACAAATATTTTGACCGTCTTGAAAGTTTCTGCACACTCAATTTTGTATTTATTATCTGGTACACCAAACATAAATCAGAAGACAAGATTGTTGGTATTCACTGCAGTGGTAATACTGCAACTATCCAGGTAGTGTTGCAAGTCTACATTTATCACAAAACAATACAAAACAGAGACAGAAGAATACTGTTATTTTTTGTGAAAAATGTAAATGATAGACTTTGGTAGGTGGATGTAAATAGAAATCTCTGGATAAAAAAGACAGTGTTCAATTGTTTTATGAAATGCGCCACTTGACATTGAAAAAAGCAATGATCATGAATTCTTACAACATCACTTTACAAAAACATCAGATGATCAAGGTTCATTAAACTCTCAGTAACAGCAAATACAGTCAAAATGAGAATCACATATTTAGTCTCCTCCATCAAACAGTGATGAACATAAACAATATACAATAGTGAGAATTGGATCAATCTGATACACCATTTTGCAATACTTTTATAAACCTATGGCAGTTGAAGCAAGCACTCTAGGCAAGCCACTGGACTCATTACAAAAGCTATATAAACAACACACATGTACAGATGATAAACAATGCTGCCTGAACAGATAACATGGAAAATAGCCACATCTGTCAGATCAGAATACTTCATAGCCTCTGCATATTGTGTGGTTGGTAATACATTTATAAAAGGTCTGATGTGAGGTTGTGTAAGACAATGACTGTGTCTCATTATTGTCACTCCGTTGTATTTTTGTTCTTTGATTCTATTGTTGCAGATACCATGTTGGTTTGTGTTTATCACTGCCCTTTCCAAAACTTATCTTTTTCTTCTTCTTTTTTTTCTTGTCATCACAGTCAAAACTATCTGAGCTATCACCAGCTTCATTGCTTTCCGCCTGTACTGTACTTGTTGGACTACTATGTTTTTTGAACCAACCTGAAAGTAAAACGTGAAAGTATACATTGACGTATTTGATTAAAAATCAACAAGAAAGAACAATGTCACATTATTAGCTCCAACAGTTACAAGGAAACATGATAATCTATTGTTTCATGTTATACACTAAAAAGACAAGGAGACCAGCATATCAGAGGACAACAGACTGCAGACTAAATGTCAGTCAGATTTTCTGCTGAGAAAACATGAACTACACTAAACAGAAACAACAGACTGATTATTAAGTCTTGTGCCTGGTTCACAGATATTTGGACTCAAAGTTTTACAATACCTTTCTGATCTACCACTTGTATGGGCTAACGTTAAAGCTCTCAGAGTGTATATAAACTTTGCCACCTTCTCAGTAAAAACTGAAATATCAATTATTTCCCATTTTAAGACATTTTGAATTCAAATATTGGTAACTTTACGGTAATTTGTATCCACAGCACCAAAATCTGCATGGTGACCATGATTTTATTTTTACTTTGACAGAGAAAATTTGAGCAAAAGTTCAAGCCTTTCAATTTCAAGGTGTATACTACCTAGCAAGCCTGCGAACAGCAAATGTTATTTGTAACTTAATTTCTCACCTGATTTCTTTTTGGCTGTGCTAGGCAGAGTAGCCGCATTGTTATTTTCAACATTTGCAGATGTCATTGTGCTCAAATTTTTCTCTGATTGAGAGAGAGCCAAGCTGTTAGGTCGTCTTACTTTCTTCATCAATTTCCCATCAGGTACTGTTTGTGACATTTTAACCCAAAACATGCTGTTTGCTATTTTCTTGACGTCCTGGCTAACCATGAGTGCACCGGCAGATTGACTCATCTTCACTTGTTCTTTGGTGGCTTTTGACGGGTTTTTCGAACTCTGTTTTTGATCACCTGCAGATTTGCTTCTTTTCAGTGAATCTTGACTGCTAGCTTTCTTTTCTTCCTTAATATTGCTTGTTTTCTCATCGTTACCTGAGATTGGTTTATCTTGTCTTGATATTGCACCAGGATCTGCTGAGGGACTGTGAAAGAACACGGCATTGGCTATTAGTCACTGGCTTCCATGAAATAATAGAGGCAAAAGATAGTCAAACAATTGTTTTGATGATAATGATAAAATTGTATACCATTCTTCAATGCTTAAATGGAATCATTCATTTTTTTCAAGGAAAGCATATCTGTTGACTTTTGTGTCTAATTGGATATTTCTATAAGAATATCATGCATGCAAGGCTAAACTATTTTTTGTTAAGTCTATTTATGCAAGTCCTTGCATAACTTTCTTTAATCTTCAAAGTTCCTTGTCCTTTCTTTGACTCATCTGTGACTGTAATATTTATGGTAGAATTAAGTCAAAAATGGGATCCTTTAGACATGTTACTGTTCACTAGTTGTTTGCAGATTGCACATGTGGCAAGTCAGGTAGCTTTACTAGCTCTGGGAGAGAAAGCAAATGCATGCTGCAACCATACTGTTACATATCAGTCAGCTGTTCCAATCTTTATTAACCTTGAAAGGGAAAGTTCAAATAAATGAATGCTGCAACTACCCAATATACTGATACATACCTGTCAGCTGTTTTAATCTGTGAAGTTTGATGAGTGCCACTTGTGCTTGCTGGTTGTGAGGTGATCTTTTCTGTGGACACTTGTGAAGTGCTAGTACTGGGAGTTGCTTGGCTGCTTGTTATGTTTGGATTCAACATTGTGTTACTTTTACCCGGTGCTGGGCGACTGGTGATGATTTCTGAGTGAGCAGTCCCAGTACTTGTACTGGCAAATGGCATAGTTGCAATACAAGAGGCACTTTGTACATTTCGTAAAGGTTGAATTCTTTTCATTGAACCATATCTTGGTGGTTGGTTACTGGCATCTGTAAAGAAAAATTACAGTTTAATTTTTATGATGTGATCTGTTCTAAGGTTGTAATGACTTTAATGATACTAATGCCAAGTGTTTGTAAAAATTCTATTCACACGGTATTCAGTTACAAAAGCCAATCAATTCTTTTAATTTCCATCAGGAAATATTTATAGTATTCAGCTTTTTAGCAGCTTAGTGTTTGCTTTGACAAGGTCATTAGTCAATTCACTGTTTGCGTTAATTGGTTTTGATTCTATCCAGGTTCATAAAGCAATCAACTTTTACAGGACAATAACACTTATCTGTTGAAATAACTTGATATATCCTCTAATGTTAAACAGAAATGTCAAGGCTGAGAAAGTTTTATGTTTATTTCCCATCCTAACTTTCTCACAAAATTGTTGCTACTGGCTTTATGATTTGCTTGAGCAGACAAGATCCAATACTGACTACATACAAACAACAAAGTAGGAATGTTTACATGCATCGGTAGATTTGACATTTGACAACAACAGTGTCAACTACACTGATCAGAACTGTACAGTTTATTTTATGCGATATGGACATTTTCTATCATGCGTAGGGCACTGTCATTTTTTTATACTTAATTTTTTAAAGTGAACATGGGGGAAAAAGGCTGGCACCACTAGTTTAGATCAACATGTACATGGATGAGAAACAAACCCTTTTCTCTCTAAGGGCTTGAAGGCCAGTAAGAATTACAAATTTTTGCTTCAGAATTGCTGATTCTACTTTGCAAATTTTGAACCTCTTTCTAAGATATTGTAAAGTCGGCCAAACACAGATGCACTGCAATTTGCTCAGCTTCAACAATCGATGATCGTAGTTTATGTTATTTCATTACATAATGAACAATTTCTTGGTTTACAAGAGTAAAAGATTTCACTCCCTGTGGCTGTTGTCTTGCCCAACAAAAAATCCAAGGTAAAATACCGTACATGATAATGTGTCTGGCCTTACCTGTTACCATGGAGTAGGTAGGAGGTAAATCTTCATCACAGTCAGCTATACTGATATGGGGATTGAGTTCCATTGGTGTCAAGTTTGCAGATATAAGTGGTGAACTTGGTGAGCCTGTCAAGATATCAGATAAATTTAACAGTAACATGTCAATTCAATGTGGTAGTTGACTTGACAAAAGATTACACTCAATGGTTAGTAGAAACAACAGACTGGGGTCCATGGTGGAAAAAATGTGCTATATAGATCACCACTACAGCAATCAGACAAGTAAAATACAATGAATTTTGTGCTGGTTACGTTTGTGTAAATATTGAAGGTAAGAAAGAAACTATAACAAACACTAGTGTGTATCATTTACAATGTTATACTGGCACTTGGTTCTGTCAGTGCAGTTATCTTGTGACTTTCACAGTACACATATATTATTCAACTGTAAAAGTGAGACTGCATGTGAATCATCTTGCTCTGAAGGGATTCATAATCGATGTTAGTAGGTAGATAATCTATACATAACTAGGATATATGTATAGCTACTTTTTCTTTACACTGCAAAGAATTTAACAGAAGAAAACTAATTAATGTTACAATGGAATTTGTGAAACAAGGAATATTAAAGGACCATTGTACAAACACAGTCATGTGCAGAAATGTACACAGACATATAGTATTCTTGTGCACCAGTTCATCCATGTTTTGTTTGTACTAATAGAACATGACTTCTTTAGTATCTGTTTTCCATAGAACACTGCAGAAGTCAGAGTGTAACATGTAATTGCAGAGTATGCCCACTGGCAATTCATTCATCCCATTATAGCATATCAAACAGCTCTATGGAGTGACCTCCTGTCAGATCTTCCACAACTAATTAGAAATCAAATTTCCTTTATGGGAAGGGATATTCCATTTTTTGAGCCTTTCTGATAATCCTTGATCTGATTATGTTTTGGTGATTGTTTGTAGATTAGAATAAAATATTAAAACTTAATATTGTTACAATTTGTATCTTATAATGATGCACATGAATGGAACCTTTGAATATGAATCCATGGATGGACATGGATCAAATTTAAGGAAAACTGATCATTCCGTGACTTATTACATTTTCCATGAGGATATTGATTAAAACGAATCTTATTTGCTGTTGATATGATTCAAAACAAAGCAACATTTAAGGTTCAATTTTTCAAATACAATGGTAACATTTTTAAAGGAAGTTTATCATCTTATATATTATGGACAATAATCATTATCAAAATTTGGATGATTTGGTTCAAACAGAAAACAGTCTGACATGATACAATCAACCTTTTATAACTTCTCAATGAAGTAAATCAGCTTTCTGTGATGCTTTAATTTGTAAAAAATGAAATTCTTTCCTATTAATGGTGTAATGGTTTACAACGTTTACTGGGATGAGTTTGCATAATAGAACTTGTTTGTTTGTTTGTTAAGACAGTCCTCATTCCTCATGCGAAGTACGAATATGAATGAGCATCAAATTGAAATCGTATGCCAGCATGACTTATTACTGCAACAGCAATGGTGTGAGTTAGTACGCATGAAATGTTTCTAAAAGTAGTGAAACTGCAATGATTAGTACAGAAGACTATGGTAGTCACAGTGTAAATGCTGAAATGAAACGTGTAACAGATACAGTGACAGTGTTAAATAAATAGAGCAATGGAATTATTGTCAGGTGTGTTATCTGATATAAGACAATTAAAAGTAGAAAAGAAAGTGTTAGTAAAAATTAAGAATGCAACTTTTTGTTGCCTTTGTTTTTCCATTGTTGTCTAAAATGACTCCACTATTTGCTTGCCATAACTAATATATTATAATCATGTTTATTTGTCAATAATTCTTAAATCTTTGTCTGTTTTTATGAAAAGTAAGCATACACTGATCAGATACAAAATAATTGATTTGCATAGTCAAAAATGTTATTTACATTTTCCAAAGATAAATAATTCAGAGTACATATTACCTAATAGCCATACAGCTACATAAAGCACTGTGCACTAAGTTCTGGTGATAGGATCATTGTAAATATTGCTGCAATTACAGCATTCATCGTGAATTGAGTGAAATTTCACAAGCCACAATGTAGGATATTGGTATTCTGTGACTTTCCTCAGTGAGGAAATTGGTAATTTATACATCTGAATTGAGAATTCAAGCACTGTAACTGTACACTGTTTTGATGTCAATGAAATGTACCATGAAATAGCTGATCTGTACTGTTGGTGATTCTGGAATGTATGATTAATTTGTTGTATGGTCTACCCAGTTTACTGAGATCTGCTTCTGAGCTTGACTTTCCTCCACTGTACAAACTGCAACCAAATTGGACTGTACGCTTGCTCTTGATGCTTTGGGTTGCATCACTGGAAGGGCTGGCTTTGCTACCTGTGAGGGGGTAAATCAGGGGTATATTTATACTATATTTGGCAGTGGCATAGTTTTAGTGACCTAGAACACCAAAGATAAAATCTGTTGGGTTATGGACACAAAGTAATGATCTTTATCTAGTACCAGCAAGCAAGATTCTGCTTGTAATAATTTGTACAAAATATGGAAATCCTTGAAAAATGTTGTAAATGCAATGGTATCCATTGTTTACTTTAGCAATTATTGCTACTTAATCTTTTAAGATTTAGTCTTACAACTTTCTTTAGAAGTGAATCTGTATTTTCAGATTATCACATTCATAGGCTTTTGCAAATTAATGCTATTTCAACAATAATTTCCGTTTTCGATGGCAAAGCAAAACTGTACAGAAAAAGTCAACTCTACAAAACCTAGGTCTCGGTGACTGTATTTCTGTTATGTGTAACACTGAGAATATTTTTGAGATAAAATCTTGTTTCAATGAAATGCTTGCTAATTACCATGTAACTTCCATGGTGAATTGCCAGCTGTAACTTAAGTACTATAAAACAAGCTAACCACAAATACAGGTTTCTACCACATCAGCTGGCAATATGCAAGGCAGGTTACAATGATAGTACTCGTACTTATAATAAATCATGTGCTAGCTAGGCAATGTTGACTTCATGCCAAGACGTCAACCATCATGCAGGATGACTGTCTGACTGCAG